>NW_026712219.1:10041528-10589028 GCF_030504385.1 Musca domestica | reverse complement strand
GAGATGTTTGTTCAAGTTGTTTGTCACGGTGACTGTGGCATGTGGGCGTGTGATTAGTGACATCTAATGCATATTAAGTTGCTTAATGGCGATTTAAATATTAGATTTTATAATTATCTATTTTACAATGTTTAAGTATGACAATAAAGTGCAAAGTATCTGTTGTAGGGAATGATCCAAAATGTTTATAACACAGTATGTGGCCGGATAGACGGAGGTTTTTGCGTTTTCTCTATTTATAAAATTTGGAAGATTGTACAATAAGAAAGCTACTTTTAGGAATTACAAGAGGTCCTTTAAATCCTTCAAAGGGGGGGTTGGCAAATCTAAAAACACCATCACGTGAAAACGTTATACCTGGGAAATATGAATCTAATGCGGAGTTCAATAAATGCAGTATTGGTCCCACTGCTCAAAATTATATTCAGCAGAGCGAATTTTCCTATAAACTGTCTAACCGTAGAGGAAAGCATTATAAATTTATTTAACGCTGAACAAGTAAACACGGAGTTTACAAGAAATTAATCAAATAAAAATAATTCAGTGCATATTTTAAGGCGTTTCTGTTGCATGTTTGAGATACAGAATTTGGACAAATCTGAGATCAAATCAGGATGGGCAATTTCATGTTTTGAGCGATGGTAATGGTCAGTAAACAAATATCAAAAGAGACTTTAATTTTAGGACAGTAATTTTTTTTACATTAAACAATTATACTCAAATTCTATATCAGAAAATTTTTGATTTTGTTCCAGAACCTGAAAGTATCTACAAGTTTTACAATTTTCTTCGATATCATAAAGGAAAAAACTTTTCTTATAGTATAAGTTTTAGATTCTAGCAGATTCTGGAACAGAGTCTGTTTACAAAAGTCAGACATAATGTTATTCTAGTTGCCTTTATAAAATAGCAATATTTAACAAAAACAAGTAAAAACACATTAATTTCGGCCCGGCCAAATTTTTTATACCCTTTACCTTAGGGTAAAGGAAACATTAGAGCCCATTATGACCCACATATACAAATTTTTAGACATATTCGTGGGAAAATGTGCCAAAAATCAAATCCGCGAAGAAATGTGGCAAAAATCATTAAAATGCCGAATATCGGGAGGTACCGTTATATGAGGGCTATACCAAACTGTGGACCTATACATGCAATGTTTCGACATAGGAGCAAGAACCCATTATGACATATAAATGCCAATTTTCAGAGAAATTGGTGAAAAAACTGTGTCAAAAATCATCAAAATACCGAATATCGGGAGACTATACCAAAACGTTGACCTATATATACAATGTTTCGCCACACGAACTGGGACCCATTATGACCTACAAATACCAATTTTTAGACAATATCAGTGAACAAATGTGATAAAAACCGTCAAAATACCGAATATCGGAGGTACAAATACAAATTTTTAGACAAATCCGTGAAAAAATGTGGCATTAAATCAGGAAAATATCGAATATCGGGAGGTACCGTTATATAGGGATTATACCAAAACCTGAACCGATATATCTCATTTTCAATACCAACCATCCTAGACACAATACAAATTTCTCTGCTAAATTTTGGCGCTCTACGTGAAATGATGTGGGATGTATCGTGATTTCAACAGACAGACAGACGAACACACAGGCAGACGGACATCGTTAGATCGACTTAGAATTTTATGCTGATTATGAATATACAGGGTGAGATAAAAAAATTCAACAAAATAAAACGCCATAATTTTTACATTTTTTTTTTAAATTTTATTGAATGAAAGCATAAAATGTCGGAAATAGCATCAAATTTTAGAATAAGTTCAGATTTCTTCGAATTGGTCACCTTTGGCATGAATTATGGCCTTCAAACGGCCAATGAAACCGTCACATGCTGCCCGAATGTTGCTCTGCGGTATTTTTGCCCATTCCCGGCGAAGCGCTTGCTTGAGGTGATCGACACTTTGGTATTTTTTAGTGCCAACCTTGCTTTCCAAAATACTCCAGACACAATAGATCAACGGATTGGAATCCGGAGATTATGGTGACCATTTATCTAAAAACTGGTATTTGTAGTTCATAAGGGGCGGCAGAACATTGACATTTAAGGACCACGTTTTCCTATAGCTCATATATGATACCCACTGATACTAGGTATTTTGATAAACCTAGTCACATTTACCCAAGAAATTATTTCAAAATTGGTATTTAAAAAAATTTGGTCGATGACAATACTTGAAGTGTAGAATTCTCTATGGAGGTTCCCATGTTGATATGACCCCGAAGTTTAACAGCATTATCCAAACGGTCTTACTGGTATTCGTAGTTTAAAGTGGAACACGTTTGAATTCAAATACTTTTATATAACAATGTTTTCTTTACCCAATGGTGGAGGGTATTAAAAGTTCACGTTTTTATTTGTTAGCTTTACTTTCAAAATATAATGGGCGTTTTCTTTAATTGTGGGAAAAATTTGAATTTTTCACAAAGTGACAACAAATTTCAGAAAATTAAAATTTAAATCTAGTTCAAGGGATGAGCAATTAATTTTATCAAAAATCATAATTTTCAGTTTGTCTCTAAACTAAATGCCAAACATCGTGATTTATTTGTTTGATTCCTCATTTTAAACTGCACAAATGCCATCTACTGGGGAACTTGTAAATCAACCAATTTAAGCTTCTTCAATTTATTCAATTCCCAACAAAAGCTTTCTAGTAGTTCGTTTTCAAATCACTGCAATAATGTTATGGCAGTTTTTGAATTTCTCTTCAAACATTCAAATACACACATTTCCGTTACAAAGAACTGAGAGTAAGAGAACCCACTATATACGGCAACGAAGAGAAATGCCTAACAAGAGATAAATCCATTTATGTGTTGTTTTCATTTTGTTTTGGTGTGTGGGGGCTCTTAGTAAAACAAAGAGTGTCTGTGCAACCCCCACACACAATGGAGCTCTTTTGAAGAGAACGTGAGAGTATTTTGTTTGTAGTAAAAATATATACTGAGTAGTCGTTACAACCCACAATAGAAAAGAGCAACAACAACAATAGACTGAAGAATAATAGTACTACATTTAAAATAGTAGAGAGGTAGGAGGTAGGTAGGTATGTAAATGGTTACGAATGTAACAAAAAGAAAACATAGAAGAAGAAGAAACGAACGATAGATAGGTCGACAGCGGAAAAAATGCATGGGTATGGATTTGGGAAAAACAAAAAATATAACCCCAAAAGAGGAGACGGCAGGCAAGTGATTAAAGAACACGTTAACTAAATATAGATAGGTACGGATGTATGTATATCTGTAGGTATGTGCCAAGTCGATGGTGCTGTTGGCGTCAACTGAAGCAGCGGCAGCAAAAGCAGTTATGTTCGTTCGAGAGCCAAACGGCAAGACCGTGTTTTTCAAGCTCAGTCGTTTGGAAGCGCGCGTATGATAAAGTTGTGTTGTGTTTAACGTGATAAACTGAACGAACGAAAGCTAGATATAAATCGCCATCAATGAAATTGAGAAATTGTCCATAACAGTAAACAATATTTGAATTTGAGAGTAGAGCCACAACCGATTAGAGTCGAGCAGAGCAGAGCAGAGAGTGTGTGTGTGTGATAAAGCATTGGAAAAGAAGAAGTAGTGATTAAAATAAAAATACAATTCTACCAAACTCAATTCATGTAACAAAAAAAAAAGAAATTTGAATAAAATAATACAAAAAAATAGTGTTGGAAAAAGAAAAAAATAACAAGAAAACCTCGAATTGAGAAAAAAGAGAGTTAATTAATAAAAAAAGAACAGCAACAAAAAATAAAAGTGTACGTAAAATAGCTATCTTAGTCAATACATACATATATGTATATGTAGATATAAATATATATAAAAATACATACAAACCAACAACATAGAGAAAATTGGTATCTACCAAGAAAATATTGAAAGAAAAGTACAAAAATTATTAAAAAAAAAAACAAAAAAAAAATCCCAAAAAATTAAAAATATTAAAGTTTTCATAAAATACGATTCGTGGAAAATCCAGTTCCAAAGTGTTTGCAAAAAGAACCTCGTGTTGTTGTTGCTGGTGTCTGCAATCTCTGACGCCGTTGCCTTTTGCAATTCTTCTTTTCTTGGGAGAAAACTGCCGCTGGTCTACAATTTATCAAGAGTATGTCTGTGGGTCTGTCGCCTACGTCAAGTGTTGTTGCTGGTTTCTTGATTGCATTGCATTGAAATAATGTCTAGAATAAAAAAGTGCAAAATAATAATAATAATAACAACAATAAAGGTTAATGAATTATCGCTCTCCACCAGCATGCCGCTTTGCCTTGGTGTTGACACTTTTTTTAATATCGGAATTTATTTACTAAGAAATAATAAAAAGTTGGCTCTTTATCATTGTGTCAGCTTTGTTGACTGTGGTCGCTGGAAGTCCAATAAAACAATAAAAACCCCCAACTGCACTTCTCTCTTACAACTCGCATGTACATACTTACATGTACATAGGTACACACATGTATGCCCCCCCCCCCCACACACACAAAGAAGCCATTAAAGCTCTTGTAACATTAGTCGGCAGCAGCGGTGGCGGCGGTGGCTTTACTATTTTCTAACAACAGACAAAAAAAAAGATCACAAAACAAGAGAGCCAAAGAAGAGAGGTCAACAAGAGATAAGGTTAAATAATTCAGTTGTTGTAACCGTTATATGATTAATGAGTGTTGTTCTTCTTGTTGTTGTTGCTGTCGTTGTGTGATTAAACTCTTGCGGCAATCATCATTGTACTATGCACTAGTTTGATAGTTGTTTATGCAGCAGCCATACCGACGAACATCCACTTAACCAGGCAGCCGCCAGTCAAGTCGGCCAAACAGCCAGCCAACCATTCAAATTACCTTTGGACCAGACAGACGCAGCCAGTAGGGTTTTCATTCATATTTAATGCATAGAGTTTACATTCAGAAATACAATTAGGTGCAGAAAAATAGCAACACTTCAATTATAATTCAAACTTTGCTTTGACTTAATCCTAGTATAGCCATAACTCCGGGATCGGTCTGAAATGTATACCATAGATAAATCTTGGCCTCCTGACTACAAATAGGTACATTATTCAGTTTTTTGAACCGATAGTTCGGGTAAAAACAAACCGAATACGACTGCCTTTTTACAAACAATGGAGTATCAGAACAAAACTTAAGAAATTGCCGTTCGAATGATGTATCTTTTTGTTAAGATGGCAAACTCGGTTTGGTAGCTAGGACAGAAAACAGTTTTTTACTATATATTTGGAATACATATTCCGGTTATTACCATAAAACTTAAAAATTTTAAAGAATATTTGGTTGGTGTTCCCGAAATTTTCCCTGTAAATGGGAGGCAATTTTTATAAATTCTTTCGTTTTGAGAAAAAGTTCGATTGCGTAGCCGGAATTTATTTCTGTCCATAGGAGAAAGACCGTCGGAAGGCCGTTTATTTAGAAAAAACTTTTAGTTTTAAGAAATAGTTCATTGGATACCCATATAAGTTGTAGGAAACCGGGTTTTCCCTAAGGGTCTATCTACATAAAAAATCAGATCGATCCGAGAATTATAGCTCAACTATGATTGTTCCTTTGCTTTTTTAGAATAAAGGGCGATTTTTTCAGAGTCATTGGAAATTAAAAAAAAAGAAAATCATGAAAATTTTTATTTGATTTGGAAGTGCAGTAAACATGATTTAATGTTTGCAGATTATTTCATGCAAAAAAAGTTTATTTGATACCCATATCTGTTCTAAAAACCGGTTTTCCCCGAGTTTTCGGTTCAAAAACCGGATAACCGGTTATGACCGTCGAATACAATTTAAATTTTTGTATTCAGGAGACCAAGGTCTATCTACAGAAAAAAATCAGAGCGATCCGAGAGTTATTGCTAAACTAGGATTGTTCTTTTGCCTTTTTGAGATAAAGGGTGATTTTTTGAGAGCCATTGGATTTTTTTTTTCAAAAAAAAAAAAAAAAAAAAACAAAATCTTAAAATCTTTATTTGAATTTATACTACGATCGATATAATTTAATGTTTGCAGATTATTTCATGCAAATGTTGACCGAGACTGCTTCTCAAATGGTCAATCCGCTTTAGTCCACTTCTGGCGTACTCTTTCCATGTGGCAGCGACTTTTTGAAATCACATGTCATTCAAGTCAAGCTCTTGGATTTTGGTAAAAAAAACTGGGATACGTTAGGATCTCCATAGAATAACTTTCTGATTCGATTTATGCATGCCAGTCCGTCATCCGTCCGTCTCTCCATGTATTTTTGTGAACAAAATGTAGATCGAATTTATTATCGGAATAAGATGAAATTTTGTAAACAATATTATTTTTGCCCAAGGACGAACCCTATTGAAAATGGTGAGAATCGGTTCAAATTTGGATATAGCTCCCATATATCTTCAACCGTTTTCGGCCAATATCACAAAATGGCCAATATTAGTCCAAATGACCTTAATTTTGGCTCATCCGACCGAATTTGGTCTAGAAGCAAGTTCATTATATTTGGAGAAAATCGGTTCAGAAATAGCTATAGCACCCATATACATGTTTCATTCGATTTGGTAGTTTAAGTCCCTCAGGCGCATAGTATGCACTTCAAAACAATGATCTCTGGTACCAGATATCAGATAAATGTTTCAAATTTTGTCAAGATCGTTTCAGATTTGAATATAACTCCCATATATATCTTCAACCGATTGCAGGTTTTTTGTGCACTAAATGGCTAATATAAGCCCAAATGGACTGAATTTTGGCAATTACGACTGAATTCCTCTTAGAAATGAGTACTTCAAATGTGGTGTAAATCGGTTCAGATATAGCTATAGCTCTCATGTGTATGTTTTATCCGATTTGGGATTTATTGTCCCTCACACGCGCAATATGCACTCCACCACAATGATCTCTGGTACCAGGCATCACATAAATGTTTCAAATTTTGTCAAGATCGGTTCAGATTTGGATATAGCTCCCATACATATCTTCAACCGATTTCAGGTTTATTGTGCACCAAATGGCTAATAATAGCCATAATGAATTTTGGCAATTACGACTGAAATTATCTTAGAAATCAGTACTTTAAAGTCCCTCACACGCATAGTATGTACTCTACAACAATGATATCTGGTACCAGATATCAGATACAGCTCTGAAATAAATGTTTCAATTTCAAATTTCGGTTTAGATTTGGTTATACCTCCTTTATGTGGTGTTTTGTTTATTTTAGGTGTTTAGTGCACCAAATTGCTAATATCAGCCCAAATGAACTGCATCTTGACATTTCCGACGGAATTTAGCCTAAAAGCAAGCGCATCACATTTTGGTGAAAATCGGTTCAGATATAGCTATAGCTCTCATATAAATGTTTTCGTATAACGGTTCCTCCTCCTCCTCATATTCGGTCTTTGGATGATTTTAGGAACATCATTTTCCCGAATTGTTTCAAATTTCGTATTCGAAGTTTTGTAATGGGCACTACAGCCTAAGCCTAAAAAGTTCGTATGCATGTCCCCGTCTTCTTATAGCCCCTATATAACGATATCTCTCGATGTTCGGTATTTTTATGATTTTAGCGACTTTGTTTCCCGGAGTTGTTTCAAATCTCGTATTTGAAGTTCGGAATTAGTACACAGACTATGAGTGAAAATTGCTTATACAGGTCGAAGTCTTCGTATAGCCCCTATATAACGGTACCCCCCGATTTTCGTGATGATGTCAGCTATATTATTCACTGGAATTATTTCATGTTTCGTATTTGAAATTCTTAATAGTTACTGCGACTTGTGACGGAAAATTGCCTATGCCGGTCCATGTCTGCATATAGCCCACATATAACAATTCATTACAAGTTTCGTATTTCAATATTGTAATGACCCATGACAAAAATTGCCTATGCAGGTCCACGTTTTCGTATAGCCCCTATATAACGACACTTCCCGATGTTCGGTATTCTAATGCATTTTACGACATTATTAACTGGAATTGTTTCAGATGTTTCAGATCGTATTAGAAGTTCTGAATCGGTACATAGCCTATAACAAAAAAAAATCTAAGTGGCCCTTCCAAGATTTTTTGTTATAGGCTATGTACCGATTGAGAACTTCTAATACGATCTTCGTATAGTCCTCATATAACGGGTTTCAGTTGAGATGTAATTTTCTATGGATTTTTTTTTTTGAAAATTTTAATTTCCTTCAAAATGGTGAATGATGTTAAAAGTTCGGTTCGGCCGTACTTAGCTGCTAAATGTTAGCTCTGCTTTCATAATCTGCTGGATTTTTTTTTATTATTGAAAAAAAAAATTGTCGCGCAGTGTTATTCGGTTCATGTGGCTCCCATATTTTTTGCTGGATGCTGAGCCTATTTTTTTTTTTTAAATTTTAAGAAGAACCACCTTTATTTTTCAACACAACTGTGAAATCTACCAGCATACTGTGTTTTTAATATAAAATAAAGCAAATGTTGGACACTGATTCAATTTTACGTTCTGTTTGTTCGCTTACCTTGTAGGCCAGACTTTTGTGCCGCAATATTTGGCTCAAACACAAAAGCAGTGAAAAACTCAAATTACAAAGTTATATTTCTCTTTCTTCTTCTTCTTCTTCGTTATGTGCTATAATTCAAACAGCCCAAGGCTGAACGACAAAGTCATCAAAGATAGATGGAAGAATATCTAGCATGAAAACCATACTCTTACATGGTCGTAGAATATGAATGTTATTCATGGACATCATATCTATGAACAATGGCCGAAAAATATTTAAATTTCAAGGAAAAATTCAGGGGAGGCATAAACAGACTATAATTTGGAATTTTTACACCATTCTACAGTTCTGTAACTAGTTGTCAGGAATGTTTCTTTAATTATTACCTATGTTATCTGTCTTCTATGCAATCTGACCTCCTCTGTGTCCACTACACAAATGCCTTAGCGTTTATTTTTTTATCGAAAATGAAAAAAAATAAACAATTGCCTTGAACTTGAACTGAACGTGTCGAAAAATTATTGTCTCACCAGTAACCAAAATAAATTTTATAATACCGCAAAACAGCATTTGCTTAATAAAGTAATTTAAAAAAAGAATGCACACACACACACACAAATATGAATTCTAGAAACAAATAAATTATTAATATCTTTCACAATTGTTTATTGTTGTTTTTTTTTTCGGTCATATATAGCGGAAACACCAAAAAGCGTCTAAACAAAACCTTTCCAAATCCGAAATTTATTACCAACCCCAAGATGGGGGAAAACACGTTACTGTGTTTTGTTTCGCGTTAATTTTTTTTTTTGGCGTTGGCAAAAAATTAGTTGATCGCCAATAATACGAAGTTCAGTTTTGGAAATAAACAAATATTAGCATGTTAATTAATAAGCCAAGCGAAAAGCAAACAGAAAAAACGCCGCTGCTGCTGCTACGTCACCATAATAATAAAATACAACAGTTAAATAAAGATAAAATTCAAAATATTCCATTGGGCTATTATAGGGAATACGTTGCCTGATCGTTAAGAGAAAACACTAGTACTAGAGCCCAGATCTGTTCGATTTTATAATGACAAGACAAAACCTAAGAGAGAAGTATAAACTCGATTTCGAGCGAATTTTACTCCAACTCAAAAAAAAGCAGAGCTTAATCGCTATTATTTGAGATGCAAACGAAAATAGGGTATACTCGATCTCTTTATTAGTCACAGGAGTACTCTCGCTCGAATTCGGGGGGAGAGTTAAACTCGCTGGTAGTGGGTGGGACTACAAATCAGAAGATTGTAGGCTAATACAATCGGCGGATTAAAAAAATAGAAATTTAGTCTCCAAATAGCAAATACTTTCTCCAATGCCCTTCTAAAAAAAGCAAATAAAAAAGCTGTAAGTTCGGCCGAACTTTGAATACTCTCCACCATATGGAACGAATTTGGCAATTTTGATAAAAATTAAATTCGTTAAAAAGTCTGTTAAAATCTTAAAAATACCGCATATAGCCGTCATATTACGGTATAAACGACTACGTGGACTTGCATAGGCAAATTTTGTCATAAGCCATTACAATATTCAAATGAGAAAAAATAATCGGTGAATAATGTAGCTCATATCAAATTTAGGGAGGAACCATTATGTGGGGCTATACTAAAACGTGGACCTGCACAGACCATTTCTGTCATAGGCTGTAGTAACCATTACGAGCTTCAACTACCAAATTTGACCCAATTCCTGTGAATAATGCCGCTAAAATCATCAAAGTACGGAATATCGGGAGCTACCTGTATATGGGGACTATACTAAGACGTGGATCTGCACAGACAATTTTCTGTCTTAGGCTTTAGTATTCATTACGAACTTCAAATACCAAATTTGAAACAATTCCGGTGAATAATGTCGCTAAAATCATCAACGTACCAAATACCGGGAGGTACCGTTATAAGGGGCTATAAAAAGACGTGGCGCAGCGCAGACAATGTCCTGTCATAGGCTGTAGTATCCATTACGAACTTCAAATACCAAATATGCAACAAATTCGGTGTATAATGTCGCTTAAATCCTCAAAGTACCGAATATCGGGAGATACCTTTGTATGGGGGCTATACCAAAACGTGGACCTACATGGCCCATTTTTAATACCAAAATTCCTGCAGACATAATATACATTTGAGCAAAATTTTGTCAATCTACTTAATTTTGTTCGGAAGCTAGAGGGATTTTCACAGACGGACGGAGATCGCTAAATCGACATTGGATTTTTTTGCTTATCAAGAATATATACTTTGTGGTATAGCCCCTTTATACCAATACCTCGTGATTTTCGCGATTATGAGGGGTTCAGCATCAATTTCCACCCAAATCAGCCGTAATTCGAACTTTTGCGTTTTCACTGCTTAAAAATATTAAATTTAGCTCTACCGTTTTTAATGTAGCCCACAAAGCTGTATACCTCTCGATTTTTTTTGGGATTTCGAAGATTTCGGGCCCAATTTCCAACCAAAATCAGCTGTAATTTGATATTTTGGGCTGTTTGTAGATAGGTTAACTCTTCTCAAATAATATGCAATATAATGAACCTTTGAAATTTTAGGAATTTGGCTGATATCCAATTTGACCATAAGTCCCATTTTCGATTGGTGAATTTAACACAGTTTTTGACTGTTTTGCAATCAGTTTTTTTGCCCGAAATGTATCTGCCTTTAAGTCTCAATGAAAAAATACTGTAAGTAAAGATCTCAAATCAATAAAAAATATCACTGTAGGATTTAATTTTTTATGGATGAATTCTGAAGATTTTGATGGAAGACCTCTTAAAGGTTTTCAAAGCTCTTATTCTGTTAAACAATAATGATCTCCCAAAGATTCTCAATAGACTATGAAAGGTCAAAGGTCGTCCATGTAGAAAAATGTTCACAAAAGGTGTTTCAAGGCCTGAGAGGTCTTTTCTCCTCTAAAGAGTTTTTTACCTAAGGTCCCCATCTACAGAGGACCTTTCGAAGGTTTCCCATCTATAGAAGCCCTCTCGCAAGTCTTCTATGCATAGAAGACTTCCTGAAATTCCCTTTTCCTTTTCTATTTATAGAGGTCTTCTCGAAGGATTTCTCTTTATAGAAAATCTCTCGAAGATTCTTCTTCTATAACACTCTCTTTTAAAATCTTCTATTTACAAAAGGCGGCCGTAAGGTCCTCTATAAATAGAAGACCTCTCGAAAGTCATCATTCCATAGACGACCTTCTGAAGATGATCTATCCATAGAAGACTTCTCGAAGATCCCTATTCTGTAGAAAATATTTTGATGGTCTTCAATCCACAAAATATTTCTCGAAGATTCTGTTTCCATTCATTGAGGAATTCTCGAAAAAATCTGGATATGTTCCTATAATCATAGAGGACCTGTGGAAAGTACTTCATGAATAGAAAACCCCTCGAAGATCTTCTTTCCTCTATCTACAGGGTAAGATGAAAAAAACTGCAACCACAATTTCAGACTGCTGTCATTTCCAAGCCACTCTTCTAACAGCTGTAAAAATTATTCCAGTGACAGCTCATTATATTTTTCACAGGCGTACAAAAGCCTTTTGGTGAGCATTTTCCAGAAAAAAGTTATTCGTGATGGAATTCAAGCGTGATAGTGGTTATTTCTTTATATTTGGCTGGAGAACCACAAGCGGCTAACGTTAGAGCACTTCAGCATTTAAATGTGAATAAATCTTTTGTGTCTCGTACCATCGCTCGTTACCAAGATACTGGTAGCGTAACCCGACGTCGAGGGTCCACAAAACAGCAACATCAGCAGAAATGGTTCGAAAAGTAAGGAAGCGACTTGATCGAAACCCGCGTCGCAGTGGCCGAAAAATGGCTCGTGAGCTGAAAATATCGCAATATTCCATTCGGCAAATATTAAAAAATGAGCTCGGGATAAACCCATTAAAATTCCAAAAAGTGCAAGAACTTATACCGCAACAGAAAAAGAATAGACTCAAAAGAGCTAAAGAGTTGCTTCGCTTGGCTGAAAGTGGTGAACTGCCGAATTTGGTTTTCTCCGATGAGAAAACATTCGTTGTCCATCAGTTTGCAAACAAACAAAATGATCGTGTTTACTTGCCAAAGAGGTCAGCAGAAAATGTGCACCTTCGGTTGGCCACCAGAACTCAAGCGCCGGCCATGGTGATGTTGAGGGCCGCCATAACAGACTGTGGTTGTCATTTCATATGACGACCTTTCGAATGGGATCTATCCATAGAAGACCCCCCAAGATTTTTCTTCTATAGAAGATATTTCGATATCTTGTTTCTATCCATAGAGGAATTCTCGAAAGACCTCTTTCTAGAGAAAACCTCGATATGGGTTTATATTCAAACAAGTAAAAAAGCTGTAAGTTCGGCCGGGCCGAACTTTAAATACCCTCCACCATATGGTACAAATTTGGCAATTTCCAAAAAAAAAAAAAAAATAAATAAAATCGGTTACAAATTCTGTCAAAATCTTAAAAATACCCAATGCTTATTCGACGACGTGGACCTGAAGTATCCATTACGAACTTCACATGCGAAATTTGAAACAATCCCGGTAAATAATGTCGCTAAAATCATTAAAATACCGAATGTCGGGGGGTACGGTATATTGGGGCTATACGAAGACGTGGACCTACATGACCCATTTTCTGTTTTATGCTGCAGTATCTATTACGAACTTCAAATACCAAATTTGAAACGATTCCATTAAATAGTGTCGCTAAAATCATCAAAATACCGAATATCGGGGGGTACGGTATATGGGGGCTATACGAAGACGTGGACCTACATGACCCATTTTCTGTTTTATGCTGCAGTATCCATTACGAACTTCAAATACCAAATTTGAAACGATTCCGGTAAACAATGTCGCTAAAATCATCAAAATACCGAATATCGGGGGGTACCGTTATATGGGGGCTACACGAAGACCTGGACCTGCACAGATAATTTTCTGTCTTAGGCTGTAGTATCTATTACGAACTTCAAATGCCAAATTTGAAACAATTCCGGTGAATAATGTCGCTAAAATCATCAAAATACCGAATATCGGGAGGTACCGTTATATGGGGGCTATATGATAACTTGGACCTACATGACCCATTTACGAACATAACCTGCCTACTGGCAAAATATACATGTGTGTAAAATGTTAGCCTTCTATCTCAATTTGTTCGAAAGATAGCGTGATTACAACAGACAGACAGAAAGACAGACGGACAGACAGACAGACATGGCTAAATCGTCTTAGAATTTTACGCTGATCAAGAATATATATACTTTGTTGGGTCTGACATGAGTATTTCGAGGAGTTACAAACGGAATGACAAAATTAATATACCCTCCATAGTATGGTTAAGGGTATAAAAGGACCTAACGAAATTATTCTATGTAAAGAAGACCTCTTGAAGATCTTTTCTCTATCTATATAGAGGATTGCTCTATATAAGAAAAACCCTCTCGAAGATTCTATCTCTACAGAAGACCTCTCAAACGTCTGTTAGAAATCCTTTTGAAAGTCTTCTGTCTTTAGAAAACCTTTCAAAGAACTTCTATACCTACCACACCTCACCTTATATCTGTAAAAACCTCAATTAGATCCTATTTTTTAATCTATCTTACAGCGGCATTTCAATGGGCTTTATCTAAAGACAAGGTTTATAGCTGAAATAAATGTATCATATTAAATGTGGAGAGCTATAAAAAAATTAAGATAAATGTAAAACATTTTCTGTCTATAATCTTTCTTATCTCTACAGAGGACTTTCGATAGATTTCTTCTATCAATACTAGGCCTATAAGAGGTCTGCTCCACATTAAAGATCATTCAGTGACAGCTTTTGGGGTTTTTTTTTTAAGGACATTTAAAACGTTTTCTGTACGTATTTTTGCCGCGCAAGACCTCCAAAATGTCTTCTTTTCTATCCAAAAAAACATCATAAAGGTCTTCTATCTGAAAAGACCCCTCGAAGGTCTTTTTCTATATTTTCTGTCAAAACACCTTTCCAACATCTTCAACCTTTAAGAAACAAATAAATTATTTTTACCTTTATAAAACCTCTCTTACGTGTTATATTCAATTTCTCAAAATTATTCCCCCAATAAAATAAAATATGCGTCAAAGATCTAATAGCCAGATCCCTCTGTTGGCATTTAAGTAAGCTAGCAGCTTAACACTTGACAATTGCGCTGAAAATTCACACGTGATACTCGAATCGTTATCATCATCGTCATCATCAACGACACATACGTTTGTGTGATTTTTTCCGCGCATTAAATACTTAGAAAAATGGAAAAGAAACCCGACGACGATGACAAACAATAAAAAAAAAAAATAATTAAATTATAAAATAATATTTGCTCGGCGAATGACAAACGAAAACAAAAAAAAAACCTAAATATTTTATTGCCAGCCAATGTGATTCCGGGAATGTCATTGCATTTGTTTGTTTATCCATTGTTTAGTGCATGTTGGAATTCTCAATAATTTGATAAACAAGAAGAATTGACAAAAAAATTATTAGCTAAAAAAATTATAAATAAATATTAATTGTATTCCATTACATTTCAATTGCAGTGGAAATAAATAAATAAAAATTATTATAAATAAAACGAAAAATTCTCATATTTTTTTTCTCTTTTCCTTTAGATCTAAATTGCAGGCTGCAGAAAATATTTAAAAAAAATCTTGTGTAAAAAAAATTCAAATAATACCTCAAATAAAGAGAAGAGAAAAAAATATCTTTGAAAAAGTAACCCATTTTTGAAGTGTCACTAATTAAAATCATTTGAGATTTGTTTGTTCTTTTCATTTTGTTTTGTTCTGATATTTGGTGTCATAAACAACAAGCGACAAAAAAAAAAAGAAAAAAAAAAAAAAAAACAAAATAAAATCAACGACGACAATTCATCATTAGCATTTGTTTCGTGTAATAAAACATCAGTAGCTGAAATATTATTAACAAATACTACAACTTCTACAACAACAACAAAAACAACATTAATATCAACAACAATAAAAAGGTAAGTAACAAAACCGAGGAGTAATCGAAAAATTGGGCCATATGATAACGTATTACAACGTGGAGTATAGAACAACAAACTCTAATGACTACAGATTATAGGGAACGAAATGAAAAAGCAAAAAAAAAAAAAAAAACAATTTGTGAATAGGGTTGTCGATTCGGCATAGCTACCTTCCTCAATACACATCAGGATAGAATTTAATTTTACCGCACTATTCGTGTAACGACTGATGAACTTTTCATTTTCTGACCTCTTGAGAAAGTGATTAATTTTTATACTCCCCACCATAGTATAAGGGGGTACATTAAGTCGTCAATTCGTTTGTAACTCTTTGAAAAATATAATTTTTACTCCATATTTTTATACCCTACAACACTATGTGTTGGGGGTATTATAAGTTTGATTGGGCCAAAAATTATGTAACACCACGAAATATTGATTTCCCACATAGGAAAGTATATATGGATCTTCCTATCTCGCCGAGCTGAGTCGATCTAGCTATGTATGTCCGTCCGTCCGTCCGTCTGTCCGTCTGTCCATGTTAATTTGTAATCACTCTGCAGGTCGCAATTATGGTCCGATCTTCACGAAATTTAGAATGTAGGTGGGGCTTGGACCAGAATAGAACCCTATTGCTTTTGGAGATGATCGCCAAATGTTTAGGGGTTGAAATGGACAAAATACTGAAAAAATGTCGGATTTTGCAGTAGCTATACAGGTCGCAATTATAGACCAATCGACGCGGAATTTCGCATGTAGCTGGAGTTTAGGGAGGGGAAGAAGCCTACCAATTTGGGTGGTCATCGGATAATATTTAGCGGGTAAAATAGACCATATCTTTTGTGTTGAATAAATTCCAAATTTTTCATTAAACCGCGAATATTTTAAATCCCGGCGAAATCATAAAGCCATGACAAGGTTACTTCTGATCTTTACATTGATGTTAACATCCAACAAATCGGATATATAGCAAAATATGTGCGATATATATCTCTATCAAAGAAGATATGCTTGAAAGATCTTTTATATGTCGAGAACGGCTGAACTGATTTCGACAGTTCTCATTAATTCAGAATGGCCTCTTGGCAGGAAAGAAAAAATGTCTAAAAAAATCGCATAAAAATATCTCTCTAAAGATAAAAATATTGATTTTGTAAATGTTCTCATATTTTTTCAATTTTGTCATATTTTTGGCATATTTTCATTTTGAATTAAAAATTTTTAATATTTCTACAGCTAACAAAACTAAGTAGTTAGGATATCAGGATATCATATGCAGATCGCATTTATGGCCCGATCCTTACGACATTTTGCATGGGGATAAGATGAGGGTCAGAATAGAAGCCTATTCTTTTTGGAGATGATCGCCATATATTTAGGGGTTGAAATGAACCAAAAAACCGCAAAATTGTCGCCCGATCCTCACGCACATTTAAATGGGGGTTACCGCACATTGCAAAAACCAAGCAGTTTCGGATGGCCATCCAAAAATATTCAATGTGTGAAGGAGTTTGCAACTTTTATAGACAAAATACGAAAATGTCCATTCCAGTGACTTTTTGGAGAATTCACAAATACAGGAAAGACTTCCGACTATTTCGTTAACGCTGATTTCGTTGAAGAATATAGTCAAATGTCTGTATCTCATATAGATGCGTTTCAGTCAAAAACCAATAATAAATGTTAATCTTTTGCCACTTCTGAGAGGTTATAGGTCTGTGGGAAATATTGGTTCCAGATCTAGGAAGACCATTTACGTGCAACATCTACCAATAAATTGGAAATGAGCAAATTAGTTAAAGTTGCTATTATTCGAAAATTAGAGAACGAAACCTGATGGTTTTCTTTTATTATTTGTCACAATATCTTGTGGAATTCTGTCGAGTATTTCGCCTATAAAAACTGTATGGTTTATTATAGTGTTGTAGGGTATTCAACGGTCGGCCCCGCTCGACTGTAGCCTTTGCTTACTTGTTTGTATATATTCTTGATCGGCATAAAATTCGATGTCGATTTAGCGTTTTCCTTCCGTCTGTGAAAATTCCTATAGCTTCCGGACGAAATAACGTAGGTTTATCCACTTTAATTCAGATGTTTTTTAGAAACACATTTTGAGTCGATTTATGCATGTCCGTCCGTCTGCCCGTTCGTCTGTCCGTATATTTTTGTAAACAAAATGCAAGTCGCATTTATTATTCGATTGAGATGACATTTTCTAAATAACATTTGTTTGGCTCAAGGACGAACCCTATTGAAATTGGTGAAAATCGGTCTAATTTTAGATATTGCTCATCCGATTTTAGGGTTCTTGTGCACCAAATGGCTAATATCAGTCCAAATGTTGTGAATTTTGCTACATCTGACCGAATTCAGCCTACAAGAATGTGCTTTAAATTTGGTGAAGATCGGTTCAGATATAGCTATAGGTCCCATATATATGTTTTATCCGATTTGGTGTTTAAGTCCCTCACATTCGTAATATGCCCTCCACGAAACTGATATTTTGCACCAGATATCAGATACAGCCTAGCAATTCATGATTCAAATTTTATCAAGATCTGTTCCGATTTGGTTATAGCTCCTATATATATCTTCATCCGAATTTAGGTTTCTTGTGCACCAAATGGCTGATATCAGTCCAAATTCTTCATACAAGAATAATATTTGGTACCAGATATCAGATCCAGCCAAGAAATAGCTGTTTTCAATTTTATGAAGATCGGCCTTGATTTGGATATAGCCTCCATATATATCGTTATTCGATTTCAGGTTTATTGTGCACCAAATAGCTAATATTAGCCCAAATGGAGTGAGTTTTCGAACATCAACCGAGTTTAGCAAATTTGCTCCCATATACATGTTTCATCCGATTTGGTTTTTAAATCTCCAACTTTCGGAATATGCACTCTACCATAATGATATTTTGTACCAGATATGTCATAGAGCTCAGAAATTGCAATATAAACCTTCATTTTACGAGAGTTCTACTATGCATATGCATAGTGGTGTAGGATATCATAAAGTTGGCCCCGCCCGACTTTTGAGCCTTCCTTACTGGTTTCAACTGAATTATCTTAAACTTGGTATTTGGAGTTCATAGCCCCCTTCTCTGACAGATAATTGGCTGTATAAGGCCAAGTTTTGGTGTAGCCCCATATAACTGTACCTCCTTCTATGAGAGAAAATTGCCTATACAAAATTATGTCTTTGTATATGCGCCATATAACGATACCTTCCAATATTCGGTATTTTGCTACTTACTCCAATACTGATTTAGTCCCATATAATTGTAACACCTGATATTCGGAATTTCATTCAAGTCCCTTTTACGCGGTAAGGGGTATTAAAAGTTCGATTAGCTGCTTTTTTATTTGTTTTCTATTCAAAGTAATTATCCAAATATATAACGCATTTCCTTCAACCTTCAAATCACGTGAATGTGATGATTCGAAAAGTAAAGAAGCGACTTGATCGAAACACGCATCGCAGTGACCAAAAAATGGCTCGTGAGCTGAACATATCGCAATACTCCATTCGGCAAATATTGAAAAATGAGCTCGGGTTAAAGCCATTGATTTTTCAAAAAGTGCAATAACTTACACCGCAGCAGAAAGAAAATAGACTCAAAAGAGCTAAAGGGTTGCTTCGCTTGGCCGAAAGTGGTAAACTGCCGAATTTGGTTTTCTCCTTCTCCGATGAGAAAACATTCGTTGGCCAGCAGTTTGTTAACAATCCAAATGATCGTGCTTACTTTCCTAAGAGGTCAGCTGAAAATGTGCACCTTCTGTAGGCCATTAGAACTCATGCGCCGGTCATGGTGATGGTGTGGGCCGCCATAACACCCGATAATCGTTCTCCGCTTGTGTCATCAGAATAAATCGCGAAAATATTCTAGAGGATAATTAAAACCTTGGGCACGCAAAACATTTTTTCTAACAGGACTCAGCACCATCGCACTCAGCACGCGCCACCCATGAATTGTTACAAATTAAGGTTCCTCGCTTCATATCCGGTGCACAATGGCCACCAAAATCTCAGGATACCAATCCGTTGGACTATTGTGTCTGCTGTATTTTGGAAAGCAAGGTTGGCACTAAAACTTACCAAAGTGTCGATCATCTCAAGCAAGCCCTTCGCCGGGAATAGGGGAAAATACCGAAGAGCAACATTCGAGAAGCGTGTGACGGTTTCATTGGCCGTTTGAAGGCCATAATTCTTGTCAAAGGTGACCAATTCGAAGAAATCTAAACTTATTCTAAAATTTGATGCTATTTTCGACATGCTTGGCTTGCATTCAATAAAATTAAAAAAAAAATGTAAAAATTATGGCGTTTGACTTTGTTGCTGTTTTTTTTTATCTCACCTTATATGTTTTTAGGAACTTCAAAAAATTTAAATTTATATAAAATTAAAATTATTTGCAAGTACCTTCCATGTTGTTATCGTGAGACTCTTAAAAATAGTTTTGAGGGCCTTCCAAGTTTTCAACGTGGGTTTTTTTTCTGAGATCTACAACATTGGGATTTCAGAGCTGTTTCTAAGAATAGTTTTGTTTGACCATTGAGTTTGTTTGTTATGGCGATATTTATAAGAATTAATTTTGAAGGTCAGGTCCTATTTATACCCTACACCACATAGTGGTAAGGGTATTATGTCTTTGTGCATTTGTTTGTAACATGGAGAAGGAAACGAGATAGACCCACAGTTACTTTTGAGAACCTTCATAGAATCACTTTCTGAGTCGATTTATTCATGTCAGTCCGTCCGTCCGTTTGTCCATGTATTCTTGTGAACAAAATGCAGGTCGCATTTATTATCCGATTGAGATGAAATTTTCCAAACAATATTTTTTTGGCCCAAGGACGAACCCTATTGAAATTGGTGAGAATCGGATCAAATTTAGATATAGCTCCCATATATATCTTCATCCGATTTCGGGTTAAATGTGCACCAAATATCCACTATCAGTCCAAATTACCTGAATTTTGGCATCACATCCAACCGAGTTCGACCTAGAAGCAAGTATATCAAATTTGGAGAAAATCGGTTCAGATATAGCTATAGCTCCCATATATATCTTTCATCCGATTTGATCTTTAAGTCCCTCACATTCCTACTATGCACTCCACAACCGTGGTATTTGGTACCAGGTATTAGATGGAGCACAGAAATAGCTGTTTTAAATTTTATCGGAATCGGTTCAGATTTGGATATAGCTCCCATATATATCTTCATCCGATTTCGGGTTAATTGACCACCAAATGGCCAATATCAGCCCAAATGGCCCGAATTTTGGCACATGTGACCGAGATTAGCCTTAAAGCAAATACAACAAATTTGGAGAAAATCGGTTCAGAAACAGCTATAGCTCCCATATATATATTCATCCGATTTCGGGTTAAATGTGCACCAAATGTCCACTATCAGTCCAAATTACCTGAATTTGGGCACACCCAACCGAGTTCGGCCTAGAAGCAAGTATATCAAATTTGATTTAAATGTGCACTAAATGGTCAATATCAGCCCAAATTACCAGTCTAGAAGATAATACGTAAAATTTGGAGAAACCCGGTTCAGAGATAGCTATAGTTCGTAAAATGCACGATAGAATTAGATAGATTTTGATTTTGTACCAAATATCTCATAGAGCTCTGAAATGCCCTGTATAAACCTTTTTACGAGAGCTCTACTAAATATGCATAGTGGTGTAGGGTATCATATAGTCGGCCCCGCCCGACTTTTGAGCTTTCCTTACTGGTTTTCATTTATTTATCTTCGGACCACGTGCCAAACGGGCATGATGTATGTTCTACACCTCCCTTACTATTTACACTAAATGACATATTTTTGACGTTGATTCGGCCTTTAAGTTATTCCTCCAAGTTACTTACTATCACTGACCATTTCTACACCGAACAATTCAAAAATTTTGAACACAAAACAATTTCGTTTATAAATAGCCATTTTGTGGTAAATAGTGTTATCTAAAAATACCACAGCAGCAGCATAAATATTTAAAATCCTTTCTATAATTCCCGACACAAGCAAACGTCAAAACCGCCACCACCTACCACCAAGCGGCAAACCCAAAAGTGGAAAAAAATCAAAACAAACAAAATGCCAGAAGCCATAGCAAACAATGGCAGACGGTCGGACGGACGGTCACACCACTAACTTCCCTGTTAAAATGCCAGCTATAATATCACGTCGAATATTTTGTGAGAGTGTTTGTGTGTGTGTGTGCCTGTGAGTCTATCGCTCTATTGAAATGCAGTTTTCAACTGATAAAAATATTTCAAATTCCATAACAAAACACAATATTTCCGTTAGTGGTCAAGCGGCGGCACCATATTCGCCTGGCGTTGATGCCGCCCCTCAAAAAGGACCTCAGCCCCCAAACCGGACATTGAATATTTACACTAAACTGAAAGTAGGTATTTGTAGCGAGGTGTATATTCTGGCCAATGTCAGCCAGTTTAGCGTAACTAATGACAGACACACACACTCACTCGGCGAAAGTACAAGTCCTCCTCCCCCCTTGTGGCTGAATGGAAGCAACATTTATTTTTACAATTTAATGGTAATTAGTGATTACCCAAATGAGAATGCCAAAGTGGCATACTACGCCCGCTAACCACCTCCCTCCATACCCTCTCCACCCCTGGCAGGCAATTGAAGTACGTGTCCGTGTTTTGCCACATTCCTCTTGGCCCCATGTTTTTTTTGGGTAGTAGGGCCAGGGCACTTAGACAACAGACAATACAAAAATAGTTCAGCCTCAACGACGCAGTGTAACACGCCAACAAGGGCTACGACAACGACCCTACCAGCTTGGAAGTGAACCAAAAGAAAAAATAAAAAAAAAAACAACAAATGGATAAATAAAGAGGCCACATGAAAACATGCACTTTATGGACAATACAGCTGAAAGAAAGAAAGAAAAAAATAACAAAAACAAACACCCACCCACTCAAACACACACACACACACACACACACAAAGGCAAAGAAACAAAGAACTTGAAAACAAAAAGCCAGCGAAAAATGTTAAAAACGACGTAAAAAACAATAGAGGCAAATTAATATTTATCCAAAACCTTAGATCTACATTGAAACCCCTTCCGCCAAATCCATCCATCTACCGCCCCTCTAAGGGTGTCCCATCTTTCAGTGGACAATGGCATTGCGTGCTAAACGTAACAGAAATAGGTATTAGAAAAGAAATATCGTAAGAAAACATAATGAGAAGAGAGAGAGAGAGAAAGAGAGAGAGAGAGAAGGAGGTGAAACTAGACCACTTCGAGTAACAGCCGTGGAAATTTTTTAAAGACATACTGTCTGAGTGTCGGCCAGACTGCCAGTCCGCCAGAAATTGAAATTTCAAATTGAAATATTGGAAATATTGCTAAACATTTTCAAATTTCTTCCTTCTGGTTCCTCACCCACAAAAGGTCGAAATTTTCCAAAAAATTATTTTCTGCACAGAAAGAGAAACGATAATCCGATTTTGTTCCAACTTCTCAAATCTTAATATTTGCGTCAGTGCTAGGTCAGGAGCGAAAATGTACAATATCGGTCTACTCCATCAAGTACCTTCCCCACAAAGGGTCAAAATTTTGAATAGTTACAACTCTTATAAAATTGTGATGTAAGAGTTCGATTGTCTTCAAATTTCACACATCCCAATAATTTAATTAACCCAAGGTCTGGTGTTAAGATGGGCAAAATCGGTCCACTCCTTCTGGTTCCTCACCCACAAAAGGTTGAAATTTTCAAAAAATATATTTTCTGCACAGAAAGAGAAAGGATAATCCGATTTTGTTCCAACTTCTCAAATCTTAATATTTGCGTCAGTGCTAGGTCAGGAGCGAAAATGGACAATATCGGTCTACTCCATCAAGTACCTTCCCCACAAAGGGTCAAAATTTTGATTAGTTACAACTCTTATAAAATTGTGATGTAAGAGTTCGATTGTCTTCAAATTTCACACATCCCAATAATTTAATTAACCCAAGGTCTGGTGCCAAGATGGAATACATCGGTCCACTCCTTCTGGTACCTCCCACACAAGAGCTCGAAATTTTCAAAAAAAAAATGTTTATAATAAATTTTTTTTTTAATTTTATTGAACTAAAATAAAAAATGTCGGAAATAGCATCAAATTTTGGAATAAGTTTAGATTAGCTCGAATTGGTCACCTTTGGCACGAATTATGGCCTTCAAACGGCCAATGAAACCGTCACACGCTGCCCGAATGTTGCTCTGCGGTATTTTGGCCCATTCCCGTCGAAACGCTTGCTTGAGGTGATCGACACTTTGGTATTTTTTAGTTCCAACCTTGCTTTCCAAAATACTCCAGACACAATAGTCCGACGGATTGGTATCCGAAGATTTTGGTGGCCATTGTGCGCTGGGAATGAAGCGAGGAACCTCACTCATTTTGCTGAGTGCGATGGTGCTGAGTCCCGTTGGAATGTCCAAGGTCTGGGGCCAAAATGTTTGCATGCCCAAGGCTTTAATACTCCCTCCAGAATATTTTTGCGATAATATTCGGCATTTATACTGATGCCATGGTCGATTTATACGAGAGAGAGAGAGAGAGAGAGAGAGAGAAGAGCGACCATCTGGCTGTTAATGCGGCCCACACCATCACCATGGCCGACGCTTGAGTTCTGGTGGCCAACCGAAGGTGCACATTTTCAGCTGACCTCTTTGGCAAGTAATCACGATCATTTTGTTTTTTTACAAACTTCTGGACAACGAATGTTTTCTCATCGGAGAAAACCAATTTCGGCAGTGCGCCACTTTCGGCCAAGCGAAGCTACTCTTTAGCTCTTTTGAGTCTATTTTCTTTCTATTGCGGTGTAAGTTTTTGCACTTTTTGGAATTTCAATGGTTTTACCCCGAGCTCATTTTTCAATATTTGCCGAATGGAATATTGCGATATGTTCAGCTTACGAGACATTTTTCGGCCACTGCGACGCGGGTTTCGTTCAAGTCGCTTCTTTACTCTTCGAACCATTTCTGCTGATATTGTTGTTTTCTTCCGTCCACTTTTTTGACGTCGGGCTATGCTACCAGTATCACGGTAACGAGCGATGCTACGAGACAAAAAAGATTTATTCACATTTAAATGCTGAGATGCTCTAACGGTAGCCACTTGTGGTTTTCCAGCCAATTATAAAGAAATCACACTATCACGCTTGAATTCCATCACGAATAACTTTTTTTTCTGAAAATTCTCACTAAAATGCTTTTGTACGCTTGTAAACAATATAATGAGCTGTCACTGGAATAATTTCAACAGCTGTCGGACGAGTGGCTTAGAAATGACAGCAGTTTGAAATTGGTTGCAGTTTTTTCATCTCACTCTGTAGAAATTAGGAAATGTTATGGTAATTTAGGAGATCTCTACATAGAAGACGTTAAGGAATATCGTTTTTGTGTTTTAAAGACAGAAACCCATCAAGAACACTTCTGCGAATACCAAACTTTCCAGGAGACTTTTAAGGCCGGAAGATCTTGAAGACAATTTTAATTTTTTCGAAATTCGCAGCTCTTTTCGAAATAAATATATTTAAATATTTCTTTTTTATTTAAATCGGAATCTGAAAATTTTGCAACAATTTTCTTTCTCCGCAGAAATTCTTACTGAAATTTATTTGAACCAAATTGGTTGCAACTTGCGATCTGGGTTTTCCGTAATTTGCTTTCAAAACTGTAAACTTTTAGAGGGTTATTGCAGAGAACAAATTGATCGATGTTTGATAGATAATGATACTGTAGTGATATAGTTTTTATACTCATAATATCTGATAACATGCGAAAGCGCGCAAACATATTCACCCTGAAGTTTTACCTAAAATATTAATAGCTGGTGGAATCCCCACCGATTCCTATTTAAGTTTATTAGAAAAAATATAAAATAGATATTATTTTGATCTCTTCACCCATTAAAGGATAATTATCCAAACTTAGCTCCTGGAACCAAAGGGTATTCCATAACTACAAAATATCAGCAATTCATCAAGCGTTGGAAAGAAGGAGATCCCTAGTTACAAGTAATAGTAAATTTAACAAGTAAGCCAAGGCTATAGTCGTGCGGGGCCGATCATATGATACCCTACAACCCTACAATATGTTAGAAGCCCCCTTATGTCCAAATCAATTTTAGAAGATCTCGTTTTTAAAATTATGTCACGTAAAACAGCCAGAAGATCGACTTTTGTGTATTTCGGATATCGCCTGTAAGTAATGCTGGTATTTTTTCACAATAGGCCTAGCTAGCCCTTCTGATCCTAACCTTACCCTTGTGAAAATTTTCGTGAGGATCGGATGCAATATGTATATAATAATCCGAACATGTGTTGTAAGGTGGAAAAATATTACAAAATATACACTTCAATATTTTAAGTCAAATGGAAAAAATCGCAGGCGATAAAATTTATAAAAAAAAATAAAAAAATGTCACAAATTACTACAAAATCTATATTAATATCATTATTGGCATCTTTTTGTGGAATTTTTTTAGATTTGAGCCTATTATGCCAATAGGGTATTCTGAATTGACAAAATTTGTCAAAATCGGTCCAGTCATTCTTGAGATATAAGCATTCTAGCTAACATCCCCTTCCTTTTGGATATAAACATTGTATATTTTTCGCTATATATATCTGATATATTTTCTATCGGCATCTACGTAACGGTCAGAATTTAGCTATTCGTCTATTTGTGATTTCGCCGGGATTAAAAATATTCGCGGTTTAATGGAAAATTTGACTTTTATTTGACACAAATGTTGTGGCCTATTTCACCCACTACCCGATGACCATCAAAATTGGAAGGCTTCTATCCAGCCCTAAGCCCTAGCCCCGTGCTAACTTCCGCTTTGATTGGTCA
Source organism: Musca domestica (assembly GCF_030504385.1). Lineage (NCBI taxonomy): Eukaryota > Metazoa > Arthropoda > Insecta > Diptera > Muscidae > Musca > Musca domestica. The sequence goes on along the minus strand of NW_026712219.1, from coordinate 10,562,592 downwards.
ATAATTGCGACCTGTAGAGCAACCGCAAAATCACGCAATTTTTCAGTTTTTGCTCATTTTAACCCCTAAATATTATGCGATCATCTCCAAAAGAAATAGGGCCTAGCCCCACCTCCATTTTGAATTTCGTGAAGATCGGGCCATAATTGCGACCTGTAGAGTGATTACAAATTAACATAAATTAACGGATATACATAGCTAGATCGACTCAGCTCGGCGAGATCGAAAGATCCATATACACTTTCCTATGTGGGAAACCAATATTTTGGAGGTGTTACATAATTTTTGGCCCAATCAAACTTATAATACCCCCTACACATTGTATTGTAGAGTATAATTATAAAATAGAGAGTATTTCAATCTCTTCACACCTTAATGGACAATTTTCCAGACTTGGCTTCAGAATTACAGAATATCAACAATCCATCAAGCGTTGGAAAAAAGGAAATCCCTAGTTACAAGTAGTAGTGACTTTAACAATTTTCAATGAGCTTCATAAAAGATCTCTGTGGATGAGCCAAAAGAAATATTTGCTCTCCAACTTCTTTTCAGACCCCCCACCCTCATTTTTTAACTAATATCTCAAATTAATTCCCATGCATACAATGCCACCCACCCATTCCCCCTCGATTTTTCCAACATGTGACACAAAGGAAACTTTCAGTGCATTGATAAAACGACCTCCAAGCGTTTATTAGTTTGTTTTGATTCCGCCAATGTCACAACATTCACAAAGGGTCATAACGGTTAGAGCAGCGCCCACTCTTTGAGAAAGAAAAAAAATGAAAACGGAATGTTAAATGAAATGAACAACAATGTGACAAAGAAGAAGAATAAAATATAGTGGAATGGAAAAAAAAGGTTGTTAAAGTTTGTTCTTTGTTTTCGCGTAAGTAGCTTTTCTGTCAAGCAAACAACCAACAATAACAACAACAGCGGCAGCAAAAACAAAAACATGCTACTGTTTTGTGTACTTACATAAGTTTTGTATGTAAGTAGACATGATTATATGTATGCAATCACACACACACACACACACACCTATACATACACGGAGTCCATAACATGTGTGCGCACATGGTCTTTTATATAAATGTTGGAAGTATATATGGATATATATGTATGTATGTTTCAGTATGTATACCTCTTATCTACCACACATACAAACACACACGTACTCTACTTTTATATACTTGGTCTTCATTTGATATTTTTGTATTTCGTCCTTTTGTAAAAACTTTATTGTTGTTGCTGTTGTTCTACTTTGACATGCGGCGGCATGTGCAAATGTTGGGATGTGTCGGTGTCTCTGCCTCAGTGTGTGTGTGTGTGTGTATGTTTTCGCATGTAGTCAGTATGTCTGTTCGGTTTCCTCTCCAGTCAATTTGTATTGAAGTATGAGTGTATATTTGATGGTTTGTGTGAGCGTTTGTAATTTTCCGAACTTTCCTTTTGATATTTTTGTTGTTGCTGCTGACGATTGTTAGACGAATAAAATGTGCTACTCTCCTTCAGCCACTGCCAAAAAATAAGTTGAATACCAAAAATAATAAAAAATCCTATGGAGTAGTGTTGCCAACTTTGGAATATTTTTTAACTGAACCTTTTCCGGATATAATTCGAAAAACTTTATTTGTAATTCGTAAAATTTCTATTATAATTCAAGAGTATTACTATTATAATGATTCCAGAGAATTACTATTATAATTCGAGAGTACATTTTTAATTCGTAACATTTCATTTGTAATTTGAAAATTTAATTGTCAATTCATTTCTATTTGAAGTTTTATTGTCTTCATTTATTGTTCGAAGTATTCCATTTTTAATCAGATTTATTAAACTTGAAAATCGAACTATTTTGTTTGTAATTCAAATAGTTTATTTGTAATTCGAAAAAGGCAAATGAGAAGAAAGAAAATTGTTTTGCAATTCAAATTGAATATTTCAAATTAAGAGTGGAAAAATTCAAATTTCAATTTAATTCAGTAATAATTCGAAAATTCCATTGGTATTTCATTTTCTTAGAACTGTGTTGGCATGTTTGTTTGGGATACCGTAGTATTTTGTTGTTGCAAAAATCGTCAGGCTTAATCCCATTATTGTTGTTTTTATAAAACAACATTTGTTTATTAGTGGAGAACGATGGTAATGCTTACCAGGGTGTAAGGCAGGGAATACCTAGGTTTCGGAAAGAGCCACCAATCCTCATCCGTTCCCTTGTTTTTTGGCTGGGATATTCTCTCCAGAAGTTATTTTAAAAAACTCCTATGAAAAAAAAAACATTTTTTATCATTCATTTTTTTAAATCCATTAAATATTAAAAAGTCTAAGTTAATAGCCTGAATGGTCTTTTGAAGTATTCTAGTTATAGCCTCAATGTCTTTTAAAATAAACCCAAAAACCCACTTTTGTATGCACCAACGTTCTTCAAAAAATACTCATTAAAGCCTCCAAGCACCCTCGAAAAATATTCTCTGAAAGATAAAGTTCGTTGCCTCCTAAGTCCTTTTAAAATATTTCTGAGAGTCCAACGTTTTTCAAACAAATTTTCTTTGAAAAAGATTTTAGAAAACTCCCCTAAAGTTCTATGAAAATTAATAAAAAAAAATCACGCTTATAACCTCCAATGTCCTTTGATAAATATTTTTAAAATGTCCTTTAAAAAATGTTATAAGAATTCCATGGATGTCCTCCCAAAACTACACATGTTTATGTCATGGATGGCACTTTGGAAAGTATTCTTTTAAAAATCAACGTTTACTCCTCTTATATCTTTTAAAACGTATTCTCAAGATATCCGTGTTTAAACTTGGATGATCCCTTGAATATTATTTTGTTAAAAAATTACGTTTATAGATTTCAATCTCCTTTGTAAAATATTAAGAAACAGGTTTACGGTTTTTAAGAAATATTCTTTCCAATGTCATCTGAAATATTTTCTTTAAAATTCCAAGTTTATATGCTTCAATGACCTGAAAAATTGGAATGTCCTGCGAAAAATATTTATTGAGAATTTACGTTTATAGCCTCCAGTGTCCTTTATTTCCCAATGAATAGGGACACGTCTAGGGACCCTTTAAGGAAAATAAGCTGCTAGGCAGCTTCTAAGGGGCTCTATGTACGGAGAAGCATTCTGTGCTGACTGACCGACTATAGGTCCTCCTGTCAATAGTGAACTTTCTATAGATCGTCCAAAGGCTTTCTATGACAAAAAAAACAAGTAAGCAAAGGCTACATTCGAGCGGGGCCGACCGTTGAATACCCTACAACACTATAATAAACGATACAGTTTATGTAGGCGAGATACTCGAAAGAATTCTACAAGATATTGTGACAAATAATAAAAGAAAACCATCAGGTTTCGTTCTCTAATTTTCGAATAATAGCAACTTAAACTAATTTGCTCATTTCCAATTTATTGGTAGATGTTGCACTTAAATGGTCTTCCTAGATCTGGAACCAATATTTCCCAAAGACCTATAATCTCTCAGAAGTGGCAAAAGATTAAAATTTATTATTGGGTTTTGACTGAAACGCATCTATATGAGATACAGACATTTGACTATATTCTTCAACGAAATAGTCAGAAGTGCGTCTTTCCTGTATTTGTGAATTCTCCAAAAAGTCACTGGAATGGACATTTTCGTATTTTGTCTACAAAAGATGGCAAACTCCTTTACACATTGAATATTTTTGGATGGCCATCCAAAACTGCTTGGCTTTTGCAATGTCCGGTAACCACCATTCAAATGTGCGTGAGGATCGGGCAATAATTACGACCTGCTGACAATTTTGCAGTTTTTTTGGTCCATTTCAACCCCTAAATATATTGGCGATCATCTCCAAAAAGAGTAGGCATCTATTCTGACCCTCATCTTATCCCCATGCAAAATTTCGTAAGGATCGGGCCATAAATGCGATCTGTATATGATATCCTGAAATCCTAACCACTTAGTTTTGTTAGCTGTAGAAATATTACCAAATGTTTAATTCAAAATGAAAATATGCCAAAAATATGACAAAATTGAAAAAATATGAGAAAATTTTATAAAATCAATATTTTCATCTTTAGAGAGATATTATAGAGGTTTTTTCTTTCCTGCCAAGAGGCCATTCTGAATTAATGAGAACTTTCGACATCAGTTCAGCCGTTCTCGACATATATGAGATCTTTCAAGCATATCTTCTTTGATAGACATATATATCGCATATATTTGCTATATATTCGATTTTTTGGATCTTAACATCAATGTAAAGGTAAGAAGTAACCTTGTCATGGCTTTGTGATTTCGCCGGGATTTAAAATATTCGCGGTTCAATGAAAAATTTTGAATTTTTTCAACACAAAAGATATGGTCTATTTTACCCGCTAAATATTATCCGATGACCACCCAAATTGGTAGGCTTCTTCCCCGCCCTAAACTCTAGCTACATGCGAAATTCCGCGTCGATTGGTCTTTAATTGTGACCTGTAGAGCTACTGCAAAATCCGACATTTTTTCAGTATTTGGTCCATTTCAACCCCTAAACATTTGGCGATCATCTCCAAAAGAAATAGGGTTCTATTCTGACCCTGGCCCCACCTCCATTCTAAATTTCGTGAAGATCGGGCCATAATTGCGACCTGTAGAGTGATTACAAATTAACATGGACAGACGGACAGACGGACAGACGGACGGACGGACATACATAGCTAGATCGACTCAGCTCGGCGAGATAGGAAGATCCATATATACTTTCCTATGTGGGAAACCAATATTTCGTGGTGTTACATAATTTTTGGCCCAATCAAACTTATAATACCCCCAACACATAGTGTTGTAGGGTATAAAAACAACAACTTGGGGAGCAGAGTTGCCATTCTGAAAATTAATAAAAAAACTTACCATTTTCGGATGTATCTCGGAATAGTTTGGTATTTAAATTATAATTTCAGTGTTTAATTTGCCAATCAAATTACTCAATTTAACATATGATTTATTATACCCTCAGCCCTACAGAGTGAGATAAAAAGTATCTGGAGGTACCGTTATATGGGAGCTATACCAAAACGTGGACCTATACATACAATGTTTCGCCAACGAAGCTAGAACCCATTAGGACACACAAATACCAATTTTTAGGCAAATCCGTGACAAAATGTGACAAAAACCATCAAAATACCGAATATCAGGAGGTACCATTATATGGGGGCTATATCAAATCGTGGACCTATACACGCAATGTTTCGCCACCGAAGCTAGAACCTAATATGACAAACAAATGCCAATTCGTAGACAAATCCGTGAAAAAATGTGGCAAAAACCATCAAAATACCGAATATCAGGAGGTATATCAGGATATGAGGTCTATACCAAATCGTGGATCTATACACGCAATGTTTCGCCACCGAAGCTGGAACTCAATATGACCAACAAATACCAATTTTTAGACAAATCCGTGAAAAAATGTGGCAAAATAATCATCATTATATCGAATTCGAATTTTATGCTGATTATGAATATACATACATATAATATATATATTTAGAAAACCCTCTGTTAGTTCCCTTTGAATAGGAACACTTCTGGAGACCTTATGTGGATAAATAAGCATGTAGACAGCTTCCATGGATATAGAATCTTCTGTAAGACTTTTATATATGGGAATCGTCTATATACCTTCTTCAATGACCCCCTAACGAACCTTACAAAGTTATTCTACGAGAAAACAAGAAAAAAAGCTGTAAGTTCGGCGGGGACGAACTTTGAATACCCTCCACCATTTGGTACAAATTTAACAATTTTCAAAAAAAATAAAATCCCTTAAAAATTCTGTTAAAATCTTAAAAATTCCGAATGGCTACAACTTTTGTCACAAGCTATTACAATATTCAAATGCGAAACTTGAAAAAAATCTGTTTATAATGTTTAGCTACATTATAAACAGATATTTTTCAAGTTTCATCAAAATACCGAATATCAGGGGGCGAATATCATCAAAATACCGAATATCAGGGGGTACCGTTATATGGGGCTATAGGAAGACGTGACAGACAATTTTCTGTCATAGGCTGTAGTATCCATTACGAACTTCAAATACAAAATTTTATATAATTCCGGTAAAAAATGTCGCTAAAATCATCAAAATACCGAATATCGGATGGGGGCTATACGAAGAGGTGGACCTGCACAGACAATTTTCTATCATAGGCTGTAGTATTCACTATGAACTTCAAATAGCAAATTTGAAATAGTTCCGGTAAATAATGTCGTTAAAATCATCAAAATACCGAATAGCGGGAGGTGCCGTTATATGGGGGCTATACGAAGACGTGGACCTACATGGCCCAAAAGTCCTGCAGACATAATACACATTTGAGTGAAATTTTATCAACCTACTTCATTTCGTTCGGAAGCTAGAGTGGTTTCCACAGACGAATAGACGGACAGACGGACGGACATTGATAAATCGATACTTTGTGGGGTCTAAAATGTATATTTCGAGGTGTTACAAACGGAATGACAAACTTAATATACTCTCCATACTATGGTGGAGGGAATAAAAATCAAACATCGCAATGTATTCTGTAGAAAAGGGGACTTTATCGAGGCCTTCTATGAACAGACGCCTCCTTGGGAACTCCTAAGATCTGAGAACCTCCTACAGACCTGCAACTGCTAGAAAACATTCTAGAGGTCTTCTATGTTTAGAGCATCTTCTGGAGGCCGTTTATGGGTAAATAATCTTCTTGAGGTCTTCTGTGGACATATGTCTCTTTACAGGTAAGAGGAACTATTAAAGGACTTCTATGTATCAAGAACCTCCTAGGGGGTTTTGAAGAAAAGGAGGCCTTAAAAGCTCTTCTGTCGTGCAAGATGTAAGGCTGTCTACAAATCGTATACGGACAGAGGATCTTATATATAGGTTTTCTATAATATGAGGATCTTATATAAGAACAGAGATCCTCAAAAGGATAGTTTGTTGAAATAGTCCTGTAAGTGGTCTATAACGGAGTTATGAGCTTTTGGAGTTCATCTACGACTAGATGACCCTCTGGAGTTTTTGTGTTTGGTAATAGGACCCTTAAAACGTCTTAAGTAGTCTTCTACGGAATTACGAGATTCTGGAGTTCATCTTCGACTAGAAGTTTTTGTTTTTTTTTTTTAATAGGTCCCTATAAACGTATTAAGGAGCTACAAGCTTGTGGAGTTCATCTACGATTAGATAAACCCCTGAGGCTTTGTTTTTGGCAATAGGATGCTTTTAAAGTCTTCGGTGGGAAGATAGACTTAAGGATGACTTATTTTATGATTTCGAGGGGTTTCTAATGGATCTTGGAGGTCTCCGAGAGTTAATAGAGTTCTTCAACAAATAAAGGGCCCAATAGAGAGCTTCTACAACTATAGAACTAGAAATAATTTTTGCATGAACCTTTAATAGGTCTTCCATAGATAGAACACCTTTTGGAACTAATTTAAAAGGACAATTTATAGGGGTACTATGGATGGAGAATCTTCTGAAAATCTTTTATATATTTAGAGGAATTTTTATAGGTCTTCTATTTATTGGACAGCTTTTACGGATCTTTTAAGAATAGATTATCCTCATAAAGTCCTCTAGTAAGAAAGTACCTGTTACAGATCATAAATGGATAGAGGAGCCCGTAGAAATCTACTATTGTGATATTACCTCCTAAAGTACCAAAGATACACGAGATTCTGGGAAGACCTCTGGAGATCTTCTTCAGATAGAAGATCTTCAAAAGTTATTCTATTTTCTTCATATGGAAACATTTTCAAAGTCACTTTATTATAGCTCCTTCAAAATATTCTCCGGTTAGAAAAGTTTTTTTTAATGTCTTCTATGAATTTCATGAATAGAGAATCTTCTACTGGAGAGGCGACCTTCTACCAGACATATTTTTTTAGCAGCCTTCAGAAAACTTTTGTGGACCGAGGGTCCGTTAGGGGTCTTCTATGGATAGTGGAACTTCTAAAGATCTTATATTTATAAATAAGCTTCTGGGCAAGTTTTATTAGAGGTCTTATGTTGAACGACAGTACTTCTATTGAAAAAAAAAACTCCTGCAGGTCTTCTATATAAGCCTTATATAGATCTTTTATACATAGTGGATTTACTATAGACCTTTAATGGTCACATTCCAGAAATTTTCTGTGAATGTTGGTCATTGTATAATATAGAGTACTATCTTAGGGTTATTTTCGAATGGAAGAGGTTATAAAGGTATTCTATGTACGAAAAAGCATCTGGATTTTTCCCATGGATAGAGGGCCTTTCGCAGATCTTCTATGAATAGGTGGCCGCCTAAAGGTATTTTGTTGATAAACGAAATTTTTGCGAACTTATGTGTATACAGGGGCTTTTAGAAGTTTTCTTTGGTAGATAAACTTATATGAGTCTTGTAGGAATATTAGCTTTGCCTGCCCTCACCGATATCAAAAATGCCCTTCGATAAAACTTCGGAGGGTCTCGGTTAGCAGACAATTAATCGATTTTCAGGCAAACAATTCAAAAATATCTAAAAAATTGCATTTAAAGGGGAGGGGGGGGAGGACAAGTCCCCCTAGTACCCCCTGACTACATCGGTGCTAGCAATAAGAATCTCCAAAGATATCCTATGGCTTGAGGAGCTTCTGCAAGTATTCTATGTGTCAAGAATATTTTTGATACATTTTATGAGTATGAAGCTGTCTAGGACTCTGCTTTGGTCATAAGACCTCTTTAACGGTTTTCTAGAGATGGGGACCTGATTGGTTTTTTGAACTTTTAGAAGGTGTTCGCAGAATATTCCTAAAAGTCTTTCTTTAAAAACGATTTTTAATTTAATGTTTTCCCAACGTTTTATCCACATTCAGACCTACATTTATTAAAATTTCCTGTTTTTCCTTAAAATATGGCAATCCTGTTCGTTTTGGCCGCAGCCTCCAGTTACCACCACAGCCAAATACTTGAGTGTCTAGCACTTGGTGTTGAGGGCTGTCGACATTGTTGTTGTTATCGTTGCTGTCGTCGTCGTTTTCTGTTTACTTTCGCTCTGTATTTTTGTACAATCTTTTTGAAGGCTCCCACAACAACTACACGACTACACACACACACATACCTACCTACATGGAGGTCTCTTATGGATACATTTTAGATGCCATTGCCGAAAAGAGGCGACGCATCAGTAATGCTTCACATTTCCGTTGATGTTCGACAGCATCCACGGTTTAGAGCAAGGATATGTATGTCCTTTCTGGTTTTTCCGATATGAGACGGAGAGGTGAGGCGAAGAGAGGAAACAAATATTTCTTCAATTTCTAACTTATACAAATACACAATTCAAGTATTGGAACTCTTGAAATAGTAATCACGTTTTGAATATTCCTCCAGCTTTCAACAACATCCTGTGAGCAGAGATAACGTGTAATTATTATTTGAGTGGATGTTAGTGTGTGTGTGTGGCTAATTTGATGTTTTTTTGGGGGGTAGGCAAAAATAAACAATAAAGAGACATTGTTGGCTGCCAAAAAGAAAATACCATTTTAGGAACTCTCTCTTCATTGTCGGATAGTCTCTTTATGAATTTCCACACTCTCTTATTTTCTTAGATTTTTTTCTTTTTTTTAGTAGCTCCAACAAATTTTCAAGAATAAAAGTTCTTTTTCATTGCAATTTTTCTGTTCTCCTTATGCTTGATTTCTCCAAAGTCTCCTTATGGTTGGACAGAAAAGAAAGAAGACAATTGTGGGTGACTCTTCTTGATGTCTTTTGTAGGATGTTTCTCCTATCATGAACCTCATTCGTTTCCTTTTTGTTTTGGTAACATTTGTCCCATTTGATTTTTCCTATTCTTTGTCACGGCACTGCCTCTCAAGTAGAATTCTTACTTACTCGCTCAATCTGTCTGTACGTCTGTCCCTCCTTCCGTCTGTCACTCAAATATTGATTAGTTGGGACAAAGTTATTTAGGGAATTCGATTTTTATTTCATTGTCTTGTTCGCTTTTCCGAAAAATCTTAAAATGTTATCCTTTTGAATTTGAGGCTTTTGTCTTTTAAGTTTCCTTTCCTGGGCACAAAAGATTTGAACCCCATTGAGAAATAAAAGCCATAAAGCCATGGAGGTTCTGTTCGAAACAACTGCTAACAGAAATCCGGGGGTTTTTGTTTTCAAGTGGTGCTCTGACATCAAGAAATGAATAGTTCCGTTTGTAGTTGTTGCTGTTGTTGGGATCACAAGAAAGGAAAGAATCGAAGACAAAAAGAGATGAAACCATTGGATGGTCAATCCACAACCCGCATGGTGCAACTGGAGGATTGCGATAGCAAAAAAATGTGCGGCGAAATGTTGAAAATTAAGATATTCTTTAAGTGGGAAAGATATTTAAATAAAAAATAAAATAAATGAAAAATATTTTAAAAATTCATAGTTTTTTCGAAAAAAAATACAGCTCTTGAAAATTAATTCTAAAAATCCAGGAAAAAATGTCAATACCCTTTAAAATTAATTCATTTTAAACTACAAATACCATTGAGTACGGCTGGAGAATGCAGCCAAAGTTTTCAAAGGAAATTCGTAAACAATTTAGTTCAAATGATGGGGGCTATAGGAAAACGCGAACCCATTACGAACTAAAAATCCAAAATTTTAGATGATAATTAAATCGTAAAAGTACAGAATATCCGAAGGTAACGTTATATGGGTGCTATAGCAAAATGTTAAGCCACCAAAAGTAGAACCTGTTATAAACTTTTAATGCCAAAATTGAAGAAATTCCGCGGGAAAATATGACCAAAATTATCAAAAACCGAATATCTGGAAGTATCGTTATATGCGAGCTATTGAAAAACGTGGACCCCTATAGCCAGTTGTCTGCTGGAAAAAGCGGAACATATTACGAACTGTAAATAACAAGTTTAAACAAATTCCGATGGAAAATCTAGCTAAAATGCCGAATATAAAAAGGTACGGTTATATGTAAACTATACAAAGGTGTGGATCTGCAAAGGAAATTATTTGTCATAGGAGGTACTACCAATCAAAATACCAAATTTGAAACGATTCTGGTCCGGATACAAATCATCAAAATACAGAATATCTGGAGGTACAGTTATAAGGGAACTATTCCAAAACTTGGGCCTATAAGAACGCTTCAATGAAAGCATGTTTCCCACACGCTGCGAACATAAACTGTTAATTTACAGCATATTCGGGTGTAAACTGTGGCTAAAACAACCAAAACACCTTAAATCTGCACCAAATGCAGTTATACGGGGGCTATACCAAAACGTGGACCTATATAGCCCAATTTTCAATACCAAAATTCCTGCAGATCTAAAACATATCTGAGCGAAATTATCAACCTACTTCATATCGTTCGGAAGCTATAGTGATTCCCAAAAAACGGGCATCTTTAAATCGACTTGAATTTTATGCTGATTGTGTATATAAATACACAGGCAAGTGCCGGCTACTTTGTCGGCGAAAAATCCACCTTATTAGATTCTTTCCAACAGTTCAGTTAAGGCCTTTTTCGGTACTCGAAATGCACAATTTGCTCTATTCCTTCACCCAATACCAAATTAAGTACTACTTAGTACTTTTCGTACAAAAAAGGACGAATATCCAAACCACCGACAAATCTCAAACACAGATCTAAATATAAAATTTCAGAATTGTATCTTAATCCCTTCACTCAATACCAAATATAGTACTATTTAGTACTTTTCAAACAATTATGGTACTCTTAATCACAGACACCAACAGTGGCATTTATATCAAATTTCAGGATTCCAGCCCTATCCCTTCATCCAATACCAAGTTTAATACTATTTAGTACGTTTTCGTACAATTATAGAACACATTTCTAAAACAACCTCCATATCGCAATTCCAGGCACCAACAGTGACATATCAAATTTGAGGACTCCAGCCCTATACAAAATTTAGTACCATTTAGTCATTTTCGTACACTTATAGTACACATTTTCAAAACCACTTCCATATCTTAATTTCAGATATCAACAGAGACCTCAATATCAAATTTAGGGATTCTAGATTTGCACCTTCACCCACTACTCAATTTAGTACCACTTAGTTCTTTTCGCACAATTATAACACACACTCACAATAACACCCTAATACAAAATTTCAAACTGAAAGCACTATCTCTGCACCCAATACCAAACTGTACGAAATTTAGTCCAATTTAGTTATTTTCGCAACTTTAATTCTCAAACCTACCACCAACAAGAATTCCATCTCAATACCAAAATATAGAAATTCCTGCTCCACCCGCTCACCCTAAACAAAACTTTTCAAAATTTAGTACCACTTAGTACAAATTGGCCACTAAACACACATTTCCAAAACCACCTTCAACACTCTCTCCATCTTTTATACTCATACTAAATTTCAAGTTGTTAGCTTAATCCGTTCACATAAAGCAAACGGTATTATTTTAGAAGTTTAGTAACATTTTAGAACTTTTCGTACCCTCTGTAGGTAAGGTACCAGAAGGTATCATTTTCACAACAGATCTTATATTAGTAAAAACGCTTGTATGTGTGATATTCGAAGAGAGTTGGAAGCTTATTTCACTTTCTTTGAGCGTTTTGTTTTTCAAAATATTGAAACCTCTGCAGGAAAGTTACCGGAAGAAAGGTTCCAATCTCTATCATCCTTATAACAGATCTTGTGCAATAAAAATATTGAGACATGCACAGTCTGAATGAAATCGGATGTTAATTTTGTGTTTTACGAGTTTCAAGGGTATTTATAATTTTGACCCTTGGTGGATGAGGTAACAGAAGGAGAGGACCGATGTATCTCATCTTTACAGCAGATTTTTTGTTAGTAGATATAATGGGATGTGTGAAATATAAAAAAACAGGATTCTGATTTCGGCTTTTATAATCGTTTTGGTTATTCAAAACGTTGACACTTTGTGGGTGAGGTACCAGAGGAACCGATCTCTACTATGTTTATAACTAATTTTGAGTTGATAGAAATATTGAGATGAGCCAAATTTTATGAGCTTCATGGAGCTAAAATTTTTGCCTCTTAGTGAGGGAGATACCAGGAGGAGTGGACCGATATCTTCCATCATCACGCCAGACCTTGGGTTACTACGAATATTGTGATTTTTGTAATTTGAAGACAATCGGCTACTTGCTTTACATTTTATAAGAGTTATAATTATTCAAATTTTTGACCCTTTGAGGGGGAGGTACTCGATTGAGTGGACCAATATGTTCACTTGTCCATTTTCGCACCAGACCTAGCACTGATGCAAATATCATGGTTTACAAGGTTGGAGCAAAATCGGATTGTCCTTTTTCTTTCTGTGCAATAAAATATCTTTTTGAAAATTGGACCCTTTGTGGGGGAGGTACCAGAAGGAGTGGACCAATATTGCCCATCTCCGAACTCGATCTACGTGTGATAATAGTATTTCGATATACCAAGTTTGGACCAAATTGGATACTGCCTTCGAGGGTTATCGTGCGCACCTACCAGACAGACATACAGATGGACGGACGGACATTGCTAGATCGACTCCAAAGGTCCTGAAACGAATTTGGTACAAAGAGATCTAGGTTCTAAAACCATTACTTCTGTAGCCATATGACTGAGGATATAAACATACAAGTTAAAATATATCAGTCAGTTTTTCCGACAGATGTATAATCTCAGCCAATGTTCTATTATTTAAATATATGTTGACTACTGTTATGATTATTGAAATGGTTAATCTTTATGGAGTAGGTTCCCAAGGTATGGACCAATATTGTCTATTTCTTCTCGGACCTAAATTCGTGTGATATAAATATTGTGACTTGGCAGGTATGGAGTATATCAACTATTTCCCCCACTTTATGTGAGATATGTGATAGAGGATTTGCAAGGTTGAAGCAAAATCGGATTACCCTTTCTCTTTCTGTTCAATAAAATATTTCTTTAAAATTTCGAGGTGGTGGGAGGTATCAGAAAGTGTGAACTTCTCCGAACTCGATTTAAGTTTGATAATAATATTACGGTGTACCAAATTTGGACTAAATCGGATACTCCCTTCGAGGGTAATCGTGCGCACCAGACAAACAGACGAAAGGATGGACTTCGCTAGATCGACTCCAAATATCCTGAAACGAATTTGGTCCACAGAGACCTAGGGTCTAAAATCGTTATTTCGATGAGACACGTTTTGGCCGTATCAGATGATATATGCCCTCCCACTCTGGCCTTATGGCTGAGGGTATAAAAATAAGAAATATTAGCCCCAAGGATGGGCCGGAATGGATTGCCCCTCGATTTTTCCAATTTAGTTTCAAAGAGAATCTAGAATCCAGAACTAGTCATAACAAAGAGATATTGCATTTAATTTTGCTATTTATTTTATTTATTTTAACGTGACTCTACATAACCTTTAAAATAAATTATTGTTTTGCAAAATCACCACTTTGTGTCGCAACAACGTGTAAATTTGAATTTATATATATATATTGTTATGTATATATTATTTTGTGTATCTTTGTAAATGTTACAAGCATGACAAAATACTCAGCGGTTTATTTTTCGCGAGCCAGAGGCTTGGTAACTTAGTCATCGTTAGTTGCTGATTTTTGTTTTGTTCATGTTGAGTTTTTTTTTCTTTATAACACAATGACAACTATTTTGTTTATTTTATTTTTTTATGTTAGTAAATAATAATAAATATTTCTCTTTTTATACCCTCCACCATACTATGGAGGGTATATTAACTTTGTCATTCCGTTTGTAACTCCTCGAAATACTCATGTCAGACCCAACAAAGTATATATATTCTTGATCAGCGTAAAATTCTAAGACGATTGAGCGATGTCCGTCTGTCTGTCTGTCTATCTGTCTGTCTGACTGTCTGTTGTAATCACGCTATCTTTCGAACGAATTGAGATAGAAGGCTAAAAGTTTGCACACATGTTTATTTTGCCAGTAGGTTAAGTTCGTAAATGGACCACGTTTTCATATAGCCTCCATATAACGGCACCCCCGGATATTTGGTATTTTGATTATTTTATCGACATTATTCACCGGAATTGTTTCAAATTTGGTATTTCAAGTTCGTTATGGATACTACAGCCTATGACAGAAAATTGTCTGTGCAGGGCCACGTCTTTGTATAGCCCCCATAAAACGGTACCTCCCAATATTCTGTATTTTGATGATTTAAGCGTCATTATTCACCGGAGTAGTTTCAAATTACATATTTAGAGTTCGTAATGGGAACTACGGTCTGTCACAAAAATTTGTCTATGCAGGTCCAGGTGTTCGTATAGGCCCCATATATCAGTACCCCCCAATATTCGGTATTTTGATTATTTTAGCGTCTTTATTCACCGGAGTAGTTTCAAATTTGGTTTTTGAACTTCCAAATGGATGATACAGCGTAAGACAGAAAATTGTCCATACAGGTCCTGGTCTTCGTATAGGCCCTATATATCAGTACCTCCCAATATTCGGTATTTTAATTATTTAAGCGTCTTTATTCACCGGAGTAGTTTTAAATTACGTATTTAGAGTTCGTTACGGGAACGACGGCCTGTGACAGAAAATTGTCTATACAGGTCCAGGTCTTCGTATAGGCCCCATATATCAGTACCCCCCAATATTCGGTATTTTGATTATTTTAGCGTCTTTATTCACCGGATTAGTTTCAAATTACGTATTTAGAGTTCGTAATGAATACTACAGCCTATGACAGAAAATTGTCTTTGCAGGTCCAGGTCTTCGTACAGGTCCCACATAACGGTACCTCCCAATATTCGGTATTTTGATGATTTAAGCGTCATTATTCACCGGAGTAGTTTCAAATTACATATTTAGAGTTCGTAATGGGAACTACGGTCTGTGACAAAAAATTGTCGATGCAGGTCCAGGTCTCCGTAAAGGCCCCATATATCAGTACCTCCCTATATTCGGTATTTTGAAGAGTTTAGGTACAATACTCACCGAAATTGTTTGAGATGTCGTATTTGAAGTTCTTAATAGATTCTACAGCCTGTGACAGAAAATTGTATATTAAGGTCCAAGTCTTCATATAGCTCCGATATAGTGTTACCTCCCTATATACGGTATTTGATGATTTTAGCTACATTATTCACCGTTTATTTCAAGTTTCGAATTTGAATATGGTAATGGCTTACAACAATGCCTATGTAGGTCCACGTCGTATAGACGCCAATATAACGGCTATATTCGGTATTTTTATGATTTTGGAGAATTTTTAAGGGATTTAATTTTTTGAAAATTTCCAAATTCGTTCTAAATTGTGGAGGTATTCAAAGTTCAGCCCGGTCGAACTTACTGCTTTTTAACTTGTTTATGCTGATTTCGTTGAAGAATATAGCCAAATATCGTAGACAAGCAAATCATATAGATGATTCTAAATTTGGAGATACAGAGGAGCCTCTTGCTTTTGGAGATGATCGCAAAATATATAGGGATTCAAATTAACAAAAAAACAGAACAATTTTCCTGATCACACAATTGAAGCCAATCGACTCGCCAGAGACGAGAGTTAAGGACAGCAAAGAAGTTTAGCATTTCGGATGACCATTGAACTACATTTATCTGTAAAATGGACCACAACAATTAATAGCACGACGAAGTGCATAAATTTTGGGCAAATGTTCCTGGTCAAAATGCTAAGGGTAATATTTGGGCAGTGCTTTGTGGCATAATTTCAAAAGCGAAATCTTCCAAAATGGATTTGGACATAAGGGGGCTTCTAACATATTGTAGTGTTTTAGGGTATCACATGGTCGGCCCCGTACGACTATAGCCTTTGTTTACTTGTTTTTATTTTTCTATTTCTGAGTTTCACATTCTGAGTCGATTTATGCATGTCCGTCCGTCCGTTCGTCTGTCCATGTATTTTTGTAAACAAAGTACAGTTCGCATTTATTGCCCTATCCAGATGAAATTTTGCACAAATCATTTGTTTGGCCCAAGGACGAACCCTATTGAAATTGGAGATAATCGGTCAAAATTTAGATATAGCTCCCATATATATCTTCGTCCGATTTGCCTTTTATTGTGTACCAAACGTGTAATATCCGAATAGTATGGAATTTTGCACGTACGATCAGACTGGACCTGAAAATAAGTATGCCAAATTTGATCGAAATCGGTTCAGATATAGTTATAGCTCCCAAATATATTGTTCATCCGATATGTTATTTTTGTCTTCCGCAGCCGTAATATGCACTCTGTAACAACAATATTTGGGGCAATATATCAAATACAGCTCAGAAATATCTTTGCCAAATTTTATCGAGATCGGTTCCGATTTGAATATAGCTCCCATATATGTTTTTATCCGATTTCAAATTAATTGAAAATTGTTAATTGCACCAAATGGACAATACAATTCCGAATTTAAAAGATACAAATGCTTCGGCATATTTAGTCCTTTGAACTTTAAATAATAATTATAATCATAGCGTGTATGATTGAATTCTCCCATAAAAACTTTTAATTGTTATGCGCAGATCTACTAAATTAGCAAAGTGGTGTAGGGTTTCATAAAGTCGACCCGTCCGACTTTAAGACTTTCTTTATTGGTTTTTTTTATTTATTTATTTATTTATTTATTTTTTTTTTTTTTTTTTTTTGGTTTGTAAATAAAAACAAATATTTTTCTTTATTTGTTTTTTTTTTTTTTTTGTTGGTTGTTGTCGCTTTTCAAGAACAATGACAATGCTCTGTTGGCCCGGCTAGCTTGGATTTGCTTATTGGACTGCCAGCTAGTCAAGTGGTGAGCCAGTGAGGCAGTTCATTGCTTCATAATTTTATATTTTAATAATTACTATTATGAATGTTAAGATTCTCAATTATATTTTCCCCTTGGATACTTTTAAGTACAAAATTGAATGGCGTTGTTCTCGTTGGCGTTTTTCCTTGTTGGTATTTTGTTTAAACAATAAATTTTAACATTGCTTGGCTACGAGATAATTGCTAATCATTGGGGAGAAAGACTGTGAAAATGGTTGAGTTTGTTGGATTTGCGTTGCTCTTAAATTTTCCATTGATTTCAATTTATTGAATATAGCTTTATTATTGAAACTAGATGTCCAGGGATGGAAATGTCTACATGAATGTATTCTGAATGCATTACGAGCAAGCATGAAGTTTATAAAAAAACAAGTAAGCAAAGGCTACAGTCGAGCGGGGCCGACCGTTGAATACCCTACAACACTATAATAAACGATACAGTTTATAAAGGCGAATAAAAGAAAACCATCAGGTTTTGTTCTCTAATTTTCGAATAATAGCAACTTAAACTAATTTGTTCATTTCCAATTTATTGGTAGATGTTGCACGTAAATGGTCTTCCTAGATCTGGAACCAATATTTCCCAAAGACCTATAACCTCTCAGAAGTGGCAAAAGATTAACATTTATTATTGGTTTTTGACTGAAACGCATCTATATGAGATACAGACATTTGACTATATTCTGCAACGAAATCAGCGTTAACGAAATAGTCAGAAGTGCGTCTTTCCTGTATTTGTGAATTCTCCAAAAAGTCACTGGAATGGACATTTTCGTATTTTGTCTACAAAAGTTGGCAAACTATTTCACACATTGAATATTTTTGGATGGCCATCCGAAACTGCTTGGCTTTTGCAATGTGCGTAACCCCCATTCAAATGTGCGTGAGGATCGGGCGATAATTACGACCTGCAGAAAATCTTGCAGTTTTTTGGTCCATTTCAACCCCTAAATATTTGGCGATCATCTCCAAAAAGAGTAGGCTTCTATTCTGACCCTCATCTTATCCCCATGCAAAATTTCGTAAGGATCGGGCCATAAATGCGATCTGTATATGAAATCCTGATATCCTAAATACTTAGTTTTGTTAGCTGTAGAAATATTACCAAATGTTTAATTCAAAATGAAAATATGCCAAAAATATGACAAAATTGAAAAAATATGAGAAAATTTTACAAAATCAATATTTTCATCTTTAGAGAGATATTTTTATGCAATTTTTTTAGAGGTTTTTTCTTTCCTGCCAAGAGGCCATTCTGAATTAATGAGAACTGTCGAAATCAGTTCAGCCGTTCTCGACATATAAGAGATCTTTCATGCATATCTTCTTTGATAGACATATATATCGCACATATTTTGCTATATATCCGTTTTGTTGGATGTTAACATCAATGTAAAGATCAGAAGTAACCATGCCAAGGCTTTGTGATTTTGCCGGGATTTAAAATATTCGCGGTTTAATGAAAAATTTTGAATTTTTTCAACAAAAAAGATATGGTCTATTTTACCCGCTAAATATTATCCGATGACCACACAAATTGGTAGGCTTCTTCCCCGCCCTAAACTCTAGCTACATGCGAAGTTCCGCGTCGATTGGTCTATAATTGCGACCTGTATAGCTACTGCAAAATCCGACATTTTTCAGTTTTTGGTCCATTTCGACCCCTAAATATTATGCGATCATCTCCAAAAGAAATAGGGTTCTATTCTGACCCTGTCCCACCTCCATTCTAACTTTCGTGAAGATCGGGCCATAATTGCGACCTGTAGAGTGATTACAAATTAACATGGACAGACGGACAGACGGACGGACGGACATACATAGCTAGATCGACTCAACTCGGCGAGATAGGAAGGCCCATATATACTTTCCTATGTGGGAAATCAATATATCGTGGTGTTACATAATTTTTGGCCCAATCAAACTTATAATACCCCCAACACAAAGTGTTGTAGGATATAACTAATCCATTTAATAGCTATTATGAGTCGACAAATTGTACCTTGACCCCACCATGACTTCCCCGATACTCTAATCTAAGGAGCAATCACTAATTATTTATTTTTTTCTTCTTCTTTTTAGTTTCTATTTACTTTCTCACATATATATCTCTTCCATCACAATTTTCATGCTCCATCCATCCATTCAAAAACGCTCGTTGCCAATAACAAGACTAGTTAATTATAATTATTTGACATGTGACAGGTAGTACTTTGTCACGATTGTCATTCTGGTAATAAATGAATAATCTGGCGACCTTGTCTAAGGCAACTCTAACCAATTAATAGTTGAAAAAAAAATCGATAATCGTGACTATGGAATACCAAGCGGAAAAAGAAAACCTAGAATGAAAATTCTCACACTTATAGCAACAAGACGGAATTTTTTCATTCAATATCGACATATGTATGGATAGAATATTAAAAAATATTAAAAGCTAGAAAGTGGCCGCTACTTCGTTAGCGAAAAGTAAACCTTTAAATTTTAGATTTGTTCCATTATTATACCCTCCATCATGGAAAGGAGGGTATATTAACTTCGTCATTCCGTTTTTAGGGATGTTACCCTAAATATTCGTCGACGATTTTTACGATGCCCGTCTGTCTGTCCGTGCCCACATTATTTGACGTAGAGCGTCAAAACTTAGCAGAACAACTTGTATTATGTCTAGGATGGTTGGTATTGCAAATGAGATATATTGGTCCACGTTTTGGTATAGTCCCCATATAACGGTACCTCCCGATATTCCGTATTTTGCCTAAAAATTGGTATTTGTTGATCATAATGGATTCTAGCTACGTGAGCGAAACATTGCATATATAGGTGCATGATTTGGTATAACCCCATATGACGGTACCTCCCGATATTCGGTATTTAGATGATTTTAGCGACATTATTCACCGGAATTGTTTCAAATTTGGTATTTGAAAATCGAAATAGATACTACAGCTATATTTATTACAGAATATATATTTCTTAAGAACCAATGATTGCAAAATACAGATGATTTGGTGAAAATATGATTAAAAGACCTCTTCAAAATCAGTACTGTAATATGGAAATGTATCAGAATAATTTAGACATACGAAAAGCCCTTACAAGTTCCGCAAATATAAGGAGTACTTATCTATATGATCAAACATTGTCATTATTAAAACATTTTCATTCGAAACTGCTAATTTTCTTAAACGCCATCTGCGTGTCGTTCATACAGGGTGAGATAAAAAAAAAACAAAGTCAAGTGCCATAACTTTTACATTTCTTTAAATTTTATTGAATGAAAGCAATAAATGTCGGAAATAGCATCAAATTTTGGAATAAGTTTAGATTTTTTGGAATTGGTCACCTTTGGAACGAATTATAGCCTTCAAACGGCCACTGAATCTGTCACACGCTGCCCGAATGCTACTATGCGGTATTTTGACCCATTTCCGGCGAAGCGCTTGCTTGAGGTGATCGACACTTTGGTATTTTTTAGTGGTAACCTTGCTTTCCGAAATACTCCAGACACAATAGTCCAACGGATTGGTATCCAGAGGTTTTGGTGGCCATTGTGCGCTGGAAATGAAGCAAGGAACTTCATTTTGTAACCATTCTTGGGTGGCGCATGCTGAGTGCGATGGTGCTTAGTCCTGTTGGAATGTCCAAGGTGTGCGGGCAAAATGTTTGCATGCCCAAGGCTTCAATACACCCTCCAGAATATTTTCGCCACAATATTCGGCATTTATTCTAATGCCATGGTCGATTGATACGAGCAGAGAGCGACAATCGGCTGTTATGGCGACCCACACCATCACCATGTCCGGCGCTTGAGTTCTGGTGGCCAACCTAAAGTGCACATTTTCAGCTGACCTCTTTGGCAAGTAAACACGATCATTTTGTCTGTTTATAAACTGCTGTACAACGAATGTTTTCTCATCGGAGAAAACCAAATTCGGCAGTTCACCAATTTCGGCCAATCTTTAGCTCTTTTGAGTCTATTTTCTTTCTGTTGCGGTGTAAGTTCATGCACTTTTTGGAATTTGAATACCACCAAAATACCGAATATATGGATGTACCGTTATATGGGGCTATACGAAGACGTGGACCTGCACCAACAATTTTTTGTCTTAGGCTGTAGTATCTATTGCGAACATCAAATACCAAATTTTAAACAATTCCGGTTAATAATGTCGCTAAAATCATCAAAATACCGAATATCGGGAGGTAACGTTGTATGGAGGCTTTACGAAGACGGGGACCTGAATTTTTCTGAATCCATTAGGAACTCCGAATACCAAATTTTAAACAATTCCGGTGAATAATAATACCGAATATCGGGAGGTGCCGTTATATGGGGGCTATATGAAGACGTGGACCTGCACCAACAATTTACTTTCTAAGACTGTAGTATCCATTCCGAACTTCAAATACCAAATGTAATTTATCCGGTTAATAATGTGGCTAAAATCATCAAAATACCGAATATCGGGAGGTACTGTTACGTGGGGGCTATACGAAGACGTGGGGGCTATACGAAGACGTGGACCTGCACCGACAATTTTCTGTCTTATGCTGTAGTATCTATTGCAAACTTCAAATACCAAATTTTAAACAATTCCGGTGAATAATGACGCTAAAATCACCAAAATACCGAATATAGGGAGGTACTGATATATGGGGGCTATACGAAGACGGGGACCTGCATAGACAATTTTCTGTCGTAGGCTGTAGAATCCATTACGAACTCCGAATACCAAATTTTGAACTATTCCGGTGAATAATAATACCGAATATCGGGAGGTACCGTTATATGGGGGCTTCACGAAGACGTGGACCTGCACAGACAATTTTCTTTCTAAGGCTGTGGTATCCATTTCGAACTTCAAATACCAAATGTGATACAATTCTGGTAAATACCGTCGCCAAAATCATGAAAATACCGAATATCGGGAGGTACCGTTATATGGGGGCTATATGAAAACGTGGACCTACATGGTCCATTTACGAACTTAACCTGCCTACTGGCAAAATAAAGATGTGTGCAAACTTTTAGCCTTCTATCTCAATTTGTTCGAAAGATATCGTGATTACAACAGACAGACGGACAGATAGACAGACAGACGGACCCTCGTTCAAAATTTTAAGATTTTGAACGAGGGTCAGTCGCATTGCTCCTCTATATATAGATAACCTTTGTAGGGTTTCTGCTGAAGTTGACCATAATAGGATGTTATATTTATTATATTATTTTAATGGGCTTCTATATACCAATTATTTCGCCAAATATTTTGATCTTATCTATTTTTTTTACAAACTAAACATTGGGCGCCACTCGTCCTTGATATTATAACATGAAACTCCATCTCTAATTTCTTAATGGCAAAAAAATTAATAAATCTTAATTTTCCTATGAATTATTCATATTAAAATGATATGCAGACGAATGTAGAAATAATTCATTATGATTCTTGTTTCCAAATAACTAGGTCAATTTAACAAGAAGATTTACTTTCTCTGTCTCATTTCTCATTTTATTTTCTTTGCGAATATTAATGCTGACAAATGTTTTTCCTTCTTCTTCTTCTTGATGATGCATAAATTGATAAAGTATTTTCATTTGTTTTTCTTTGTTTTTTTTTTTTTTTGGTAGTTTGTGTCAAACCAACTTAAAAAAAAAGATATCCAATAAAAAAGTTTTGTTTTGTTTCTTTATTACCCCAAAACGTTTAAACACCCCAAAAGAAAGAATTCCACAATACATCTTGGCCCTTAAACGTCAGACAATAAACAACAATGACACAACCGACTATTACCGGCACCAACTTGTGACACTCTCGGCACAGCCTGATACCACCAAGCCCGGCCAAGTCAAGCCATTTGGCATTGTTAAAATAACAAAAATAAAACTTAATTCTAACAAAAAATCCAACAAAAAAAAGTTAAGAGGGGAGTCTGAGGTTGAGGTCACAACGATTATCATGCTCCGAGAGACAATTTGCGAGACACAAAAAAGGATTTACGCAAATACAAATAAACAATGTGTGTTACACATATTTGCACTTTCATTCCCCTCTGTAACATGGATGGATGGAGGGAGGGAGGAGAGAATCATAAATTTTATTACGTACATTTTTTGTCGTTTGTCTCCTGGCCCATAATCAGTCCCCTGCATCATTGGATGACTTGGAGGCTGGCTCTTTGATGGCTGACAACTGGCGAGAAAATTGAGTGTAATAAACAATGAAAATCACTCCCTATGGTGGAGCTGGATCATATGTCAAAGTTCTATCAAAATAAATGAAGGCCACACCGACACATACAGTCAAATAAATAAATAAAGGGAATGTTATGACGAAACATAAACACATTTACTTAATTGGCTCGCTCTCTCTCTCTCTTTTTTTGGAGAGAAATAATAAGGGGGTTTCTCTGCGTTGTTTATAATGGCAATAATGTTGTTTGAAATGGGAAAATATATGCTTAAATAAGCTAAATTTGGGGTTTGAATTATTAAAATAAAATATTTGGTTACAAAATAAGAAAAAGAACTATTTTTTTATTTTTTGCGGTTTATAACTATTTTTTATACCTCCACCATACTATGGAGGGTATATTAACTTTATCATTCCGTTTGTAACTCCTCGAAATACTCAAGTAACCCAACAAAGCATATATATTCTTGATCAGCGTAAAATTCTATGTCGATTTAGCGATGTCCGCCTGTCTGTCTGTTGTAATCACGCTTGTAATCTTTCGAACGAACGAGAACAAGATAGAAGGCTAAAATTTTGCAGACATGTTTATTTTGCCAATAGGCAGGTTATTTTCGTAAATGGGCCATGTAGGTCTACCTTTTCATATAGCCCTCATATAACGGTACCTCCCTATATTCGGTATTTTGATGATTTTAGCGGTTTTTTCACTGAAATTGCTTCAAATTTCGTATTTGAAGTTCCCAAGGAATATTACAGCCCTAGACAGAAAATTGGCTGTGCAGGTCTACATCTTCGTATAACCCCCATATAACGGTACCTCCCTATATTCGGTACTTTGATGATTTTAGCGACATTATTCACCGGAACTGTTTCAAATTTAGTATTTGGAGTTCGTAATGGATACTACAGTCTATGGCAGAAAATTGTCTGTGCAGATCAACATCTTCGTATAACCCCCATATGACTGTACCTCCCTATATTCGGTATTTTGATGATTTTAGCGACATTATTCACCGGAATTGTTTCAAATTTGGTGTTTAAAGTTCGTAATGGATACTTCAGCGTAAGACAGAAAATTATCTGTGCAGGTCGACGTCTTCGTATAGCCCCCATATAACGGTACCTCCCGATATTCAGTATTTGGATGATTTTAGCGTCATTATTCACCGGAATTGTTTCAAGTTTGGCATTTGAAGTTCGAAATGGATACTACAGCCCAAGACAGAAATATGACTGTGCTGGTTGACGTCTTCGTATAGCCCCCATATAACGGTACCTCCCGATATTCGATATTTGATGATTTTAGCGACATTATTCACCGGAATTGTTTCAAATTTGGTATTTGAAGTTCGTAATGGATACTACAGCCTAAGACAGAAAGTTGTCTATGCAGGTCCAGTTCTTCGTATAGGCCCCATATATCTGTACCTCCCTATATTCGTTATTTTGACGATTTTAGGTACAATACTCACCGAAATGGTTTGAGATGTCATATTTGAAGTTCGTAATGGATGCTACAGGCTGTAACAGAAAATTGTCTAAGCAATATTCACCGTTTATTTCTAGTTTCGAATTTGAATATGGTAATGTCTTAGGACGTCGTATAGACCCCAATGTAAGGGCTATATTCGGTTGTTTAGGATTTTAACATAATTATTACGGATTTTATATTTTGAAAATTTCCAAATTCGTTCAAATGGTGGAGGGTATTCAAAGTTCAGCCCGGCCAAACTTACAGTTTTTTAACTTTTTGACAGTTTTTTATCATTTACACATACTCGAATGGACTCGTGCCTTGTGGCGTATGAGCACTATACTTTGAATAACATTAGTCATACGCCATACATGTTGCACAATGCACCATGCTTCCAAATATGAATTCTTTGACCAAAAATTAGTTTTACTAAAAGTGAGTTGTCAAACACGAGATTTGTTCAATAGTTGTTTCCGGTATTGCATGTGCACAATTTGGGGAGCAGAATTGAAAAGATAATTTTCACACAATTGTGATTTATTTTAATATTTTTTTTTTTTTGGTGCTATCACGTTGTGGATAACAAATACTGATACGTCACAGCTATAGATTTTTAAATAAGAAAATATTTTCGTGACTATCACGGTCGTGAACTTTTTAAAAAATATTCTTTTTCGTTGCTAGTTTGATTTTTTTTTATTATTTTTTTAGCTAATAACACAGGATTTTTTTTCGGGATTTTTTAAATTATTTATTCGATATTACCACAGTGTTGGATTTTTTAAAATATTTTTTATTGTCCTGAATTTTTAAAAATTATATTTGCAAACAGTCATTTTTTTAATTTTAAATGTTTAAAAATTGCCCCTTATAGATAGGTCGGGCCAAATTCCAGATTTTATGAACTAGATCTGTTTTGTGTCGCAGACATATTTCTCATATAGCGAAGGTACACTTTGCCTCCAGTAGGAAATCGCCGACAAATTCCTCATTCACACTGGTGAAAGAATTGCTCTGTGCGAATAATCGGTTATGATTTTGAGTCTTTGTGGAAGAGGAACCGATCTTGTCTATTCTCTATCTCTTTACCCAAATTTTAAATCCGTCAGGACATTTAGGGTCGATCTTGCGATGTACATCCGTGCGTCTGTCTGTCTGGTACGTACGGTAACTTTCGAAGGGAGAATCCGATTTGATCCAAACATTGTACATCGTAATATTATTGTCAAACATAGATCGAGTTCGGAGATGGGCTACATCGGTCAAGTCCTTATGGTATCTTTCCCACAAAATGTGAACATTTTCAAAGAAAATTATTTTCTGCACAGAAAGAGAAAGCATAATACGCTTTTGCTCGAACTTTGCAAATTCTTTTATTTGTATCAATGCTAGGTCACTTGCGAAAATGGACAATATCGGTTCATTCCATTACGTACCTCCCCCACAAAAATTTTGAATATTAAAAATCTTATAAAATGTGATGTAAGTATACGATTATGTTTAAATTACACACATCACAATATTTTTATTAACCCAAGATCTGGTGTTAAGATGGAATATATAGGTTCACTACTTCTGGTACATCTCCCACAATGGGTCAAAATTTTGGGGTATCAAAAACACGAAAATAACATTCGATTCCATTCAGACTTGGTACATCTTCATATTTCTATTGACACAATATATGTTTCAAAGATGTTAGATATCGGAACATTCCTTCTGGCACTTGCCCCACAAAGGGTTAAAGTTTTGAATAGCCAAAACGATTATAAAATCCGAAATAAGCAACGGTTCTCTTCACAACACAAGATCTGTTGTGAAGATGGAATATATCGGTCCAATCCTTCTGGTATCTCACGCGAAATAAGCAACCAACTGTCCTCAAATTTCACACATCCAAACATTTTTGATAACGCAAAATCTGTTGTGAAGAAGATATATATCTGCAAACCCCTTCCGGTACCTCACTCACAAGGGGTCACAATTTTCAATACTTTTATCTGTCATAACTAGCGAGTAAGTCGGCAATTCTATACAACTTGCTACATCTAAATATTTCCCTTATACAAGCGGAGAGCGACCATCGGCATCAGCATAGCCGGCGCTTGAATTCTGATGGCCAACCGAAGGTGCACATTTTCAGTTGACCTCTTTGGCAAGTAAACACGATCATTTTGTTTGTATTAATCGACCGTGGCATTAGAATAAATGCCGATCATTATCGCTAATATATTCTGGAGGGTGTATTAAAGCCTTGGGCACACAAACATTTTGGCCGCAGACCTTGGACATTACAACAGGACTCAGCACCATCGCAATCAGCACGCGCCACCCAAGAATGTTTACAAAATTAGGTTCCTCGCTTTATTTCCGGGCACAATGGCCACCAAAATCTCCGGATACCGATCCGTTGGACTATTGTGTCTGGAGTATTTTGGAAAGCAAGGTTGGCAAAAATACCAAAGTGTCGATCACCTCAAGCAAGTGCTTCGTCGGGAATGGGCCAAAATACCGCAGAGCAACATTCGGGCAGGGTGTGACGGTTTCATTGCGAAATACTCTAGCGAATAATTGTCACAACTGATTGAAATCTGTTGTCACAAAAAAAAAAAACAGCAGCAACATTATCACCTCTTAAATGCCTGTCAATAAATCCCAATTTCATTCGGCCCTGAAATAGACATCTGCAACGGTTGTTCGCATTAATTCAATAGCCATGTTCTTCGGAGCTAAGCTCTCTTCATCGCAGCACACCACACTACACAGCATGTTTTCATGTTTATCTATTCAATTAGAATTCTCAAATCTCTGTATTTGATACAGTTGTCAATGACACAGCTGGATGGGAAATGAACGACAAACATACATCCATACATACATGTGCGTTCATTTCCTTTGTCATCATTCGCGTGGTCTTCCTTTTTCATCCTCCTTACCCACTTTAAATGATGTTTTAACATTTTGCATTTATTTATTTGGACAGAATACAACAATACAATCCTTTTGATTGTTGTTGTTGTTATGTATCCCGTTAGATATATGTGTGTGTGCATACACACATAAGTGTAAATATGTTCGAGTGTGTGTCATAAAACCAAAATAATACCCACACTTAATCTGACAATCCTAACCCGCACATAAGCACTTATGTACGCGCGGCACCTCTTAACCCAAACAATATAGAATAGCTCACCAACAGATGTGTTCGAGTGTGTGTATGTATGTGTGTGTGGGTTAGTGGCATCCCAGCTAACAATTTTTTCCGAGGGCTCTGATGTCCGATTTTTTGTCGAGATTTTCTGCCGTTTCTTCAGAAAAGTTTCCGAGTAATCTGCACATACTCGTTTCTTTTGTTTTGTTTGAGCAAAACAAAGCTAAAGAGAGAAACAAAGCATATACAGAGAGTTAACTCTTTTTTGGCGAGAATTTCTAATGTTACTCCAGAAAAGTTTCCGAGTAATCTGCACATACTCGTTTCTTTTGTTTCATTTGAAAAAAAAAAACACAAAAATTCTGACATTAGCAGAGAGTTAACTTTTTTCTGTTGAGATTTATTTTACCGTTCCTTTCGAAAAGTTTCCGAGTACTCTGCACATGCTCGGTTGAAATTATTTGAAGAATTTTGTGTATACAATTTTTTGGTTTTTTGATTATGATCAGTTTGTCGTCAGAATTTGAACGGAGCACGAGTGCAGTGTGTTGCAGTGAAAAGTTAAAATTAAAATTAAGCGAAGATTTGGACCTTCAGTACCTTATGGTAAGTAAGCACCTTTCTTCAATTACTACTTTTATCAATATCTTGGATTGTTTAGGACATCTATTTTATTAGGCTCGTTAAAGGTTTGTATCCTTGTGTTTTAAACTCTTTGATAATATAAATAATATTTTTTTCATTTTTATTATTTAGATGCGGCATTGGAACATATTCCGGGAACTATGGGAAGTGCCATATAAACCCATATAAAACATTTCTTCAACTCGGCTGAAGATAGGCTTAACAAACCTTAAGCTGGGCCGAATAAGCCAGCCGTTGACTTGAGCCAGCCAAATATACGCTTTATATATTTCCACCCTTAATTATATTGATTTACATTGAATTGCAACTTTTTATGCTTTTTTCAATTTTTAATTTCCGTATTCCTTATATTTTACAAAAAAAACTGAATATGTACAAATGTTCTGTCATTAAATTGAAAAATATAAACATAAACTATTATCTAAAAACTAGATAAAGTTTTATTATTTCGGTTTGTCGATTACAACTATAGAATAAATTCAGATTTTTTTCCGAATTTCGAATCAAACATCCGAAAATTTTCAGAATCTCCGATCAAACATCCGATATGTTTCCGAATATCGCATCGAACATCCTATATTTCTCCGATTTTCCGATAAAACTATAGAACAAATTCAGATTTTTTTTCGAATTTCGTATCAAACATCCGAAAATTTTCCGAATTTCCTATCAAACATCCTATATCTCTCCGAATTTTCCTTTTTTCTTTGCCGAATTCTATACGAATTCGCCCAGAAACTCTTACGTTCTTTCAGATTTTTTTTCCGCAAAATCTTTCAGAATCTTGGGCAATCTCACACAATTTTCTTCCAAATTCGACATTAGAGTCGGAAACTTGTGCAGAGTTTTTTTCCGAATTCGGAAGAAAATCGGAAAAAAATGTTTGCTGGGATATGCCATTGTGACAATGTAAAATTGTGTGTGTGCATGTGTTAAGATTTTTTCTATTGTTTGCACTAAATGACGCTTTTGTGTGTGCGTGTGTGTCGATCATGCTGACGTCATACCTTCAGAGAAAACATAACGGTAAATAACAACAGCAACAAAGAGGCGGCTCACAATGGCAGTAGCACCTACAACAACAACAACAATGGCAACAACATCCCCATCAAATGTTATAAAAATGCTGATGATATAAATCCCGACTACATATTCTCTCATTTTGAAAAGGGAGAATCACACAAAACGTTTTAGCCCCTCGCCAAGTAACCTTTGTTTGTTGGCCAAACCTGCACCCCCATCCCCACCTGCCCTTTCCTCATTTGGCAATCAAAATCAAGCATACAACACGAATCCGACTAAAGCAGCTAACAAAATAATATGTTTCATCTCCAGCTATTGGGGTAGGGCAAGGTGGGGTGAATGGTGAGAAGTGGAGAGGAGAGGTGTGTTAGTGTGTG
This sequence comes from Musca domestica, assembly GCF_030504385.1. Lineage (NCBI taxonomy): Eukaryota > Metazoa > Arthropoda > Insecta > Diptera > Muscidae > Musca > Musca domestica. The sequence continues at coordinate 10,531,930 of NW_026712219.1, read as the reverse complement.
CATGATAATATCTAATGAAAATGAGTAACCAGATATATTGCAGAAGAGAAGAAGAAAAAAAAAAACAAATGTGGAAAGAGGGCAGGGTAGAGGTCATTAGTATTACTGCCTTTTAACAATCACCGTTGAGAGGTGTGACAGTGAATCAGATGGGATTTGAATCTACTTAAAATCTGAGATTCATCCACTTCCCAGGATAATATTTCCAAAAAGAAGAAAACATGAAAAATATATGAAACCTTGATAAAATGTAGTACGTTATATGAAGTTCTGACTAAAAATACTGTCAAACTGAAGAATTGTACATTCTGAGTACTAAAAAGGCCTAACACAACCTTTAGAAACGAATCTAAAATTTTAAGATGAACTTTCGCTGACTAAATAGTGGGTGAGATAAAAAACTGCAACAAAGTCAAACGCCATAGTTTTTACATTTTTATACCCTACAACACTATGTGTTGGAACCGGGCCAGCCGTTATGTAACACCTCGAAATATTGGTTTCCCACATAGGAAAGTATATATGGATCTTCCTATCTCGCCGAGATGAGTCGATCTAGCTATGTATGTCCGTCCGTCGGTCTGTCCGTCTGTCCATGTTAATTTGTAATCAGGCTACAGGTCGCAATTTAGAACCGATCGTCACGCAATTGAAAATGGAGGTAGGGTTATGGTCAGAATAGAACCCTATTGTTTTTGGAGATGATCGCACGATATTTAGGGGTTGAAATGGACCAAAAACAGAAGAATTTCCTGATTTGGCAGATGCTCCATAGGCCACAATTACGAAAATTTACAAGCAGTTAGAGTTTAGGAGTGCGCAGAAACCTAAGAAAATAGGAAAATTTCCACTAAGCCGCGAATATTTTCAATTCCAGCCAAATCAAAAATTCATTAAAAGATCACTTCTGACCATTACAGTGATGCTAATAGCCAAGAAATCGGATATATAGCACAATAGGTACAATATATATGTAATAGAATTGATCTTATTTATTCTGCTTATAAATCAAGAACCGCTGGGCCGATTTTCACAATTCCCATCAATTCGCAATGGTCACTTGCTAGAACAGTATAAAATCTAAGAAAATCGTGGAAAATTGTACCAATAACAAAAGTGAATATCTTTTGTCGATTTTTTTCAATTTTTGTCATATTTTGTCAAACTGATTGGTATCCGGAGATTTTGATGGCCACTGTGCGCTGGAAATGAAACGAGGGACCTCATTTTGTAACCATTCTTAATGGCGGGTGCTGATTCCTGTTCGAATGTCCAAGGTCTGCGGCCAAAATGTTTGCGTGCCCAAGGCTTAATACACCCTCCACAATATTTTCGCGATAATATTCGGCATTTATTCTGATGTCACGGTCGATTAATACGATCGGAGAGCGATCATCGGCTGTTATGGCGGCCCACACCATCACCATAGCCGGCGCTTGAAATCTGGTGGCCAACCGAAGGTGCACATTTTCAGCTGACCTCAGCTGGCAAGTAAACACGATCCTTTTTTTGTTTACAAACGGCTGGACAACGAATGTTTTCTCATCGGAGAAAACCAAATTCGGCAGTTCACCACTTTCGGCCAAGCGAAGCTACTCTTTAGCTCTTTTGAGTCTATTTTCTTTCTGTTGCGGTGTAAGTTCCTGCACTTTTTGGAATTTCAATGGCTTTACCCCTAGCTCATTTTTCAAAATTTGCCGAATGGAATACTGCGATATGTTTAGCTCACTACATTTTGAGGGTATTATATGTATATCGCAATTATCGTCGATCCTCACGAAATTTTGCATAGGGGTAGGGTTAGGGTCAGAATTAAATCCTATTATTCTTAAGATGTAAATTTAGAGGTGCAAATGGACTAAAATAATTTAATGATCTGAAATTTGCAGTGAAAAGGAAAGCCAGATAGACACTATCACACACTCACCACTATGCGACGCGTTTCGCCGTTGGTTAAGCGGCTCATCAGGCATATTTGGTGTGGATGATGGCTTACAAGGGCCGTTCTCTGGAAAGTAGTATATATTTCGAACTTATTGCAAATTAGCATATGCGAATTATACACTAGAAACTCTCCAGGTTCGACTCAAGTTCTATTGGCAGATCTTTTTCACAGCAAAGTTTTTGTTTTTGTAGTGATGGATTTTTTGTCCACAACAACTACATTGCTTCCAATGCATACACTTGTCTAGTGCTGCTTTTAGAAAGACGGGTTAATGGCTCTGAACGTAGAGATGGCAACTTCTAGTTGGCTGCACACCGAGGTCCGCGGTTCAAATCCCACAGCCATCATCCACACCAAATATGCCTGATGAGCCGCTTAACCAACGGCGAAACGCGTCGCATAGTGGTGAGTGTGTGATAGTGTCTATCTGGCTTTCCTTTTCACTGCAAATTTCAGATCATTAAGCTCGTCTCGAAAGAGAAAACAAACACATAAATCATAAAACATATGATCTTCGCCTTAACAAGGCAAAACTCTAAAATAATTTAAGTTTTTCTAATTTTGTAGTCGCTTTATAGGCCACAATTGAAAACTAATCGACACGGAATATCGCATAGGAAGAGAGTTAAAGACAGGGAAGAAGCCTAGCATTTTGGACGACCATTGGATTACATTTAGCTGTAAAATGGACCATTACTTTCGTGTGAAATTGTTTTGAATACTTACAAAACTGCGGAGTGCGTAAATATTGGCCAAATTCTCCGGGACAAAAACTAAGGGTATCCTCTGAGCGGGGCTCTTTGACATACTTCAAAAACGAAATCTTCCAAACTGGATTTGGATATAAGGGGTCTTCAAACACATTGTAGTGTTGTAGGGTATCACATGGTCAGCCCCGCACGGCTTTAGCCTTTGCTTACTTGTTTTTTTTTTTTTAATTTTATTGAATGACAGCAAACATGTGGGATGTTTAGTGCCAACCTTGCTTTCCGATATACTCCAGACATAATAGTTCAACGGATTGGTATCCAGAGATTTTGATAGACATTGTGTGAGGAACCCCATTTTGTTACCATTTTTGGGTGTCGGGTACAGAGTGCGATGGTGCTAAGTCCTATTGGAATGTCCAAGGTCTGCGGCCAAAATGTTTTCGTGCCCAAGGCTTAATACACCCTCCAGAATATTTTCGCGATAATATTCGGCATTTATTCTGATGCCACGGTCGATTAATACGAGCGGAGAGCGACTATCGGCTGTTATGGCGGCCCACACCATCACCATGGCCAGCGCTTGAGTTCTGGTGGCCAACCGAAGGTGCACATTTTCAGCTGACCTCTTAGGCAAGTAAACACGATCATTTTGTTTGTTTACAAACTGCTGGACAACGAGAATACCAAATTCGGCAGTTCACCACTTTCGGCCAAACGAAGCAACTCTTTAGCTCTTTTGAGTCTATTTTCTTTCTGTTGCGGTGTAAGTTCTTGCACTTTTTGGAATTTCAATGGCTTTACCCCGAGCTCAGTTTTCAATATTTGCCAATGGAATCAGCTCACGAGCCATTTTTCGGCAACTGCGGCACGGGTTTCGATCAAGTCGCTACTTAACTTTTCGAACCATTTCTGCTGATGTTGTTGTTTTCTTTCGTTCACTTCCTTGACGTCGGGGTACGCTACCAATATCACGGTAACGAGCGGTGGTACGAAACACAAAAGATTTATTCACATTTAAATGCTGGAGTGATCTAGCCTCTTGCGGTTTTCCAGCCAAATATAAAGAAATCACACTATCACGCTTGAATTCCATCACGAATAACTTTTTTTCTGGAAAATTCTCAGCAAAATGCATTTGTACGCTTGTAAACAATATAATGAGCTGTCACTGGAATAATTTTAATAGCTGTCGGACGACTGGCTTAGAAATGACAGCCGCCTGAAGTTGGTTGCAGTTTTTTCATCTCATCCTGTATGTGTGAACTCCTGGCACTTAGGTAATATATAAACTTTTGATGTCCTCTGAGACCTGTAGCAGAATTTTATAACAAATCAAATTTTAGATAATTTTGACAGGTTTTAGCCACATTTAAATGGAGTTTTTAACCATATTTTGAAAAAGGACCAAAACGACCCCTTTTTTGACTCGCTTGAGGGTTATCAAAATAATCCTCATTGTGTTATGTGCAATATTGTCAAAGACACTATATTTCTAAAATTAACGGATTTCAACGAATCTTAATTCGAAGATATCCAAAAGTGTGGAAGATGAGGGAACTTGCCACCCACTTCGATGAAAATCCAAGCTATTCAGAAAATAATTTATCCGCCTTGGTGAATAAAAATTGAATGCCTTATCGTTATCGTTTGTCAAATTCTTTATCCTCGTTGGCTCCATAATATTTTATACATGCCCATAGATAAATATTTATTAGTCTTTATAGATAATTGAATTATCCTTCTTCTTTCTAAATTGCCATTAAATAAAACAATTTGTCCATCTCCAGCAATTGAAACATAACTACCCACAAATAAAGATATCATTCAAAAGGGAAAGAAAATAGAAACACATATTCATTTAAGATCTCCAATACATAAAGACACCAACAGCAGCAGAAACGATGACGACAAGTTGTCCTCTCATCAGTAAATATGTCATTTATGAATATTAATGTTCTGTTTCCGTTTTGTCCTGACGAAACAGACAGCCAAGCAACCAGCCAGGCAAACAGTCTGTTACAACATGTTCAGCGGCTTAACTGAAATCACGGCTGATGGAGCGGCAGCAACAATAACAAGACAGTATTTCTGACGCCATATCATCAAACCCTCGATTTCCCTGTCTTCTTATTTTTCCACATGGCACACCATGAGGAAGAGACTTTGAGTAGCTCTTCGACAGGATATATGTATTTCACATGGGCCAAACACGTGTGGGGAAGAGGAAAAACGTCAACGGAACTGAACAGCAATTCAAGTGGCATCCAGAAAAAAAAAAACCTAAAGAAAATGATAACAAAAATATTGTTAATGCAGTCATCGAAGTTGGTGGCAACATTCGTTGAGCTGTTATTCGTCGAGATGACGACAAATGACAGATTTTTATTGTCGTCATCTTTATCGCTGTCGTCGTCGTCATCAATAGCTGGAGTAATTTTAGCCCAGTCCCAGCTTGGGTGGGGAGAAATTGAAAGCCATATCATAATAACGAGACACCAATACCATGATAAATTATTTTCTCATTGCTTTTGAGTAATTCGAATGGAAATATTTATTGATGACGGAGGGGTGAACAAATCTGTTCCGCGAATAGCTAATGTCGTCATTTATTTAAATATATAGATACAATCAATTTTACAGTTTAATGCACTGAGAGGAAACATAATAAAAACATATAGCCTCGATTTTAATAGGACCAACAGAACTATAGTTGTGGATATCGAGGCCGGAGAATTTTGAAAGATATAAGCGTTGATTTTTAATGAATTTTTTCAGGGATAATTCCGAGGGAAATCAGAGCCATAATAGTAGATTTTTAAACATTTTTCTGCAGGGACCAAAGCTCTAAAGACGTTTTTAAAAAATATTATTCCGGGACCCTCAGATTTATTAGCTTGTATTTTTAAATAATATTAGCTCTGTAAACCGTAAATTATAAAAGAATTTTTCGAGACCTATAAGCGTGGATTTTTAAAGAATTTTTTTGAGACCTATAAGGGTGGATTTTTTAAGAATTTTTTGAGAGCTAAAAAACGTGGATTTTTAAAGAATTTTTTGAGACCTATAAGAATGGATTTTTAAAGAGTCGTTTGAGACCTATAAGCGTGGATTTTTAAAGATTTTTTTCAGACCTATAAGCGTGGATTTTTTAATAATTTTTTGAGACCTATAAGCGTGGATTTTTAAAAAATTTTTGAGACCTTTAAACGTGGATTTTTAAAGAATTTTTTTGAGACCTACAAGCGTGGGTTTTTATAGAATTTTTTCAAGACCTACAAGCGTGGGTTTTTATAGAATTTTTTCAAGACCTATAAGCGTGGATTTAAAAAAAAAATTGAGAGCTATAAGGGTGGATTTAAAACAAATTGAGAGCTATAATCGTGAATTTTTAAAGATTTTTTTGAGAGCTATAAACATAGGTTTAAAAAAATTGAAAGCTATAAGCGTGGATTTAAAAAAATTGAGAGCTATAATCGTGAATTTTTAAAGATTTTTTTGAGAGCTATAAAAAATTGAAAGCTTTAAGCGTGGATTTAAAGAAAAATTAGATCTTTAAACGTAGATTTTTAAAACATCTTTTGAGATCAATAAGCATGGATTATTTTGGAGGGCCCATCAGTGTTATAGGTGTGTATTATTTCAAAAATATTTTTTAGGGATTGTGGAATTCAAGGGCGCATGGGCGTGTATTTAAAAAAATACTTTCTTCCAACGATTGTATTTTTTGAAGGATCCATAGGCGAGGTTTTTTAAAGAATGCGTTTTTCCAGGGATTGTGGTCTTTGAAGGGTCCATAGGCGGGGATTTTTAATTGATATTTTTTCATGGATTGTGGTCTTTGAAGGGTTCATAGGCGTGGATTTTTAAATAATATTTTTTTCAGGGATTGTGGTCTTTGAAAGGCCCATAGACGTGGATTTTTAAATAATATTTTTTCAGGGATTGCGGTCTTTGAAGGGTCCATAGGCGTGGATTTTTTAATAATATTTTTTCAAGGATTGTGGTTTTTGAACAGTCCATAGGCGTGGATTTTTTAATAATATTTTTTCAAGGATTGTGGTCTTTGAAGGGTCCATTGACGTGGTTTTTTAATTAATATTTTTTTCAGGGATTGTGGTCTTTGAAGGGTCCATAGGCGTGGATTTCTAAAGAATATTTTTTCAGGGATTATGGTCTTTGGAGGGTCCATTGGCGTGGTTTTTTAAATAAAATTTTTTTAGGGATTGTGGTCTTTGAAGGGCTCATAGGCGTGGATTTTTAAATAATATTTTTTCAGGGATTCTGATCTTTGAAGGGTGCATAGGCGTGGAGTTTTAAATAACATTTTTTTCAGGGATTGTGGTCTTTGAAGGGTGCATAGGCGTGGATTTTTAAATAACATTTTTTTCAGGGATTGTGGTCTTTGAGGGGTGCATAGGCGTGGATTTTTAAATAACATTTTTTTCAGGGATTGTGGTCTTTGAAGGGACCATTGTCGTGGATTTTTAAATAGTATTTTTCAGGGATTGTGGTCTTTGAAGTGTCCATAGGCGTGGATTTCTAAAGAATGTTCGAGGAAGCGTGGATTTCTAAAGAATGTTCGAGGAAGCGTTGATTTTTAAATATTATTCCTTCGGAGTACCTTTAGAGTTATAAGCCCGGATTTTCAAAGAATTTAAAGAATTATAAATAATATTTTTTATATAATAATATTTGAAGACCATTTTGCTAATATTTTCTCAAAACAAATAACTTACTTATATTTCTTCTTTTTTCTATTCTTAGGTAAGTTGATGAACAATGTGCATAACAAGGACTTGCGGAAAACTTTCCCCTGATGGTAAATATAAACTAAGTCACCAAATAATGGAAAAAGTAGATTATGGAAGTACAGGGTGAGATAAAACATAGCAACCAACTTAAGACTGCTGTCATTTCCGAGCCACTCGTCCGACAGCTGTTAAAACTATTCCAGTGACAGCTCATTATATTGTTTACAAGCTTACAAAAGCATTTTGGTGAAAAATTCCCAGAAAAAAAGTTATAAGTGATGGAGTTGAAGCGGGATAGTGTGATTTCTTTATAATTGGCTAGCCACAAGTGGCTATCGTTAGAGCACTCCAGCATTTAAATGTGAATAAATCGTTTGTGTCTCGTTCCATTTCTCGTTTCCGTGATACTGGTAGCTTAGCCCGACGTCAAGGAACTGAACGGAAGAAAACAGCAACATCAGTAGAAATGGTTCGAAAAGTAAAGAAGCGACCCGCGTCGCAGTGGTCTAAAAATGGCTCGTGAGCGGAATATATCGCAATTTTCCATTCGACAAATATTGAAAAATGAGCTCTGGGTAAAGCCATTGAAATTCCAAAAAGTGCAAGAACTTACACCGCAACAGAAAGAAAATAGACTTAAAAGAGCTAAAGAATTACTTCGCTTGGCCGAAAGTGGTGAACTGCCGAATTTGGTTTTCTCCGATGAGAAAACATTCATTGCCCAGCAGTTTGTAAACAAACAAAATGATCGCGTTTACTTGCCAAAGATGTCAACTGAAAATGTGCAGCTTCGGTTGGCCACCACAACTCAAGCGCCGGCCATGGTGATGGTGTGGGCCGCAATAACAGCCGATGGTCGTTCTCCGCTCGTATTAATCGACGGTGGCATCAGAATAAATGCGGAATATTATTGCGAAAATATTTTGGAGGGGTATTAAAGCCTTTGGCACACAAACATTTTGGCCGCAGACACTGGACATTCCAACATTACTCAGCACCATCGAACGCAGCACGCGCCACCCAAGAATGGTTACAAAATGAGGTTCCTCGCTTCGTTTCCAGATGTGACAAAAATCATCAAGACATCCAATATCGGGTTGTACCGCTGTATGGGGGCTATACCAAAACGCGTACTATGTTCCGCCACCGGATCCAGAACTCATTACGAACTACAAATACCAATTTTTTACAAATCTGTGGAAAAATCATCAAAATACAGAATATTGGGAGGTACCGTTAAATGGGGGCTATACAACAACGTGGATTGATATATCACCATGCTAGATACAATACAAATTTTGAAGTTCTACGTCAAAACATGTGGGCTGTATCGTGATTTCAACAAACAGACGGACGGACATCGTGAAATCTATAATTTCGTGCAGATTATGAATATATATACTTGATGGGGTCTACTACGAATATTTGGGGATGTTACAAACGGACTGGCAATGATAATATACCCGCCTAAAGATATAAATTATTACAATAGGCTATAAACATTTAATATTCATAAATCGTAAGAAAAAGCTATAAACAATCCAAGCTATCAAAAGATGTTTAAAAAAATATTCTTAAGAAGGGATTTATGATATTTTTAAAGGTTGTAGTTGCTTGCCCTTCCTGTTTGTCATGAGTGAATATTCGCTTGATAAAACCCAAATCCTTAAATCTATTATCCTCAACAACCGTTTAACCAGTTTACATTTCTTTTAATTTGATTATAATTGATTGTCATTCAAGATATGCCCCGATAAACATTTCATATAAATATTTAATTAAAAGTAAATGGCATTGAAATGTAAGCAATTGTGAGCAATACAAAAGGATTATTAACTAATTAAAAGCTAAACTTTAGATACAAACATTTTAAGCATACGCATTACGAAATGTCAAAATATAAAAATTATTTAATTATTTAACATTTCTAGGAAATATGAATTAAAAATAAACCAAAATGGTGTCATATGGAAAATATTCAATTTAAATATTAAGCAAAAGTAAATACTGACCTTGAACTATTACTGGATACAACTACCAAGAAGACATTATAATTATAATTCGCCAAACATTTTGATTACTTAACCCAATAATGCAAAATAACTACTTGCCAAGTTAGTTTGCCTGCCCATTTATATAGTGTGTGTGTGTGTGGATGTATATAATTCTAAGCACCGTCAATTATCCAATTACAAGTTGAATATCTTCATAATCTCCCATAGCGTTAAATAGCTTTGTAATGAGTGAGAGGGAGAGAGAAAGAGAGTGAGTGAGTAGATAAGACAACCGACTTCATGCGAAACCTTGTAACCGTTTACAAACAGATTTTTTTTTGTTTTTCTCTTCTTTTGTTTTTTTTTCGCTGTGGTTTGGAGCTTAATTTCCCCATAGCTCAAAGCAATTTACATTGTTTTCTTACATGATGGTGTTGATGTTGCTATTGTAGCTGATTGGCCTTCTCGAAACTTTCGTAGGTGGAAAATGTAGGTGTGCAAAGTAGTTTTTGCCTGATTGGATGTATATTATATCCAAGTGTAATCTATTTTGTTTGAAAGCGGAAAAAAGAATAAGTAATGAGAAACCGTATTATATGGGGAATATAGGAAAATTAAAGAAAAGGAATGAATGAAGAGAGTACAGGGTGAGAAAAAAAAAGCCAAAAAAGTCAAACGCCATAATTTTTACATTTTTATGCCCTACGCCACATAGTGGTAAGGTTATTATGTCTTTGTGAATTTGTTTGTAACATGGAGAAGAAAACGAGATAGACCCATAGTTCCTTTGGTGATCAACATAGAATCACATTTTAAGTCGATTTATGCATGTCCGTCCGTCCTTCTGTCTATGTATTTTTGTAAACAAAATGCGGGTCGCATTTATTATTCGACTGAGATGAAATTTTCTAAATAACATTTGTTTGGCTCAAGGACGAACCCTATTGAAATTGGTGAAAATCGGTCCAAATTTATATATAGCTCCCATATATATCTTCATCCGATTTTAGTTTTCTTATGCGCCAAATGGCTAATATCAATCCAAATGGTGTGAATTTTGCTACATCCGACTGAATTCAAGCTTCAAATTTGAAAATCGGTTGAGATATAGCTATAGCTCTCATATATATGTTTCATCCGATTTGATGTTTATGTCCCTCACATTCGTATTATGTACTCAACGAGACTGATATTTTGCACCAGATATCAGATACAGCCTAGCAATTCATAATTCAAATTTTATCAAGATCGGTTCCGATTTGGATATAACTCCCATATATATCTTCATTAGCCACCAAATGTCTAATATCAGTCCAAATGGTGTGAATTTTGACACGTCAGACCGAATTTAGTATAGAAATTAGTACTTCAAATTTGGTGCACGATACAAGAATAATATTTGGTATCAGATATCAGATGCAGCCAAGAAATAGCTGTTTTCAATTTCATGAAGATCGGCTCAGATTTGGATAAAGCCTCCACATATATATATATAATTATTCGATTTCAGATTTCAGCTATTTCAGTCAAGAAATAGCTGTTTTCAATTTTATGAAGATCGGCTCAGATTTGGATATAGCCTCGATATATATCAATATACGATTTCAGGTTTCTTGTGCACCAAATAGCTAATATTAGCCCAAATGGTGTGAATTTTCGAAATTCAACCGAGTTTAGCATCGAAGGAAGCATTTCAAATTTGCTCCCATATATATGTGTCATTCGATTTGGTTTTTAAATATCCAACATTCGGAATATGCACTCTACCATAATGATATTTTGTACCAGATATATCATAGAGCTCAGAAATTGCAATATAAGCCTTTCCTTTACGAGAGTTATACTAAATATGCATATTGGTGTAGGGTATCATATAGTCAGGTGCGCCCGACTTTTGAGCTTTCCTTCCTGTTTTTTTTTTTAAATTTTATTGAATGAAAGAAAAAATTTCGGAAACAGCATCAAATTTTAGAATGAGTTTAGATTTGGCACAATTAATGTCCTTCAAACGGCCAATAAAACAGACACACGCTGCCCGAGTGTTGCTCTGCGGTATTTTGGCCCACCTTGGTATTTTTTAATGCCAACCTTGCTTTCTAAAATACTCCAGACACAATAGTCCAACGGATAGGTATGCGGAGAGTTTGGTGTCCATTGTGCGCCATGTAACCATTCTTAGGTGGCGCTTTGCTGAGTGCGATGGTGCTGAGTCCTGTTGGAATGACCAAGGCCTGCGGCCAAAATGTTTGCGTGCCCAAGGCTTTAATACACCCTCCAGAATATTTTCGCCACAATATTCGGCACAATAAAATATACGAGCGGCGAGCGACAATCGGCTGTTATGTCGACCCACACCATCACCATAGCCGGCGCTCGAGTTCTGGTGGCCAACCGAAGGTGCACATTTTCAGCTGACCTCAGCTGGCAAGTAAACACGATCATTTTGTTTGTTTACAAACTGTTGGACAACGAATGTTTTCTCATCTGAGAAAACCAAATTCGGCAGTTTACCACAAGCGAAGCAACTCTTTAGCTCTTTTAAGTCAATTTTTTTTTCTGTTGCGGTGTAAGCTCTTGCACTTTTTGGAATTTCAATGGCTTAACCCAGACCTCATTTTTCAATATTTGCCGAATGGAATATTGCAATATGTTCAGATCACGAGCCATTTTTCGGCCACTGCGACGCGGGTGTCGATCAAGTTGCTTCTTTACTTTTCGAACCATTTCTGCTGATGTTGCTGTATTCTTTCGTCCACTTCCTTGAAGTCGGTCTACGCTACCAGTATCACGGCAACGAGCGATGGTGCGAGACACAAAAGATTTATTCACATTTAAATGCTGAAGTGCTCTAACGATAGCCATTTGTGGTTTTCCAGTCAAATATAAAGAAATCACACTATCACGCTTGAATTCCATCACGAAGAACTTTTCTCTGGAAAATTTCTCACCAAAATGCTTTTGTCCGATGGTTAACAATATAAAGAGCTCTCACTGGGGTAATTTTAACAGTTGTCGGACGAGTGGCTTGCAAATGACAGCAGTCTGAATTTGGCTGCAGTTTTTTTATCTCGCCATGTATCGTCTCTCAACTTACCTTCTCTTCAATTACTATTCGAATATTTTGTCCAGCTTTGTGAAGCAGTTATTAATTTATATCAATCTAACTTTTTATCTTTGACCTACTGTGTGCTGTCAACACTTTTAATAAACTGTAGTAATTTACAGTTATCTTATCATATCAGTTCAAAATATACATATATACCTACATCATGCGTTCATCAATCATTGCCTCTGCAGTAGCATTAAATTGTCAACATAAAAATAGAAATGCAGATTCAGATCAATAACTTGGCAATTTCCTTTTTCGAATCTATTTTTAATTTTCAAAACAGACATAGTCTATTCACAGATTTTTATTTTCGAGAAAAAAAACTATTAAAAATTCCAGAGATGTTGTCAGTTAAGCGGATATTGCAAATTAGCAGCTGAAGTAATATTCCCACACAAACACATATAGCATTATTGGTTGTGTACCCGTTAGGGAAAGGAACTATAAAGGTACTAGAAATGTGAAATATACTATAGTTCATCAGTGATTAAGCATAGGCCCTCAATGTTGATGGGTACGAGCTAGTGAAGCTTCTGAGGAGAATGACAATTTTTTCAAATATTTTTCATCAACACATGTAGTATTTATTCGGATAAAATAGGTATACTTTTTGTTCATAACCTCCATAGAATGGCAGGTGGCAGGTGCTTTTATTAGTCCCTAGCTCTTGATATAATAATAATAATCCTGCTACATTTTTTTAAAGAATAGTGACAGGTGCTTTTTCATCTATATTATGTTAAAATGCCTAATGGCAGTCCAAGTTTTGAAATGATCTCCATATAATATTAGTCCCTAGCTCTTTATATAATAATAATAATAATCCTGCTACATTTTTTTTAAAGAATATCGCACAATTGGTATTTTGAATTCGTAATGGCTGAAAACAATATCCAAAAAATATGTCGAATTATACTGGTCACCTTTTCTTTATGCTGTCCGATCTGACATGGTAAATAACTGGATATGCTTATTTAAAATGAGTTAACATTTTTTAATTATTCCATGTTTTGATTATCGGTATTTCAAAATACCCATGAAAAACATTCAACTTTTTTGAACGCGTATGTGTATTATATCTTAAGGACTTTTGGTATTGAAAATGGGCCATGTAGGTCCTCATCTTCGTATAGCCGTCATATAACGGTACCTCCCGATATTCAGTATTTTCATGATTTTAGCGACATTATTCACCGGAATTGTTTCAAATTTGGTGTTTGAAGTTCGTAATGAATACTACAGCCTATGACAGAAAATTGTCTGTGCAGGTCCACGTCTTCGTATGGTCCGGTACGGTATTTCAGCGTCATTATTCACCGGAGTAGTTTCAAATTACAGAAAATTGTCTATGCAGGTCCAGGTCTCCGTCCCACCGAAATTGTTTAATATGTCGTATTTGAAGTTCGTAATGGATGCTACAGCCTGTGACAGAAAATTGTCTATGCTGGTCCAGGTCTACGCACAGCTCCGATATAACGGTACCTCCCTATATACGATATTTCGATGATTTAAGCTACATTGTTCACCGTTTATTTTAAGTTTCGAATTTGAATATGGACAAACAATGCCTATGTAGGTCCACGTCTCAATATAACGGCTATATTCGGTATTTTTAAAATTTTAACAGATTTTTTAAGGATTTTATTTTTTGAAAATTTCCAAATTCGTTCCAAATGGTGGATCGTATTCAAAGTTCGGCCCGGCCGAACTTACTGTTTTTTAACTTGTTTAAATTATTGAATGAAAGCAAAAAATATTGGAAATACAATCCAATTTTAGAATAAGTTTAGATTTGTTAAAATTGGTCACCTTTGACACGAACGGCCAATGAAGCCGTCACACGCTGCCCGAATGTTGTTCTGCGGTATTTTGGTCCATTCCCGGCGAAGCGCTTGCTTGAGGTGATCGACACTTTGGTATTTTTTAGTACCAACCTTGCTTTCCAAAATACTCAAGGCACAATAGTCTAACGGATTGGTATCCGGAGATTTTGGTGGCCATTGTGGGCTGAAAATGAATCGAGGAACCTCATTTTGTAACCATTCTTGGGTAGCGCGTGCAAAGTGCGATGGTGCTGAGTCCTGTTGGAATGTCGAAGGTCTGTGCCAAAATATTTGCGTGCCCAAGGCCTTAATACACCCTCCAGAATATTTTCGCTATAATATTCGGCATTTATTTTGATGCCACGTTCGATTAATACGAGCGAAGAGCGACCATCGGCTGTTATGGTGGACCACACCATCTCCATAGCCGGCGCTTGAGTTCTGGTGGCCAACCGAAGGTGCACATTTTCAGCTGACCTCTTTGGCAAGTAAACACGATCATTTTGTTTGTTTACAAACTGCTGGACAACGAATGTTTTCACATCGGAGGAAACCAAATTCGGCAGTTCACAACTTTCGGCCAAGCGAAGCAACTTTTTAGGTCTTCTGAGTCTATTTTCTTTCTGGTGCGGTGTAAGTTCTTGCACTTTTCGGAATTTCAATGGTTTTACCCCGAGCTCATTTTTCAATATTTGCCGAATGGAATATTGCGATATGTTCAGCTCACGGCACATTTTTCGGCCACTGCGACTCGGATTTCGATCAAGTCGCTTCTTTACTTTTCGAACCATTTCTGCTGATGTTGCTTTTTCCTTCCGTCCACATCCTTGACGCCAGGCTACGCTACCAGTATCACGGTAACGAGCGATAGTGCGCGACACAAAAGATTTATTCACATTTAAATGCTGGAGTGCTCTAATGATAGCCATTTGTGATTTTCCACCCAAATATAAAGAAATCACACTATCACGCTTGAATTCCATCACGAGTAACTTTTTTTGTGGAAAATTCTCACCAAAATGCTTTTGTACGCTTGTAAACAATATAATGAGCTGTCACTGGAATAATTTTAACAGCTGTCGTACGAATGGCTTGGTAATGACAGCAGTCTGAAGTTGGCTGCAGTTTTTTCATCTCATCCTGTATTTTATATTGGTATATTTTTCTAAAGGTTCTAAGGCCCATATTCTTGAAGTTATAAAATAAAAACGACCACCTCATATTCCGCGTATTTTTAAAAATTTGTTCCATAATCGTGTATTTTGAAAAATATTTTGTCTAAACACTCTCAGAACCACACTCGTGGACATTTAGAAATATTCTCTCTGGAGACTCACTTGGGCATATTCGTACTCTTAAAAAATAATTTTTTTAAAAAGTCTCAGAGTCATTAATGTCGGTTATGAAATAAATTCTCTATACACTTGTCGACTCATGTTCGATAAATTTTAAAATATTTTTTCTAGGGATCCTCACAAATGCAAAAAAAAAATCTTAAAACTTCCAGAAGTATTGCCTTGGGTTTTGAAAATTATATATTTTCTAACGACTCCCAGAACCACACATGTAGTTTGTTTTTATTTTCCTGGTGATTCGCAAAGCCAAATTCGTGAATTAATTTTCCAACACTCGTAGACACACATTCAGAAATTTTTTCAGATATTTTCAGGAATTTTTTCAAAAGTTCCTTCATCCACAATACTGTTTTTTTAAATAGTTTTTTTTCTGAAGGTTTTCAGCATAATCGTGAATATTTAGAAAAAAAAAAACGAGTAATAAAAAATAAGGACGGTTGTCGCTTTCCATATATGCTTTTGATAATTATCTAGCTAAAATCTTAATGCAATTTCAAATTCGATTCACACCCCTGTACCACAGGCAGTGAAATCATCACTCAATCCCTTAAAAGTATTATCTCTACATTCCAGAAAAAATGTTTGCTCCTAACTATTATTTTTTTTAGCTGGACTTCAACTTTTCTGGAATGCATGAATGTCGAAGTGAATAACCAATAACGTTCTGAAATTGAATTAATTGCGTATTAATGTAACACCTCTCTCCCTCTGAATGGAATCTCGACGGAAGAGACAATCAATCACTCCGTCGCATAATAAAATTTAAAAATGCATTTCTGAAATTCTCCAATGGCCGGACATTGGCAGGCATGCTCGAACAATTAAATGTTAAATGATAGGCACTTTTAAATGTTTAATTGTTTATTAAAATAGCAACAACAAAACTAAGGCGCAAATTAAATAAAAGTGCATTATATTGATGAGAGGTTTCAGTACGCTCGAAATTTATTCATCGTTTAAAAAAAAAAATTAAAAACATCAACTCATATTTATGATTAATTGTATTGTTAAATGTCAATGTAAAACGTTGATACTTTTTTTTCTCAGGCGCAATAAAAACCATTTTGATGGCCATTGACGTCAGCCATTTGGTGACAAAAAATACTATGGGGTAAAGATTATTTTTTAAGAATATGGAAAAAATTTCAATTTTGTTGTTAAAAATGTCACGGAAAATTAAATAAGTAAAAAAAGAAGTTAGTTCGGCGGGAACGGACTTTGGATACCTTTCACCATTTGGAACGTATTTGGAAATTTAAAAAAAAAAAAAAAATCAGTAAGGAAAGGTCAAAAGTCAGGTGGGGCCAACTATATGATACCCTACGCCACTATGCGTATTAGGTAGAGCTGCCGTAACAAAAATGTTTATATTGGGAATTTATGTGAAGTAGTTCAAACTATGAACCAAATATCATTGCTGTATAGTGCATGGTGTGAATTCGATATGTCAGTTTCGCCGGGTCGAACTTTGAATACCCTCCACCATTTGGAACGAATTTGGGAATTCTTAAAAAACAATTAAATCCGTTAAAAATTCTGTTAAAATCTTAAAAATACCGAATGTAGCTGTCATATTAGGTTCTATACGACGACATGGACCTGCATAGGTAACATTTGTCATAAGCTATTGCAATATTCAAATGCGAAACTTAAAAAAAAAACTCGAATATCGGAAGGTACCGTTGTATGGAGGCTATAAGAGGACGTGGACCTGCACATACAATTTTCTGTCTTAGACTGTACTATCCATTACGAACTTCAAATACCAAATTTGAAATAATTCCAGTGAATAATGTCGCTAAAATCATAAAAATACCGAATATCGGGAGGTACCGTTATATGGGGGCTATACGAAGACGTAGACCTGCACAGACAATTTTCTGTCTTAGGCAGTAGTATCCATTACGAACTTCAAGTATCAAATTTGAAACAATTCCGGTGAATAATGTCGCTAAAATCATCAAAATACCAAATATCGGGAGGTACCGTTATATGGGGACTATACCAAAACGTGGACCTACATGGTCCATTTTCAATACCAAAACTCCTGCAGACATAACATAGATTTAAGTAAAATTTTATCAATCTACTTCAATTCGTTCGGAAGCTAGAGTGATTTCCACAGACGGATATACGGACGGACATCGCTAAATCGACATAGAATTTTATGCTGATTAAGAATGTATATACTTTGTGGGGTCTAAAATGTGTATTTCGAGGTGTTACAAACGGAATGACAAACTTAACATAGGCCTCCGTAACAGCCGATGGTCGCTCTCCGCTCGTATTAATTGAGCGTGGCATCAGCATAAATGCCGAATATTATCGCGAACATAAACATTTTGGCTGCAGACCTTGGACATTCCAACAGGACACAACACCATCGCACTCAGCACGCGCTACCCAAGAATGGTTACAAAATGAGGTTCCTCGCTTTTGCTATCATTCAATAAAATTTTTAAAAAAGTAAAAATTATGGCGTTTGACTTTGTTGCAGTTTTTTATCTCTCCCTGTATTTCTTTCAACACAAGATCTGTTATAAAGATGGTAGAGATTGGACCATTCCTTGTGGTACCTTCCCCACAACGGGTCAAATTTTTGAATAATTATACCGCGCATAAAAGGTTAAATAAGTATCAGACTCTCTTAAAATTCCATACATCTCAATATTTCCATCAACATAGGATCTGTTAGCGATTGGATCATTCCTTCCGGTACCTACCCCACAAAGGGTAACAGTTTTTTGAATAACCAAAACGATTAAAAAATCCGAAATAAGCATCCGATTCTCTTCATATTTCTCACATTCCATTATTTTTATCAACACGATATCTGCTGTGAAGATGGACAATATCGGTTTGGTACCTCCCTCGACAAAAGTTTTTTGAATAACCAAAACGATTAAAAAATCCGAAATAAGCATCCGACTTTCTTCATATTTCTCACATTCCATTATTTCTACCAACACGTTATCTGCTGTGAAGATTGACAATATCGGTTTGGTACCTCCCTCGACAAGAGGTCTGATGTGAATGAATTTTTCTGCCCGCTGCTTCTGATACCTACTACCCCTACAAAAAGGTAGAATATTGATTTTCAATTATTCGTATAAAATTAAAAAAAATATTCGATTTTCTTCAGATTTTCCATGTCCCAATATTTTTATTATTAATAGACAAAGTGGAATACTTCTCACTCACTGGCACCTCACGCACATTTCAACATTCTCACATATCTCATATCAAGTGATATAGTCCAAATATGCCACGTTGTAATATTTATATCTGAGAGGAGTTGGATAACATTGGCCAACTCCTTCGGAACCTTGCCCATAAAGGCTTAACATGATAAATAATAAATACGGATGCCAAAATATGTTTAAATGAACGGCCAATAGCTGAGGGTATACATCCGTCGCCAAAAAACGACTGATACTTTTGAACTTGTTTTTTTTTCATTTCACGCAGAATCAAATAAATTAGAATTTTTTGTTAAATCTAGGGAAAGTTAAAAATGTGTATTCAAAAATTGAATTTAATACATTTTTGTGGAACAGATGATATTTCCACTATCCCAATCTGACCTCAGAACAATTATCAGTTTTACAACTTGTGTTGTAATTAAAAAAAGGAGTTTGAGCCTTTTTAAAATGTGTAAACAGGCCTTAATGTTTTGTAAATTACCAACCACCTAGGTTCTCGTTTCTTAGAAAAACACACACATAAAAAGACCGCAAACAAAATTGTTAAAAAAAACCCCATTTCTTTTTATAGGCAAATTAAAATCAGCAAATTTCAACATCATCTGATCATCAGATGTTGTTTGCTTTAAGTGTTTTATAGCTCGGTATCGCACAATAACAACACCTATGATGATGATGCCATCACACCATTGACGCCACTATCATCATCATCAAACGGCCGTATTAGTTTCAGCCAAATTACATTCGAATCTAATGACATGTAAAGGTGGTGGTGCCTTATTGCCAGTATGAAAAAACAACACAACAAACAACAACAACAATAGATTAAAACCAGAATCCCCAAGAAAACGTTTTTTTGTGTCCATTATCAGCATCAGCATCCACACCAACACCAACGCACCCACGCGTCGGGCCTCATCATTACTTCAGCCGCTCCCTTAATCACTTAACAAATCGTGGGGAGAAAGAGTGGCGACAAAAAACGTAAATGTTGTTCGATTAATTAACGTTTTTTTTTTCAAGCCATTATTTTGTTTATAGAAATGAATAAATAAATTATGGGCTGAAATGTTCCAGACCTTGAAGAATTAAGTATTTTTATACCATTATCCATTCCGTATGCAATATCCGGAAATATTCTCCCGAGACCCTGTAAAACACATACAGGGTAAGATAAAAACTGCAACAAAGTCAAACGCCATAATTTTTACATTTTTTTTAAATTTTATTGAATGACAGCAAAAAATGTCGGAAATAGCATAAAATTTTAGAATAAGTTTAGATTTCTTCGAATTGGTCACATTTGGCATGAATAATGGTCATCAAACGGCCAATGGAACCATCACACGCTGCCCGAAAATTGCTTTGCGGTATTTTGGCCCATTCCCGGTGAAGCGATCGATACCTTGGTATTTATTAATGTCTACATTGCTTTCCAAAATACTCCAGACACAATAGCACAACGGATTGATATCCGAAAATTTTGGTGGCCATTGTGCACTGGAAATGAAGCGAGGAACCTCATTTTGTAAACATTCTCGGCGTGCTGAGTGCGATAGTGCTGAGTCCTGTTGGGATGTGCAAGGTCTGCGGCCAAAATGTTTGCGTGCCCAAGACATTAATGCACCCTCCAGAATATTTTCGCGAAAATATTCGACATTTATTCTGATGCCGGGGTTGATTAATACCAGCGGAGAGCGACCATCGGCTGTTATGGCGGCCCACACCATCACCATGGCCGGCGCTTGAGTTCTGGTGGCCAACCGAAGGTGCACATTTTCAGCTGAACTCTTTGGCAAGTAAATACGTTCATTTTGTTTGTTTACAAACTGCTAGATAACGAATGTTTTCTCATCGGAGAAAATAAAATTCGAAAGTTCACCACTTTCGGCCAAGCGAAGCAACTTACACCGCAACAGAAAGAAAATAGACTCAAAAGAGCTAAAGAGTCTATTTTCTTCTGTTGCGGTGTAAGTTCTTGCACTTTTTGGAATCTCAATCGCTTTGCTCCGAGCTCATTTTTCAATATTTGCCGAATGGAATATTGCGATATGTTCAGCTCATGAGCCATTTTTCGGCCACTGCGACGCGGGTTTCGATCAAGTCGCTTCTTTACTTTTCGAAGTATTTCTGTTTATGTTGCTGTTTTCTTCCGTGCACTTCCTTGACGTCGTGCTACGCTACCAGTATCACGGTAACAAGCGATGGCACGAGACACAAAAGATTTTTTCACATTTAAATGCTGGAGTGCCCTAACGATAGCCACTTGTGGTTTTCCATCCAAATGTAAACAAATCTCACTATTACGCTTAAATTCCATCACGAATAACTTTTTTTTTTTGGAAAATTCGCACCAAAAAGCCTTTTGTACGCTTGTAAACAATATAATGAGCTGTCACTGGAAAAAAATGTTAACAGCTGTCGGACGAGTGACTTAGAAATGACAGCAGTCTGAAGTTGGTTGCAGTTTTTTCATCTCACCCTGTATATTATTTGAATGAGGCTTTAGTTCGTATCAAATGATACATACCCTTTTTAGCCGACTCTAAGATCGCATTTAGCGACTTTTGTGAGGCTTCTTAACAATTCTGAAAAATACTCGTTAAGAGTCCTAACCGAGGCCTCAAAAAAACCATAAAAAATCCTTCTTCTGTGTCCTTGCTAGACTTTCGAAAAATATTATAAAAAACTCATTTTTTGCCGTTATTTTCAAAGTTTTCTAAGAATACATATTTGGTGTCATTTACGTATCCTTTTAGGCCTCCTACAATTGTTTACTAAATCCACTTTTAATGTCATTATTTAGGCCTCCTAAATTAAAAAAAAAACAGTTATGTTTAGGGACCTTTGAGCGACCTCCAAAAGATCTTAAAAAAATCCACAATTCAAAGGCCTACCTCAATAAAATTTTAAAATCATTCAATTTAGAGCCCTCTTCTAAAAATCTTTACAAATTCATGCTTAGTGTCCTTTTCAGGGCCTACAAATTATATTTAAAAACCAAAGTCTAGTAACTTTTACGAGGCCTCCTAAAATTTTTAAAAATCCCCTCTTATTGTCTTTTTTTTTCAAAAATCTGAAGTATCCTCAAAATCTTTGAAAAATCTTCACATGTTGTCGTTTTTATGGCTTCTTTAAAGGCCATAAAAATCCTTGCTTAGTGCCCTTCTTTCTTCTTTAGTTACTGCCGTTTGAATAGGTTAAATGTCAGCATTTTAAAGACTCCTTACAGTCATGGAAAACTATAGTTTTTGTCTTCTTTTGTGTGGACTCCTAAAAATCTTAAAAACTCCACAATTGGTGTCCTCTTCGAAACATCCGAAAATGCTTAAAAATTAAAGGCCTCCCATATTTTTTTAAAAAAATACTTGTCCTTTTAAAGACTGCAAAAATTGTTGACAATTCCCCGATTTGTGTCCCCTTTGAGGCACCAAAGAAGTTATAAAATTATCTCCTTTAGTGTCGCTTTAGAGTCTACATAAAGGGTTTTTTGCGATCCTTCCACAATATCTTAAGAAAAAACTAAAGATTAAGTGTCTTTTTGGAGGTCTCCTACAATTTAATGACCAATCCAGGTATAATATAATTTTGAAGTTTTTAAAAAATCGACATTAAAAAGGTGTCCTAGAGTCTCCTAAAAATTTTAGTCCACTAATGTTTGTTAATATAAATAAAATTGTTTGTTAATATAAATAAAACCCAATACTAGTGTCTCTTCTTAGAACCTTCTAAAAATATTATAAATTCCGGCAAAACATACGAATATTTTTTTCGCTTTTAATAAGTACTATTTCAAGTGCTGATACATTAGATCCCTCTCTTAATTAATAATAATTTTATTCATGCAACAATAAATCCGTTTAACATTTGCGTCATAATATTTACGTATTCAGTTTTCAAAGCTCGTTGTCGTCGATACATAACACCTCCTACACTTCAATAAATTGCATTGCAGGCAGCGATCAACTTTTATTACACGAAATTAAGTGGACCTTTTTTTTAATTTGTAGAACTTTTTTTGAGCAACGAAATTGTTTTGCTTTTCTAAAAAAAAAAAAAACAAAAAATAAAAAATACGAAAAGCAAATCAAAATACGCAACAACTGTATTCGAAAACAAGTAAGCAAAGGCTACAGTCGAGCGGGGCCGACCGTTGAATACCCTACAACACTATAATAAATGATACAGTTTATATAGGCGAGATACTCGAAAGAATTCCACAAGATATTGTGACAAATAATAAAAGAAAACCATCAGGTTTCGTTCTCTAATTTTCGAATAATAGCAACTTAAACTAATTTGCTCATTTCCAATTTATTTTTAGATATTGCACTCAAATGGTCTTCCTAGATCTGGAACCAATATTTCCCAAAGACCTATAATCTCTCAGAAGTGGCAAAAGATTAACATTTATTATTAGTTTTTGACTGAAACGTATCTATATGAGATACAGACATTTTTCTTCAACGAAATCAGCGTTAACAAAATAGTCAGAAGTGCGTCTTTCATGTATTTGTGAATTCTCCAAAAAGTCATTGGAATGGACATTTTCGTATTTTGTTTACAAAAGTTGGCAAACTATTTCACACATTGAATATTTTTCGATGGCCATCCAAAACTGCTTGGCTTTTGCAATGCCCAGTAACCCCCATTCAAATGTGCGTGAGGATCGGGCAATAATTACGACCTGCTGACAATTTTTCAGTTTTTTGGTCCATTTCAACCCCTAAATATATGGCGATCATCTCCAAAAAGAGTAGGCTTCTTTTCTGACCCTCATCTTATCTCCATGCTAAATTTCGTAAGGATCGGGCCATAAATGCGATCTGTATATGATATCCTGATATCCTAACTACTTAGTTTTGTTAGCTATAGAAATATTACCAAATGTTTAATTCAAAATGAAAATATGCCAAAAATATGACAAAATTTAAAAAATATGAGAAAATTTTACAAAATCAATATTTTTATCTTTAGAGATTTTTATGCGATTTTTTTTCCTGCCAATAGGCCATTCTGAATTAATGAGAACTGTCAAAATCAGTTCAGCCGTTCTCGACATATAAGAGATTTTTCAAGCATATCTTCTTTGATAGACATATATATCGCACATATTTTGCAATATATCTGTTTTGTTGGATGTTAACATCAATGTAAAGATCAGGAGTAACCTTGTCATGGCTTTGTGATTTCGCTAGGATTTAAAATATTCGCGGTTTAATGGAAAATTTTGATTTTTTTCAACACAAAAGATATGGTATATTTTACCCGCTAAATATTATCCGATGACCACCCAAATTGGTAGGCTTCTTCCCCACCCTAAACTCTAGCTACATGCGAAATTCCGTCGATTGGCCTATAATTGCGACCTGTATAGCTACTGCAAAATCAGACATTTTTTCAGTATTTGGTCCATTTCAACCCCTAAATATCGTGCGATCATCTCCAAAAGCAATAGGGTTCTATTCTGACCCTAACCCCACCTCCATTTTCAATTTCGTGAGGATCGGTTCATAATTGCGACCTGTAGCTTGATTACAAATTAACATGGACAGACGGACAGACGGACGCACGGACGGACGGACATACATAGCTAGATCGACTCAGCTCGGCGAGCTAGGAAGACCCATATATACTTTCCTATGTGGGAAACCAATATTTCGAGGTGTTACATAATTTTTGGCCCAATCAAACTTATAATACCCCCAACACATAGTGTTGTAGGGTATAAAAAAAATAAACAACTGCATTGATCATTTCAAGTCATGCATGCCAGAGAAAAGAAAAACAATTGCAGTTTTTGTTTTTTTTTTTTTTTGTAATTTCAGTTTTTGTGACAACCGGCACGTCAGAAACGTTGGTTTTGCAACGCGCTGTCAATGACTGACATTCAATCGGCCCAACATTACGGGCCTCATCATCCTCCCCTAAAACTTTGTGGGGAATTAGGAATGCATTTGTGGTGTTGTTGCTTTTGTTGGTTGCCGTCCATTGTCTCGTATTTCGTTCAAATTTGTGTTTTTTATTGACTCATACTCTACTATTATTTTTTTTTTTTTTTTGGCATTTCCTCGATATTTATTGTGTTTAGAATGTGTTTTTTTGTATTTTTTGTTGCTTTTTAGTTGTAGTTGTAGCTATAAAACAAACCAACCGCTTTAGTAGCTTGTAATCAGCGCGATAATTAACGCCATTATATTACGTTGCGTTGTTTGTACAGTACTTTTTGAAATAAACTATCTTCTCGGAATAGAATAAAAAAAAACTAGACTGATGTCAACCATTTGTATTGACTAGTTATATAAAGCAACCAAGTATCAGAATTAATTGAAATTTTACATTGACATTTGATTGATTGGATAAGAAATTATATACAAGTACAAGTAAAAAAGCAGTAAGTTCGACCGGACCGAACTTTGATTACCCTCCACCTTTTGAAAGGAATTTGGAAATTTAAAAACGTTACAAAATACTATTAAAATCATCAAAATACCAAATATAGGGAGTTACCGTTATACAGTAGTCTATACGAAGACGTGGACCTGCGTAGGCAGTTTTCTGTCACAGGCTGAAGTACCCATTAAGAACTTCTAATACGAAATTGGAAATAATTCCGGTAAATAATTTTACTAAAATCATCAAAATACCGAATATAGGGAGGTACCGTTATATGAGGCCAATACGAACACCTGGACCTGCATAAGCAATTTTCCGTCACAGGCTGTAGTATTCGCAACGAACTTCAAATACGAAATAATTTGAAACAATTCCGATAAATAATGTCGCTAAAATCATCGAAATAACGAATATAGGGAAGTACCGTTATATAGGCCTAAACATCGTCAAACTTCTGCAATATCCATTAGGAACTTCAAATACGACATTTCAGACAATTCTGGTAGATAATGTGGCTAAAATTATTATCCAATATAGGGATGTACCGTTATATGGGGGCTATACCAAAACGTGGACCTATATAGCCCATTTTCAATACCAAAAGTCCTGCAGACATAATATACATCTGAGTAAAATTTTATCAACCTACTTCAATTCGTTTGGAAGATGGTCTGTCCCCAGATTGAAGGACATCGCTAAATCAACATAGAAATGTACGGCATTTTTTTTCCACAAGGTGGAAGGTGGTCAGTGTATTTGTTTGTAACAGGCAAAAGGAAACGAGATAGGCCCATAGTTCCTTTTGATGAGACGATTTATGCATGTCCATCCGCCCGTCTATCCATGAATTTTTGTAAACAAAGTAAAAGTCGCATTTATTCCCCGATCCAGATGAAATTTGGCACAAATAATTTGTTTGGCCCAGGGGCGAACTCTATTGAAATTGGAGATAATCGGTCAAGATGTAGATAGAGCTCCCAAATGCATATATCTTCTCTCTACTAAATGTGCAAAGTGGTGTATGGTAATATAAAATTGGTCTGCACGAAACAAAAACTTCCTTCACTGGTTCTAAAAAAAAAATTCAAGGACATATTTTCGAAAAAAGTTCATTTTTTAAATCATTCTCCAAGGAATTACTTTTTATGAATCGTAGATTTGTTAAAATGATTTTCAAGAACTTCCATTCCAAGGATAGTGATTTTTCTTTAAAAAATATTTTAAGGACTCCTTTTCTAAAACACGTGGACTTTTTAAAACCGGTTTTCAAGGAATCCTTTTCAGCAATAGATGCGTTTTTAAATGGTTTTCAATAATTTTTTACAACATCTTTTACAGGACTACCTTTTGAACAGTATTGGATCTCTTGAAATTAGTCTTCAGGGACATCCTTTCCAAAAATCTTGGATCTCTAAAAATAGCTTTTAAGAATTTCCTTTCTTGGAACCGAGGACCTTTTAAAGGAATTCCTTTTCAAGAATCGTGGAATTTTTAGTAGTTTAGTTCCCTAGCCATATGGCTACATTGGGTATATACTATTAGATAAGGCCAATATGTGTCTCACAGAAAAAATGGTTTAGGTCTCTTTAAACCAAATCTGTTTCAGGACATTTGAGGTCGATCAAGGGGTGTCCATCCGTCCGTCCATCTCTCTGGCTAGTGGACACAATAACTCTCGAAGGGAGTATCCGATTTGGTCCATATTTGGTACATCGTAATAATGTTAATATCAAACTTAGATCGAGTTCGGAGATAGGCAAAACCGGCCACTCCCTTGGTACATCCCCTCCCCCCAAAAAAAGGATAACATTTTGAAAGAAAATAATTTACCTCATAGAAAGTGAAAGGATCATTTGATTTTGTGAAAACTTTGCAATATTTTCTCCAGTGCTGGATCAGGTGCTAAAATAGACAATATCGGCCCCCTCCATCAAGTACCTCCCCCACAAAGGTTCAACATTTTGAATAATTATGACTCTTATAAAATGTGAAATAAGACAGTCGGACTGTCTTCAAATTTCACACATCCCAATATGTTTGTGTGAAAATGGAATATATCGGAATACTCCTTTTGGTACCTTCCCCACAAAGGGTCAAAATTTTGAATAACCATTAAGATCGTAAAACGCGAAATGGACATCCGCACACATAATACGCGAATCGATTATTCGATTTGATAACTTTCAAAGTGGGCACATCCCAATAATTCTATCGACACACGATCTGCTGCGAAGATGAACAATATCAGACTTTTTGAATAATTATTACTCTCATAAAATGCGGACTTTTCGAAATCTCTGATGCGTTTTAATATGTTTATCAGACTTATGTCAGATACGAAATGGAAAATATTGGGCACTCCTCTCCTCGGAATCTCTTTTATGGAGGTTCAACAGATTGAATAATCATAACGCATGTCAAAATATATATTTAAATAACCGAACATTGTGAGAGTATGCAGCTGTCGGCAATACCAATTGATTCCATTTAACTTGTTATACCCTCCAACACAGTATGGAGGGTATATTAAGTTTATCATACCGTTTGTAATACCTCGAAATACACATTTTAGACCCAACAAAGTATATATATTCTTGATCGATATCCGTCCGTCTGTCCGTCTAACCGTCTGTGGAAATCACTCTATCTTCCGAACGAAATGAAGTAGGTTGATAAACTTTTTCTCAAATGTATGTTATGTCTGCAGGACCATGTAGGTCCACGTTTTGGTATAGCTCCATGTAACGGTTCCTCTCGATATTCGGTATTTTTGTGATTTTAGCGACACTATTCACCGGAATTGTTTCCAATTTGGTGTTTGAAGTTCGTGATGGATTCCACAATCTATGACAGGAGATTGTCTGTGCAGGTCCACGTCTTCGTATAGCTCCCATATAACGGTACCTCCCAATATTCGGTATTTTGATGATTTTAGTGATATTATTCACCGGAATTCAAAGTTCGCCCCGGACGAACTTACAGCTTTTTTTCTTTTTATTTATAAATTTATTTTTTTTTTTTGTTTTTGAAAGCTATTTTCCAGAACCTATTAATACCCTACAACACTATGTGTTGGGGGTATTATAAGTTTGATTGGGCCAGAATTTATGTAACACCTCGAAATATTGGTTTCCCACATAGGAAAGTATATATGGATCTTCCTAGCTCGCCGAGCTGAGTCGATCTAGCTATGTATGTCCGTCCGTCCGTCTGTCCGTCTGTCCATGTTAATTTGTAATCACGCTACAGGTCGCAATTATGGCCCGATCTTCACGAAATTTAGAATGGAGGTGGTCAGAATAGTACCCTATTTCTTTTGGAGATGATCGCCAAATGTTTAGGGGTTGAAATGGACCAAATACTGAAAAAATATCGGATTTTGCAGTAGCTATACAGGTCGCAATTATAGACCAATCGACGGAATTTCGCATGTAGCTAGAGTTTAGGGCGGGGAAGAAGCCTACCAATTTGGGTGGTCATCGGATAATATTTAGCGGGTAAAATAGACCATATCTTTTGTGTTGAAAAAATTCAACTTTTTTCATTAAACCGCGAATATTTTAAATCCCGGCGAAATCACAAAGCCATGACAAGGTTACTTCTGACCTTTACATTGATGTTATTATCCAACAAATCGGATTTATAGCAAAATATGTGCGATATGATCTCTTATATGTAGGAAACGGCTGAACTGATTTCGACAGTTCTCATTAATTCAGAATGGCCTCTTGGCAGGAAAGAAAAAAAGGTCTAAAAAATCGCATAAAAATATCTCTCTAAAGATGAAAGTATTGATTTTGTAACATTTTGTCATATTTTTGGCATATTTTCATTTTGAATTAAACATTTGGTAATATTTCTACAGCTAACAAAACTAAGTAATTAGGATACCAGGATATCATATACAGATCGCATTTATGGCCCGATCCTTACGAAATTTTGCATGGGGATAAGATGAGGGTCAGAATAGAAGCCTACTCTTTTTGGAGATGATCGCCATATATAGGGGTTGAAATGGGCCAAAAAACTGCAAAATTGTCAGCAGGTCGTAATTATCCCCCGATCCTCACGCACATTTGAATGGGGGTTATCGGACATTGCAAAAGCCAAGCAGTTTTGGATGGCCATCCAAAAATATTCAAAGTGTGAAATAGTTTGCCAACTTTTGTAGACAAAATACGAAAATGTCCATTCCAGTGACTTTTTGGAGAATTCACAAATACAGGAAAGACGCACTTCTGACTATTTAGTTAACGCTGATGACGTTGAAGAATATAGACAAATGTCTGTATCTCATATAGATGCGTTTCAGTCAGAAACCAATAATAAATGTTAATCTTTTGCCACTTCTGAGAGATTATAGGTCTTTGGGAAATATTGGTCCCAGATCTAGGAAGACCATTTAAGTGCAACATCTACCAATAAATTGGAAATGAGCAAATTAGTTTAAGTTGCTATTATTCGAAAATTAGAGAACGAAACCTGATGGTTTTCTTTTATTATTTGTCACAATATCTTGTGGAATTCTTTCGAGTATCTCGCCTATATAAACTGTATCGTTTATTATAGTGTTATAGGGTATTCAACGGTCGGCCTCGCTCGACTGTAGCCTTTGCTTACTCGTTTTTTAATAATCATAGACTTTTTTAAAAAAGTACATTTTATAAATATTTTTAAAGACTTTTTTGTGGAAAACCGATTTATTCAAAATTCTACGTTAAAGAATTTTGTAAATATTTTTTTAAAGACATCCTGTTTTGGATTTTTTAAACAATAATTTTCAAGGACCTCCAAGATATTTCATGTACATTATTAATTAAATTGTGTTTTCCCCTTTCCCCAAATTCATGAAAAACAAATTTAATTGCCCTTTTTCTATTCTAATTAGAAGTTTTGCATACAAAGCTAAATTTTATTATACCCTACAACACTATGTGTTGGGGGTATTATAAGTTTGATTGGGCCAAAAATTATGTAACACCACGAAATATTGGTTTCCCATATAGGAAAGTATATATGGATCTTCCTAGCTCGACGAGCTGAGTCGATCTAGCTATGTATGTCCGTCCGTCCGTCTGTCCGTCTGTCCGTCTGTCCATGTTAATTTGTAATCACTCTACAGGTCGCAATTATGGCCCGATCTTCACGAAATTTAGAATGGAGGTGGTCAGAATAGTACCCTATTTCTTTTGGAGATGATCGCCAAATGTTTAGGGGTTGAAATGGACCAAATACTGAAAAAATATCGGATTTTGCAGTAGCTATACAGGTCGCAATTATAGACCAATCGACGGAATTTCGCATGTAGCTAGAGTTTAGGGCGGGGAAGAAGCCTACCAATTTGGGTGGTCATCGGATAATATTTAGCGGGTAAAATAGACCATATCTTTTGTGTTGAAAAAATTCAAAATTTTTCATTAAACCGCGAATATTTTAAATCCCGGCGAAATCACAAAGCCATGACAAGGTTACTTCTGACCTTTACATTGATGTTATTATCCAACAAATCGGATTTATAGCAAAATATGTGCGATATGATCTCTTATATGTAGGAAACGGCTGAACTGATTTCGACAGTTCTCATTAATTCAGAATGGCCTCTTGGCAGGAAAGAAAAAAAGGTCTAAAAAATCGCATAAAAATATCTCTCTAAAGATGAAAATATTGATTTTGTAACATTTTGTCATATTTTTGGCATATTTTCATTTTGAATTAAACATTTGGTAATATTTCTACAGCTAACAAAACTAAGTAATTAGGATACCAGGATATCATATACAGATCGCATTTATGGCCCGATCCTTACGAAATTTTGCATGGGGATAAGATGAGGGTCAGGCTAGAAGCCTACTCGTTTTGGAGATGATCGCCATATATTTAGGGGTTGACATGGACGAAAAAACTGCAAAATTGTCAGCAGGTCGTAATTATCGCTCGATCCTCATGCACATTTGAATGGGGGTTACCGGATATTGCAAAAGCCAAGCATTTTTGGATGACCATCCAAAAATATTCAATGTGTGAAATAGTTTGCCAACTTTTGTAGACTAAATACGAAAATGTCCATTTCAGTTACTTTTTGAAGAATTCACAAATACAGGAAAGTTGCACTTCTGACTATTTCGTTAACGTTGATTTCGTTGAAGAATATAGTCAAATGTCTGTATCTCATATAGATGCGTTTCAGTCAGAAACCAATAATAAATGTTAATCTTTTGCCACTTCTGAGAGATTATAGGTCTTTGTGAAATATTGGTTCCAGATCTAGGAAGACCATTTAAGTGCAACATCTAAAAATAAATTGGAAATGAGCAAATTAGTTTAAGTTGCTATTATTCGAAAATTAGAGAACGAAACCTGATGGTTTTCTTTTATTATTTGTCACAATATCTTGTGGAATTCTTTCGAGTATCTCGCCAATATAAACTGTATGGTATATTATAGTGTTGTAGGGTATTCAACGGTCGGCCCCGCTCGACTGTAGCCTTTGCTTACTTGTTTTCATATGCTATTAATTCCGAATTATATTTAAATCCACTTTGTTCCCAGCTTATGGATGCAAACCGTTTTTACCTCATACAAAGTGCCCGACAAACAACCAAAAAAAGTCAGCAAAAAATCCTACATATGGTAGGAGGTGCTTTATGGAGGATTTTTTTTATTTGTACATAATATAATCTAGCTATGGAATACTATGTATCAGTAGCTACTCTATAAGCTCTTTGGAAAATTACAAACACTCACACACACACACACACACCCACATACATAGTCACATACGTGTATTCATAATCATTTTATGCCATATAATTCGTATGAATTCATTTCCAGGTCACATACGAACTTCACATCATGTCGTTCGTCCTTCCGTCAGTCGCTTGCATTCAATTCCATGGCGAAGAAAGGTAGAGCAGCGGTAAATAATTTATTTTTAATAGAATAGAACTTTGGCCCCCACCAATAAAGAAGAAGAAGAACAACAACAACCGAACAACCAAGACGAGGACGAAAACGACATATTGACAATATAACTTTGTTCTGTTCGTACCATGGCGGTATCAACAAATAAAAATGAAAAGCAGAAGACAACACAACAGATAGCAAAAGGGTTTACAACCTGTTCAGAGAGTAAAGAGTGGAGGATTAGAGGTCACTTAGACCATTTTCTTGAGTGAGGTTGTATGTTCTCGTTTCCTTTTTTATAGTTGTTGTTGCTGATATTCATTGGATATGACCAGAGTGGATAAGGTTTTCGTGACTCTCGTTTTTTTTTTTGTTTTTGCATCCATCCCTTGTTGTTGGGCCAACCATAAAAATTGACTGGAAAATTGCACAATTTACATTTGATAACAAGAAGAAGAGGGAGAAAAAGAACAACAAGCTGAGGCTTAAATAATTTAGCAGATTCAATGTAATACAAGAAGAAAACAACTTAAGGTAAAGTGATGGGTCTTGTAGAAACTTCTGCATGTTATCAATGCTGAAAGTTTTACACGAATTAAGAATTGCTGTTCTCAGAGGTGGTGTATTGCCAAAGGGACAACTTGTAAAACTGGGAAATTTTTCTAGTGAAATTGTGGGCATCTCACTCAATGGACAGCCGGAAAAAAATCGGCAGAAGCATTTGGTAGGGGAAATAGGTACATTTCCATGCTATATTGAGGATCTCTGCCTCTAGAAGTGATGTATATACATAGTATCAATCGGTTTCGCAGACAAATGCATACCCCCCAGCCTTGGGTAATGATTTTTCAAAAACTTGGCTCTTTATGCGGGAGATTTCGAAGCAGTCGACCAATATTGATCAATACGTATCTGATCTAAAACTGATATAAATATTACAACCTGCCAGATTTTGAATATATCGACTACTTCCTATACTTTATAAGAGATATGTGCACATTTTTTGAAAATGAGGAAATAAGCGTGATGCAACAGTTATACCGGACCGAAGTACTCCATTTTCATACTTCATCTAATACAGATAAAATATTGGTGTGGGCAAAATTACAAGAAAATCGAATATTTATATGGAATTTTATGCTAAATCATAAATTCCGATAAATCACATATTCATATCAGGTTTTGGTGTTGCCAAAAGATATGGTGCGATCTCTACTAGATCTTTATAACAGATCTTGTGTTAACGGAAATATTGATATGTATCAAGTCTGAATGGAATCGGTCGTTATGTTCGTGTTTTATGAGCTTCGTGGATACTCAAAATTTTGACCCCTTGTAGGGGAGGGGTTGGCAGATGTATATCATATTCACAACAGATCTTGTGTTATCAAAAAAGTTTGAGGAGATGGATGGATGGATGTATTTTGATGTTTATTTCGATTCTTTGAGCGTATTATTTTCAAAATCTTGAACCCTTTGTGGAGGGGGGAGGGGGGTGTTGTGTTACCAACAGATATGGTGTGATCTTTACCATATTTATAACAGATCTTGTGTTGACGGAAATATTGATATGTATCAAGTCTGAATGGAATCGGACGTTATATTCGCGTTTTATGAGCTTCGAATTTTGACCCCTCGTAGGGGAGGTACCAGAAGGAGTGGACCGATATATTTCATCTTCACACCAGACCTTGGTCTAGTAAAAATATTGTGACGTGTGTAATTTTAAGAGAACGGGATGCTTATGTTGCATTTTATGATGGTTTTGATTATTCAAAAATTTGAGCCTTTGTGGCGGTGGTACCAGAAGCAATGGTCCGATCTCAACCGTAATTTTTAACAGATCTTGTGTTGATAGAAATATTGCGATAGCTAAGTCTGAACGGAATCGGATGTTAATTTCGGGTTTTATTTACTTCAGGGGTATTCAAAATTTTGACACTTTGTGGGGGAGGTACCAAAAGGGAGGGCACCGATATATTCCATCTTCACATCATACCTTGGGTTAATAAAAATATTTGTATGTCTGTAATTTGAATAAAATCTGACTCTTACATCACATTTTATAAGAGTTATAATAATTCCAAATTTTGACAGTTTGTAGGGGAGGTACTTGATGAAGTGGACGATAGTGTCCATTTTCACACCTGACCTAGCACCAATGCAAATATTACGACATGCAAGGTCAAAGCAAAATTGGATTATCCTTTCTCTTTCGACGCAGTAAATTGTTTTATTTGAAATTGCTGACATTTTGTGGGGGAGGTACCAGAAGGAGTGGACCAATATTGCCCATCTTCGAACTCGATCTAAGTTTGACAATAATATTACGATGTACCAAGATTGGATCAAGTCGGAAACCAACATCACTTGATCGACTCCAATATCCTGATACGGATACTCCATATTTACAGTGAATATTCAAAATCGTTGTTTTTTTTTTTTTTTTTTTTTTGTACCCTACACCACAAGGTGGTCAGGGTATTATGTCTTTGTGAAATTGCTGTAACAGGCGAAAGGAAACGAAGTAGATCCATAGTACCTTTAGATGATCTGCATAGAATCGCATTCTAAGTCCATTTATACATGTCCGTCCGCCCGTCTGTCCATTTATTGCCCGATCCAGATGAAATTTTGCACAAGCCATTTGTTTGACCCAAGGACGAACCCTACTGAAATTGGAGATAATAAATTACAGATTATCTCCAATTTCAGTAGACTTCTTCCTTGGGTCAAACATATGGCTTGTGCAAAAAAATCTCCCATATATATCTTCTCATCTAAATCGGTTCAGATATAGCTATAGCTCCCATATTTAATCTTCCTCCGATTTGTTATTTTTGTCCTCCGCGGCCGTAATATGCACTCTGTTACAACAATATTTGGGGAAATATATCAAATACAGCACAGAAATACCTTTCTCAAATTTTATAGAGATCGGTTCAAATTTGGATGTAGCTCCCACATATATCTTCGTCCGATTTGCCTTTTATTGTGCACCAAACGTTTAATGTTTACCAATGGGATGAAATTTGGCACATACGACCGAATTGAGTCTAGAAGCTAGTATGCCAAATTTGGTGAAGATCGGTTCAGATATAGCTATAGCTCTCATATATATTGTTCATCCGATTTGTTATATTTGTTACCCAAAGCCGTAATATGCACTCCGTAACAACGATATTCAGGGAAATATATCAAACACAGCTCAGAAATATCTTTGCCAAATTTTATCGAGATCGGTTCCGATTTGGATATACCTCCCGATTTCAAATTAATTGTGCACCAAATGGGCAATACAAGTCCGAATTTAAAAGATACAAATGCATCGGCATATTTAGTCCTTTGAACTTTAAATTGTAACCATAATCATAGCGTGTATGATTGAATTCTCCCATAAAAACTTTTAATTGTTATACGGAGCTCTAATAAATTAGCAAAGTGGTTTGGGTATCAAAAAGTCGGCCCCGCCCGACTTTTAGACTTTCTTTACTGGTTTTATTTTTTTTTTTAATGTTTACAATTTCGCACTTTCCCAAAATTATGCAACACCATTTGTAGCATAACAAATTTCATAAGTCCACAAATTGTACTAATTGAACATTTCTTTGTTAAGATTTGTTTATTTTATTTATTTTTTTTTTTCTTCAAAGCGAAACCATAAAAAATTTTCACAAGAAATCGAAATGGACGAAGAAATGTTAAAATAGAACAAATATCTGAGTCATTTGAACATTACGACCACTGGGGTGGGCTATTCGCTTTTGTAGGTCGGTAGCAGCGACAACAAATGACCACAAATCGAAATTGGATCAATAGAAATGTAGTTACATGACATTTTGTGGTTACGCCAGGCAGTTGGTTGGTTGTCAAAAGAGGTCATTCTATTTTTTTTGCCAACACTTAATTATAAATTATTTAAATATAATAATAATCATGACTCAATCACCCACTCTGCGAGATTTTTCACAAGTTGTGAAGGTGTTTTGAAACTGCATATTTATTCACATTTTCTTGTCTTTAAATTCCATCATCAGCACCCTAAGTCTTATGCCTTCTAATTACAGACCATTCTCTCACTGCCAGCGAACGGAAGTTGATACCCATAATTTAAGTGTCAAATGCAAATTGTGTTCGAACTTTAATGGCAATTAGACGCAAATAACATTTTGTTGTTGTGATTTTTGCTCTGATTTCTTCAAAGTGTTGGTTAATTAATGCAATTTGGTTTTTATTGCCAAAGGTGTGTCCAATACAGCGACACGTTGCACTACCAGACATTAGTGTTTCAAATATAAACTACGTTCACCTGTAAAGCCATTGGAAATAATCAATGTTCCATTTTAAATTTTCTAAATTAAATCAGCGGCTCCGCCATCACTCCCACAATCGTTCAAAGAGTACATATTATGGAATTTCCAGTAACCTGGAAAAATAAACAGCTAAATACAAAAAAAAACTAAAATAAAGTCTCAAAAGCTGTTCATGTAGTGCCCTACATTTTTCGCAGCCGTCTTTTAATATTGCGGAATAACATTTAATATTTTCTGAAGACAAGTAAAATAGTATCAGTCGGTTTTGCTCGACAGATGTATACCCCCAGCCATGAGTTATGATTTTCCCAACGGTTGACCCTTTGTGGGGGAGGTTCCTAAGCAGTTGGCCAGTATTGACAATTTCGTATCCGATAAAATATTGATATAAATATAATAACGTGCACGATTCAGACTATACCGACTACTTCCCATACTTTATATAAAATATGTGCAAATTTTTGGAAAATATGCGTGAGGTGCCAGATATACCGGACCGAAGTATTAGTACTTCATCAAATACATATAAAACCAGTAAAGAAAATCTTAAAATCGGGTGGGCCGACTTTATGATACCCTACACCACTTTGCTAATTTAGTAGAGCTCCACATAAGAATTAAAGGTTTTTATGGGAGAATTCAATCATACACGCTATGAAATATGCCGAAGCTTTTGTATCTTTTAAATTTGGACTTGTATTGCCCATTTGAGCTATATCCAAATCTGAACCGATCTTGATAAAATTTGGCAAAGATATTTCTGAGCTGTAATTCATATGTTTCCCCGAATATCGTTATTACGGAGTGCATATTACGGCTGTGGGTAACAAATATAACAAATCGGATGAAGAGTATATATGGGAGCTACTGCTATATCTGAACCAATCTTCACCAAATTTGACATACTAGCTTCTACACTCAATTTGGTCGTGAGTGCCAAATTCCATCCCATTTGGACAAATATTAGACGTTTGGTGCACTATAAAAGGTAAATCGGACGAAGTTATATATGGGAGATATATTCAAATCCGAACCGATCCCGATACAATTTAGCAAGGGTATTTCTGAGCTGTATTTGATATATTTGCCAAAATATTGTTGGTACAGCGTGCATATTACGGCTGCGGAGGACAAAAATAACAAATCGGATGAACAATATATATGAGAGCTATATCTTCATCTGAACCGATTTCGATTAAATTTTGCATACTTATTTTGGCATCAGGCATCAATTTAGTTGTATGTGGAAAATTTCATACTATGCGGGCTGATATTTTACGTTTGGTGCACAATAAAAGACAAATCGGACGAAGATATATAGGGAGCTATATCTAACTTTTGACCGATTATCTCCAATTTCAATAGGGTTCGTTCTTGGGTCAAACAAATGATTTGCGCAAAATTTCATCTGAATCGGGCAATAAATGCGACCTTTACTTTGTTTACAAAAATACATGGAGAGACGGACGGACGGTTTTGCATAAATCGACTCAAAATGTGATTCTATGCAGATCATCAAAAGGAACTATGGGTCTATCTCGTTTACTTTTGCCTGTTACAAACAAATGCACAAAGACATAATACCCTGACAACCTTGTGGTGTAGGGTATAAATATTGGTGAGTGCGAAATTTGAAGGAAATTGAAGATTTATATTCAATTTTATGCGAAATCATAAATTCCGATAAATTATATATTCATATCAGATTTTTGATAAAGAGAAATATTTAGATATATGACAGATATGTATTGGAAATCGTATACCTTTGTGGGTCAGGTACCAGAAGGGGTTGGCATATATATATATCATCTTCACAACAGACCTTTGGTTACCAAATATATTTGGATGTTAGAAATTTGAAGAGAGCTGGATGCTTTTTTCGCTTTCTTTGAGCGTTTTATTTATTTTCAATCTTAAAACCTATGGGGGGGAGTACCAGAAGAAATTTTCCGATCTGTACCATCTTTATAACAGATCGTGTGTTGTTGGAAACATTGAGATGTACCAAGTCTGAATAGAAGCGGATATTAATTTCGCGTTTTATTAGCTTCATGGATATTCATAAGGTTGGCCCTTTGTGGGGAAGTTACCAGAAGGAGTGAAATATTGCAAGGTGTATAATTTGAAGTTAATCGGACTCTTACATCACATTTTATAAGGCTTATAATTATTCAAAATTTTGACCCTTTGGGGGGAGGAGTGGACCGATATTATCCATTTTCGCACCAGACCTAGCACTGATGCAAATGTTGGGATTTTGAAAGTTGGAGCAAAGTCGGATTATCCTTTATCTTTCTGTACAGTAACTTATTTTCTTTGAAAATGTTGACATTTTGTGTGGGAGGTACCAGAAGGAGTGGACCGATATTACCCATCTCCGTACTCGATCTAAGTTTGGTAAAAATATTACGATGTGCCAAGTTTGGATCAAATCAGATACTCCCTTAGAGAGTTATTGTGTGCACCAGCCAGCCAGACGGACGGGCGGACATAGCTAGATCGACTCCAAATGTGCTGAAACGGATTAAGTCCAAAGAGACGTAGGGTCTAAAACCGTTATTTCAACATCGCTGATCCGATTCCAAATGTCCTGAAACGGTTTTGGTCCTAAAACCCGGTTATTTCCGTTTCAGGACATTTGGAATCGGATCAGTGACGTCATATGCAATGCAATTCAGTACCACTGAATATTTTTCGAACAATTATTGTACACATTTCCAAAACCTTCTGCCTATCTCATTTCCAGATAAAAACAGAGAGCTTAATATCAAATTTTGGGGATTCTAGTCAAATCCCTTAAAGCAATACCAAATTTAGTAACATTTAGTACTTTTTTTACAACTATTGTACACATTTTCAAGAACACTTTCATATCTCAATCCCAGATACTAACAGAAACCTCAACATCAAATTTATCCCCCTATCCCTCCATCCCTCCATCTAATAAGAAATTTAGTACCAGTCAGAGCTTTTTATACAATTACACTACACTCTACCGGAAATACCTCCATATTTAAGGGCTATATATTAACATCGAAATTTTAGATTTCAAATTGTGTCAAATATGGTACTATTTAGTACCTGTCGTGCACTTTAAGTACACATTTCCAAGCCCACCCCATGCCAATTGAGTACCATTTAGTACAGTTTCCAAAACTACCTTTATATATTAAACTTACTTTCCAACCAAGACTATAATCTGTCCGTCTTCTTCAAAAAACCCTTTAGACTAGATCGCACAACAGGCGAATTGTTTTGCCCCTCTTTTCAACCTAACCTAACTTTCCACCCTGGCTTCTCACACCAAATTTCAAGTTTTTACTCAAGTTTAGTTCATATAATACCAAATGTTACTATTTTACAAGTTTAGCTCCATTTTGGAATTTTACGTAACCTTAAAGTTCGAATTTCCAAAAACCCATATATCCTGCACTCCATCAGCGATTCTCATTTCAAATTTCAGAATTCTAGCTTATTTTTTGCCCAATACAGAGTTTTTATTATTTATTTATTATTATTTTTTTTGTACATTTTGTTACTTTCCATACCCTTTTTAGTGCGAATATTCTCGCATAAAATTGTTCAATAGGCTATATAGGCTTTGGGATAACCCACACATAAGGCTAACACCCTCTTCATGATATTTTGAAGACCCTCCTCCCATGGTGAAGTGTAAAAGAATTTCGTCCATGCCGAAACTAAGACAGATTCTACTCATTCAACTAAAGTTTTTTGTTTTTGCAAGCAGCTGTGAACGGCGCTTTGTTTTATCTACAAATATTTGATAGAAGACTTAACACAAACTAAGTTCAACCCGAACTATTTGCATTTGGATGTTAATGAATAGCTGAGTACACTTCGCACCGCACATCTTCTCAGTGTGTGTGTGTGTGAGGTGGTGTGAAAAAAAGTACCGAATAATTGCGATTTTTTGTTTACAGTGGCTCAATTGCAGTCGGTAATTTAAGATGCTCAAAAAAAATAAAATTAACAAAAAAAATAAAAAAATAATAATTATAAATGATTTAAGTGTTCAATGGTTGATGAATAAAAGACAAGGACTGATTCACCGCAAATAAACGGGTTTCATTGTCTCCTGAGTAAGAACAAAAATTTATAATAAGTCATGAAGAATAATTATACACCTTATGTTTCTTTGTTGAATAAATTCCTTGGTGGTCAGCCAGTCCAGCAGATAAATAATTATCTCTGATATTTGATAAATCTTTGTTTTCCAAGTCTTCTTTGCCACATAATTTTATCCTAAATTATATATATTTTTTATTATTCTTGCAAAACCTCAACTCTTAGTTAGTGTTAGCAGCTTAATAATGTTGATAAAGTAGTCTCTGTCACACAGCTGTTTAAATACCATATTTGTTCCAAGCGAACCGGTTATATTTCCATAAGTTATGTCGATATGACTGACAAACGAACATACAAACAAAAATAAACAAAAAAAAATATGAATAAATTAATTGGATTTGAGCCAAAACTAAACCATGTGCAGAGAAGCATATGAATGTTAGAATTAAAACAAGTTACTAAGGGAGGGAGCGTGACGGGTTGGTATGAGTAATGATATTTGTGATTGATTTGAGTTTTAAGCGAACAACAAGTGGTGTGGGGAGTTATTCAGGTCGAAGTGTATCCGCGCTGGACAAAAATACAAATTCAACAACAATTAAGGCCCGAAAACTATAATCACCAATGCCCTCTGCATTTTTCCAATAATTCCTTTTCTAACAAAATTAATTGTAATTTGGCGCTTCAAACTCTTAGAGGATAAAAACTTTCATTGCAGAATATAGTAAATATTATTGCAATATTTTGGTACATCCTTCATGTAATCGGCATTGATATTCGGCATTTCGTAGGTCCACTATTTAACGTTGGCCCCTATTGTGGTACCATCTCACATTATACCTTTTGAAAGGTTTCAATTTCAAATTCCAATTGTATTGCTTCTCACTTTCGGAATATCTAACTCTTTTTATACCCTCCACCATAGTATGGAGGGTATATTAAGTTTGTCATTCCGTTTGTAACACCTCGAAATACACATTTTAGACCCCACAAAGTATATATATTCTTGATCGGCATAAAATTCTATGTCAATTTTACGATGTCCGTCCGTCTATCCGTCTGAAGAAATCACACTAACTTCCGAACGAATTGAAGTAGATTGATACTCAAATGAGTAATCGGTACCTCCCGATATTCGGTATTTTGATGATTTTAGAAACATTATTTACCGGAATTGTTTCAAATTTGGTATTGGAAGTTTGTAACAGATACTACAGTATAAAACAGAAAATGGGCCATGTAGGTCCACGTATTTGTATGGCCCCCACGTAACGGTACCCCCCGATATTCGGTATTTTGATGATTTTTGCGACATTATTTACCGGAATTGTTTCAAATTTTGTATTTGCAGTTCGTAATGGATACTACAGCCAATGTCAGGAAATTATCTGTGCAAGTCCACGTTTTATAACCCCCATGGTACTTCCCTATATACGGTAATTTGATAATTTTAGCTACATTATAAACAGATTTTTTTTTTCAAGTTTCGCATTTGAATATTGTAATAGCTTATGACAAAAGTTGCCTATGCAGGTCCACGTCGTCGTATAAACGCTAATATACGGCTACTTTCGGTATTTTTAATATTTGAAAAGAATTTTTAGCGGATTTTATTTTTTTGAAAATTGTCAAATTTGTACCAAATGAACTTACAGCTTTTTACTTGTTTTATATGAGTCCACGAATTTTTCTATATGGGATATTTCAGTTTCAGATTCAACTCCTACTCGAATTGACAGTTATTTAATGGTATAGGCTTCATATAACGATACCTCCTGATATTGGGTAATTTGATGGTTTAAGCAAATTAGCCGTCAATATCGGTACCTCCGTATATTCGGTATTTCAAGATGTGAGTCTCAGTTCCAAACCGATGTTGCTATCATTTAGCCAATAGCCTTGTGAAATATTTTTATATCCTCCACCCTACATAGTTTGGAGGGTATATTAAGTTCAGATCAGTATTTTAACTGCAGGCAGGTCAAGTTCGAAGATGGGCTATATCGGTCCACGATATCGTATAGCCCCCAAGATATTCGGTATTTGGTTATTTTTACTTTAACCACATTTTTCGATGGAATGGTCTGAATTCTACACAAAGAGTTCTTCGTGACTACTTTATCCCCTGAAAAAGAATTGTAAATATAGGTCCACAATATCGTATATCCCCCATATAACTGAACCTCCCGATATTCGGTATTTTCATGATTTTATGCACATTTTTTAATGAAATTATCTGAAATTCTGCACAAGGGGTTCCTTTTGAGTACTTTACCCCCTAAAAGAGAATTCTCTATAAAATTCCAGGATATCGTATAGCCCCCATATCGAATACGCCGATATTCGGTATTTTTTAATGATTTTAACCACATTTTCCAATGGAATAGTCTGAAAACTCACACAAGGAACTCCCTCTGCGTACTTTACCCCCTGAAAGAGAATTGCCTATATAGGTCTACGTTTTAGTATAGCACCCATATAAAGATACACTGAGATATTCGGCAGTTTCAGGATTTTCGCGACGTTATTCACCGAAATTGCGTCAAATTTCGTATTTGAAGTTCGTAATAGGCACTACAACCTATGACGGAAAACTGTCTATGCAGGCCCACGTCTTAATAGCCTCACCCATCGGTCACATTATTCACCAGAATTATGTCAAATTTCGTATTTGAACAAGGAATCGTTATTACAGCCTATGACAAAACATGACTTATCAAGCACAACGTTTTCATATGAAGGTTTTCATTTGAGTGGTATTTTTTCGACGGATTTTTTTTATACCCTACACCACATAGTGGTAAGGGTATTATGTCTTTGTGCATTTGTTTGTAAGGAAACGAGATAGACCCATAGTTACTTTTGAGGATCTCCATAGAATCACTTTCTGAGTTGATTTATGCATGTTAGTCCGTCTGTCCATCCGTCCATCTGTCCATATATTCTTCTGAACAAAATGCAGGTCGC
Organism: Musca domestica; assembly: GCF_030504385.1. Classification (NCBI taxonomy): domain Eukaryota; kingdom Metazoa; phylum Arthropoda; class Insecta; order Diptera; family Muscidae; genus Musca; species Musca domestica. The sequence continues at coordinate 10,488,375 of NW_026712219.1, read as the reverse complement.
ATTTATTATGCAATTAAGATGAAATTTTGCACAAGTCATTTGTTTGGCCCAAGGACGAGCCCTATTGAAATTGGAGATAATCGGTAAAAATTTAGATATAGCTCCCATATATATCTTTGTCCGATTTGCCTTTTATTGTGCACCAAACGTGTAATATCAGCCCGAATAGTATGGAATTTTGCACATACAACCAAATAAGGCCTGAAAATAAGTATGCCAAATTTGATCGAAATCGGTTCAGATATAGCTATATCTCTCACATATATTGTTCATCCGATTTGTTATTTTTGTTCTCCGCAACAGTAATGTGCACTCTGTAACAACAATATTTGGGAAAATGTATCAAATGCAGCTCAGAAATACCTTTGCTAAATTTTATCGAGATCGGTTCAGATTTGGATGTAGCTCCCATATATAACTTCATCCGATTTACCTTTTATTGTGCCCCAAACGTCTAATATTTGCCCAAATGGGATGAAATTTGGCACTTACGACCGAATTGAGTCTAGAAGCTAGTATGTCAAATTGCTATAGCTCCAATATATTTTGTTCATCCGATTTGTTTTATTTGTTACCCACAGCCGTAATATGCAGTCCGTAAAAACGATATTTAGGGAAATATATCAAATGCAGCTCAGAAATATCCTTGTCAAATTTTATCGACATCGGTTCCGATTTGGATATATCTCCCATATATATCTTTATCTGATTTCAAATTAATTTTGCACCAAATGGGCAATACAAGTCCGAATTTAAAAGATACAAATGCTTCGGCATATTTAGTCTTTGGAACTTTAAATTTTAATTATAATCAGAGCGTGTATGATTAAATTCTCCCATAAAAAGTTTTAATTGTTATGTGGAGCTCTACTAAATTAGCAAAGTGGTGTAGGGTATCATAAAATCGGCCCCGCCCGACTTTAGGACTTTCTTTACTTGTTTATACTATACTATATGGGATATTGCAGTCTGAGATCCAACTTCTACTCGAATTGACAGTCATAAATGGTATAGGCTTCATATAACGATACCTCCTGCCATTGGGTAATTTGAAGATTTAAGCTCCAATTTTCAAGCAAAATAGCCGTCAAATATCGGTACCTCCGGATAATCGGTATTCCAAGATGTAAGTCTCAGTTCCAAACCGATTTTGCAATCATTGCGAAAGACTTTTATACCCTCCACCATACATATTATTGAGGGTATATTAAGTACGTTATTCTGTTTGTAACTCATCGAAACAATAATTTTTATACAACAAAGTATAGATATTCTTGATCAGCGTAAAATTCTAAGACGATTTCCGCCCATCAGTCCGTCTGTTGTATTCACGCTAGAGTCAAAAAAAAAAAAAAAAAGATAGGAAGCTAAAATATTGCACCGATATACCACCGATATTCGGTATTTTGAATATTTTAGCCACATTTTTCAATAGAATGGTCTGAAATTCTACACAAGGAGGTCTTCGTGACTACTTGAAACAGAGTTGTATAGGTCCACAATATCGTACATCCCCGATATAATTGTACCTCCCGATATTCGGTATTTTGATGATTTTAGCCACACTTTTTAATGGGATAGTCTGAAAAATTACATAAAAAAAATTTACAAAATTTTACCCCCTGGAAGAGAATTGTCTATATAGGTCTACATTTTAGTATAGCATCCCTATAACGCTACACCGAGATATTCGGTCTTTTCAGGATTTTCGCGAGATTATTTACCGGAATTGCGTCAAATTTCGTATGCGTCATTATTCGTATTTACAACCTTGGACGGAAAACTGTCTATGCAGATCCACGTCTTAGTATAGCCCTCTTATAAGGGTACCTCCCTTTATTCGGTATTTTGATAATATTAGCGACATTATTCACCAGAATTACGTCAAATTTCGTATTTGAACAAGGAATCGTTACTACAGACTATGACAAAAAATTATTTATCAAGCACCGCGTTTTCGTAGAGCACCCATATGAGGTTTTTGAGGTTTTCATTTGAGCAGAATTTTTGTCGACGGATTTTTTTTTTTTTTTTTTTTTTTTTTTTTGAAAATTTTTTTCCGAATGGTGGAGGTTAAATTATAGTTCGATTATTTGACACAGGCCCCATATAGCGATGCATGCCGATAGAATATATAGTATCGATTCGGGGTTGTCAGTCACTCTGTCTGGCTGGTGAGCACGATCTCAAAAGGAGTACATGATTTTGTCCAAATTTGGTATTTCGTAATATTATTGTCAACATTAAACCGATTTCCGAAATGGGCAACATTGGTACCTCCTCCATAACAGGTCAATATTTTCATGAAAAAATTTACCTCCTAGAAGAGAAATAATCATACGATTGACAATATCGGCCCACACCATGAAGTACCTTAAAAAGGGTCAAAATTTGCATAAACTTTTATAAAATGTGAAATAAGAGTTTAAGAGTAGCTTAAAGGTGGGATAAATCGGTCCACTCCTTCCGATACCTCTCTCACAAAGGGTCAAAATTTTGAATATCCATGAAACTCAAAAAACATAAAATTAACGTCCGATTCCATTCGGACTCGACATATCTCAATATTTATATCAACAAACGATCTGTTATAAAGATGGTGGAGATCGGACGATTTTTTCTGGTACAAAAAAGGGAAAGATGCATCCAACTCTCTGCAAATTTCACACATACAAACATTTTTACTAGCACAAGATTTGTTGTGAAGAGGATAGCTATCTGCGAACCCCATTTGGCACCTCACCCACAAATGGTCATATCTAAAAATTTCTCTCAACCAAAAACCCGAGATGTATATGGATTTTATAATTTCTCATTAAATTGGATACAAATGTTCAATTCTCTTCTAATTTTGCCCATACCAATATTTTTATCTGTATTAGATGAAGAATGAAAATGGAACCTCACCTGGTACCTCACGCACATTTAAACATTTTCTAAAAATTAGCACATATTTCATATAAAGTGAAGAAAGTTACCAACATAGTCCAAACCTGGCACGTCCCAATATTTATATCATATTTATTTAGGTCCGATACGAATTGGACAATATTGGTCCATTTCTTCGGAACCTACAACATAGAGGGTCAATAATTTCAATATTCATAACATAAGTCAAAATATATTTAAATAATTCAGCATTGGCTGAGGATATACATCTGTCGGCAAAATCGACTGATACTTTTTAAGTTGTTTTTTTTTTTTGCAGATCAATTTAACAAATTGTCGATATATATTTATTGGCTATTCTTGGCTTATTTCAATTTTGTTCATTTCGAATCCCGTCATTGCGTTTTAATGAGGATTATTTCAAAAATCAATTTTTAAAAAAGTAAGGGTCTCTAAATATATCTCCCAATTGTTCCAAGGAAGATGGCTGGCTTGGTACAGTTCCTAGATACCCTGAAAAGAATATTTATACCCTACACCACAAGGTGGTCAGGGTATTATGTTTTTGTGCATTTGTTTGTAACATGCAAAAGTAAACGAGATAGACCCATAGTTCCTTTTGATGATCTGCAGAGAATCACATTCTGAGTCGATTTATGCATGTCTGTCTGTCCGTCTGTCCATGTATTTTTGTAAACAACGGACAGTTCGCATTTATTGCCCTATCCAGACGAAATTTTGTACAAATCATTTGTTTGGCCTAAGGACGAACCCTATTGAAATTGGAGATAATCGGTCAAAATTTAGATATAGCTCCCATATATATCTTCGTCCGATTTGCCTTTTATTGTGCACCAAACGTGTAATATCAGTCCAAATAGTATGGAATTTTGCACGTACGATCAGATTGGACCGGAAAATAAGTATGCCAAATTTGATCGAAATCGGTTCAGATATAGCTATAGCTACCATATATATTGTTCATCCGATTTGTTATTTTTGTCCTCCGCAGCAGTAATGTGCACTCTGTAACAACAATATTTGGGAAAATGTATCAAATGCAGCTCAGAATACCTTTGCTAAATTTTATCGAGATCGGTTCAGATTTGGATGTAGCTCCCATATTTTATTGTGCCCCTTTTATTGTGCCCCATTGGAAGTTTGTAACAGATACTACAGTATAAAACAGAAAATGGGCCATGTAGGTCCACGTATTTGTATGGCCCCCACGTAACGGTACCCCCCGATATTCGGTATTTTGATGATTTTTGCGACATTATTTACCGGAATTGTTTCAAATTTTGTATTTGCAGTTCGTAATGGATACTACAGCCAATGTCAGGAAATTATCTGTGCAAGTCCACGTTTTATAACCCCCATGGTACTTCCCTATATACGGTAATTTGATAATTTTAGCTACATTATAAACAGATTTTTTTTTTCAAGTTTCGCATTTGAATATTGTAATAGCTTATGACAAAAGTTGCCTATGCAGGTCCACGTCGTCGTATAAACGCTAATATACGGCTACTTTCGGTATTTTTAATATTTGAAAAGAATTTTTAGCGGATTTTATTTTTTTGAAAATTGTCAAATTTGTACCAAATGAACTTACAGCTTTTTACTTGTTTTATATGAGTCCACGAATTTTTCTATATGGGATATTTCAGTTTCAGATTCAACTCCTACTCGAATTGACAGTTATTTAATGGTATAGGCTTCATATAACGATACCTCCTGATATTGGGTAATTTGATGGTTTAAGCAAATTAGCCGTCAATATCGGTACCTCCGTATATTCGGTATTTCAAGATGTGAGTCTCAGTTCCAAACCGATGTTGCTATCATTTAGCCAATAGCCTTGTGAAATATTTTTATATCCTCCACCCTACATAGTTTGGAGGGTATATTAAGTTCAGATCAGTATTTTAACTGCAGGCAGGTCAAGTTCGAAGATGGGCTATATCGGTCCACGATATCGTATAGCCCCCAAGATATTCGGTATTTGGTTATTTTTACTTTAACCACATTTTTCGATGGAATGGTCTGAATTCTACACAAAGAGTTCTTCGTGACTACTTTATCCCCTGAAAAAGAATTGTAAATATAGGTCCACAATATCGTATATCCCCCATATAACTGAACCTCCCGATATTCGGTATTTTCATGATTTTATGCACATTTTTTAATGAAATTATCTGAAATTCTGCACAAGGGGTTCCTTTTGAGTACTTTACCCCCTAAAAGAGAATTCTCTATAAAATTCCAGGATATCGTATAGCCCCCATATCGAATACGCCGATATTCGGTATTTTTTAATGATTTTAACCACATTTTCCAATGGAATAGTCTGAAAACTCACACAAGGAACTCCCTCTGCGTACTTTACCCCCTGAAAGAGAATTGCCTATATAGGTCTACGTTTTAGTATAGCACCCATATAAAGATACACTGAGATATTCGGCAGTTTCAGGATTTTCGCGACGTTATTCACCGAAATTGCGTCAAATTTCGTATTTGAAGTTCGTAATAGGCACTACAACCTATGACGGAAAACTGTCTATGCAGGCCCACGTCTTAATAGCCTCACCCATCGGTCACATTATTCACCAGAATTATGTCAAATTTCGTATTTGAACAAGGAATCGTTATTACAGCCTATGACAAAACATGACTTATCAAGCACAACGTTTTCATATGAAGGTTTTCATTTGAGTGGTATTTTTTCGACGGATTTTTTTTATACCCTACACCACATAGTGGTAAGGGTATTATGTCTTTGTGCATTTGTTTGTAAGGAAACGAGATAGACCCATAGTTACTTTTGAGGATCTCCATAGAATCACTTTCTGAGTTGATTTATGCATGTTAGTCCGTCTGTCCATCCGTCCATCTGTCCATATATTCTTCTGAACAAAATGCAGGTCGCATTTATTATGCAATTAAGATGAAATTTTGCACAAGTCATTTGTTTGGCCCAAGGACGAGCCCTATTGAAATTGGAGATAATCGGTAAAAATTTAGATATAGCTCCCATATATATCTTTGTCCGATTTGCCTTTTATTGTGCACCAAACGTGTAATATCAGCCCGAATAGTATGGAATTTTGCACATACAACCAAATAAGGCCTGAAAATAAGTATGCCAAATTTGATCGAAATCGGTTCAGATATAGCTATATCTCTCACATATATTGTTCATCCGATTTGTTATTTTTGTTCTCCGCAACAGTAATGTGCACTCTGTAACAACAATATTTGGGAAAATGTATCAAATGCAGCTCAGAAATACCTTTGCTAAATTTTATCGAGATCGGTTCAGATTTGGATGTAGCTCCCATATATAACTTCATCCGATTTACCTTTTATTGTGCCCCAAACGTCTAATATTTGCCCAAATGGGATGAAATTTGGCACTTACGACCGAATTGAGTCTAGAAGCTAGTATGTCAAATTGCTATAGCTCCAATATATTTTGTTCATCCGATTTGTTTTATTTGTTACCCACAGCCGTAATATGCAGTCCGTAAAAACGATATTTAGGGAAATATATCAAATGCAGCTCAGAAATATCCTTGTCAAATTTTATCGACATCGGTTCCGATTTGGATATATCTCCCATATATATCTTTATCTGATTTCAAATTAATTTTGCACCAAATGGGCAATACAAGTCCGAATTTAAAAGATACAAATGCTTCGGCATATTTAGTCTTTGGAACTTTAAATTTTAATTATAATCAGAGCGTGTATGATTAAATTCTCCCATAAAAAGTTTTAATTGTTATGTGGAGCTCTACTAAATTAGCAAAGTGGTGTAGGGTATCATAAAATCGGCCCCGCCCGACTTTAGGACTTTCTTTACTTGTTTATACTATACTATATGGGATATTGCAGTCTGAGATCCAACTTCTACTCGAATTGACAGTCATAAATGGTATAGGCTTCATATAACGATACCTCCTGCCATTGGGTAATTTGAAGATTTAAGCTCCAATTTTCAAGCAAAATAGCCGTCAAATATCGGTACCTCCGGATAATCGGTATTCCAAGATGTAAGTCTCAGTTCCAAACCGATTTTGCAATCATTGCGAAAGACTTTTATACCCTCCACCATACATATTATTGAGGGTATATTAAGTACGTTATTCTGTTTGTAACTCATCGAAACAATAATTTTTATACAACAAAGTATAGATATTCTTGATCAGCGTAAAATTCTAAGACGATTTCCGCCCATCAGTCCGTCTGTTGTAATCACGCTAGAGTCAAAAAAAAAAAAAAAAAGATAGGAAGCTAAAATATTGCACCGATATACCACCGATATTCGGTATTTTGAATATTTTAGCCACATTTTTCAATAGAATGGTCTGAAATTCTACACAAGGAGGTCTTCGTGACTACTTGAAACAGAGTTGTATAGGTCCACAATATCGTACATCCCCGATATAATTGTACCTCCCGATATTCGGTATTTTGATGATTTTAGCCACACTTTTTAATGGGATAGTCTGAAAAATTACATAAAAAAAATTTACAAAATTTTACCCCCTGGAAGAGAATTGTCTATATAGGTCTACATTTTAGTATAGCATCCCTATAACGCTACACCGAGATATTCGGTCTTTTCAGGATTTTCGCGAGATTATTTACCGGAATTGCGTCAAATTTCGTATGCGTCATTATTCGTATTTACAACCTTGGACGGAAAACTGTCTATGCAGATCCACGTCTTAGTATAGCCCTCTTATAAGGGTACCTCCCTTTATTCGGTATTTTGATAATATTAGCGACATTATTCACCAGAATTACGTCAAATTTCGTATTTGAACAAGGAATCGTTACTACAGACTATGACAAAAAATTATTTATCAAGCACCGCGTTTTCGTAGAGCACCCATATGAGGTTTTTGAGGTTTTCATTTGAGCAGAATTTTTGTCGACGGATTTTTTTTTTTTTTTTTTTTTTTTTTTTTGAAAATTTTTTTCCGAATGGTGGAGGTTAAATTATAGTTCGATTATTTGACACAGGCCCCATATAGCGATGCATGCCGATAGAATATATAGTATCGATTCGGGGTTGTCAGTCACTCTGTCTGGCTGGTGAGCACGATCTCAAAAGGAGTACATGATTTTGTCCAAATTTGGTATTTCGTAATATTATTGTCAACATTAAACCGATTTCCGAAATGGGCAACATTGGTACCTCCTCCATAACAGGTCAATATTTTCATGAAAAAATTTACCTCCTAGAAGAGAAATAATCATACGATTGACAATATCGGCCCACACCATGAAGTACCTTAAAAAGGGTCAAAATTTGCATAAACTTTTATAAAATGTGAAATAAGAGTTTAAGAGTAGCTTAAAGGTGGGATAAATCGGTCCACTCCTTCCGATACCTCTCTCACAAAGGGTCAAAATTTTGAATATCCATGAAACTCAAAAAACATAAAATTAACGTCCGATTCCATTCGGACTCGACATATCTCAATATTTATATCAACAAACGATCTGTTATAAAGATGGTGGAGATCGGACGATTTTTTCTGGTACAAAAAAGGGAAAGATGCATCCAACTCTCTGCAAATTTCACACATACAAACATTTTTACTAGCACAAGATTTGTTGTGAAGAGGATAGCTATCTGCGAACCCCATTTGGCACCTCACCCACAAATGGTCATATCTAAAAATTTCTCTCAACCAAAAACCCGAGATGTATATGGATTTTATAATTTCTCATTAAATTGGATACAAATGTTCAATTCTCTTCTAATTTTGCCCATACCAATATTTTTATCTGTATTAGATGAAGAATGAAAATGGAACCTCACCTGGTACCTCACGCACATTTAAACATTTTCTAAAAATTAGCACATATTTCATATAAAGTGAAGAAAGTTACCAACATAGTCCAAACCTGGCACGTCCCAATATTTATATCATATTTATTTAGGTCCGATACGAATTGGACAATATTGGTCCATTTCTTCGGAACCTACAACATAGAGGGTCAATAATTTCAATATTCATAACATAAGTCAAAATATATTTAAATAATTCAGCATTGGCTGAGGATATACATCTGTCGGCAAAATCGACTGATACTTTTTAAGTTGTTTTTTTTTTTTGCAGATCAATTTAACAAATTGTCGATATATATTTATTGGCTATTCTTGGCTTATTTCAATTTTGTTCATTTCGAATCCCGTCATTGCGTTTTAATGAGGATTATTTCAAAAATCAATTTTTAAAAAAGTAAGGGTCTCTAAATATATCTCCCAATTGTTCCAAGGAAGATGGCTGGCTTGGTACAGTTCCTAGATACCCTGAAAAGAATATTTATACCCTACACCACAAGGTGGTCAGGGTATTATGTTTTTGTGCATTTGTTTGTAACATGCAAAAGTAAACGAGATAGACCCATAGTTCCTTTTGATGATCTGCAGAGAATCACATTCTGAGTCGATTTATGCATGTCTGTCTGTCCGTCTGTCCATGTATTTTTGTAAACAACGGACAGTTCGCATTTATTGCCCTATCCAGACGAAATTTTGTACAAATCATTTGTTTGGCCTAAGGACGAACCCTATTGAAATTGGAGATAATCGGTCAAAATTTAGATATAGCTCCCATATATATCTTCGTCCGATTTGCCTTTTATTGTGCACCAAACGTGTAATATCAGTCCAAATAGTATGGAATTTTGCACGTACGATCAGATTGGACCTGAAAATAAGTATGCCAAATTTGATCGAAATCGGTTCAGATATAGCTATAGCTACCATATATATTGTTCATCCGATTTGTTATTTTTGTCCTCCGCAGCAGTAATGTGCACTCTGTAACAACAATATTTGGGAAAATGTATCAAATGCAGCTCAGAATACCTTTGCTAAATTTTATCGAGATCGGTTCAGATTTGGATGTAGCTCCCATATTTTATTGTGCCCCTTTTATTGTGCCCCAAACGTCTAATATTTGCCCAAATGGGATGAAATTTAGCACTAGAAGCTAGTATGTCAAATTTGGTGAAGATCGGTTCAGATTTGGATATAGCTCCCATATATATATTGTTCATCCGATTTGTTATATTTGTTACCCACAGCCGTAATATGCACTCCTTAACAACGATATTCATGGAAATATGTAAAATACAGCTCAGAAATACCTTTGCCACATTTTATCGAGATCGGTTCAGATTTGGATATAGCTCCGATATATATTTTTATCCGATTTCAAATTAATTGTGCACCAAATGGGCAATACAAGTCCGAATTTAAAAAATACAAATGCTTCGGCATATTTAGTCCTTTGAACTTTAAATTACAATTATAATCATAGCGTCTATGATTGAATTCTCCCATAAAAACTTTTAATTGTTTTGTGGAGCTCTACTAAATTAGCAAAGTGGTGTAGGGTATCATAAAGTCGGCCCCGCCCGGCGTTAAGACTTTCTTGACTGTTTTTTTTTTTTTTTTGGTTTGCGGTGCCGGTATTGCCTTCTGTAGGGTACCTGCCCCATGTGATGACACAACACAGAATCTTATTATAATTATAATGGCTAACACGAATGCAAACTCACGTGCAAACTGGTTAAAGTTTTTATTTAACTCTAAGTCTGGCTGGGAGGGATGAGCTGAAAATACTTATGGCATTACGACAGTGGGTAGATGTGATTCTTCACCACGAAATGTGTCACTCAAATGGTGATAATCCGAAAAAAAAAAACAACAACGTGAACATTAAGTCTGGAAGTCACGGAATTTTGAAGCGGTAATTACCACCAAGCAACTACCAAACAACAAATCTGAGCAACAAATGCCTTGGAACTATAATTCTAATTTCCCTTCCAAGCGTGTATGTATGCATGTATGTGTGTGTGTTTGTAACAGGTCATGTAGAATAAATGTTGAAATTTTAATAATTAGATTATCTCAAGACTATGGCCATTTGTTTTTTTTTTTTTTTTGGAACATTTTCTGATAGGAGTGAGAGAGTTGAATTTATGGCCTCCAACTTACCCAATTTATTACCGTGACATTTGGTACTGTTCTTTTTTGCAACAATTTGTAAATGCCATAAATATTGGCTCACACTTTGTTTTTTGAATATTTCCATTTTTTTTTTTTTTTGAAATTCTAATTACAGGCAATTACTATTCATAAAGTTAACTGGGTCGTAAATATTTTCACACTTGTCATTCGGCCATGCATTTGCAAAGTAATTAAATTAATTTAAATCAACATGACTGACAAACAAATAAACAAACAAACAAACAAACATGTCGTAACAAAAGTAAGTCAAATTATTTTTTGTTAATTAATCAATAATCCTTGTAGAAAAAAGGTAAGAGCAGAGGATGACCTTTAACCTTCTATAAAAATTAGGTCTTCTACAAAAAAGTTAACATTGGGTTCTTCTGTGAGAAAAGAAGAGATTTAGGGATTATAAAAAATACATTTTTTCGACACACTGTATTGAGTGAGCATGCCATAGAAAATAAATATCTTCCAAATTGTTTTCAAAGTTCGAAAAAGGCTGCAATTTTTATAGAACACTAATCCTTAGGGACCCTGCAAATTTTCTTTAAATTTTTGACTCTGAGGATCTTTAAAACATTTTCCCTACAAACTCACGTTAGTGAGGAAAGGTCAAAAGTCTGGCGGGCCGACTATATGATACCCTACACCACTATGCATATTTAGTAGAGCTCCCGTAACAAAAGAATTTATTTCAAGTATATCAAACTTCCTATCAACATTTGGCTTTAAAGCAGTTATAGTTTGCTATAGAGTGCATGATATCACTTGGAGAAGGATTATATTAAAACAAGTAAAAAAGCAGTAAGTTCGGCCCGGCCGAACTTTAAATACCCTCCACCATTTGGAACGAATTAGAAAATTTTCAAAAAAATAAAATCCATTAAAAATTCTTTTAAAATCTTTAAAATATCTAATATAGGAAGGTGCCGATATATGGGGGGATATACGATATTGTGGACCTATAAAGACAAATCTATGTCTGCGTGTAATGTACTCACAAGGAACTCCTTGTGTGGATTTTCAGATAATTTCATTGGAAAAAGAGACTAAAATCATCAAAATATCGAATATAGGGGAGTACCGTTATATGGGGGATATACGATATTGTGGACCTATATAGACAATTCCGTTTCAGGGGTAAAGTGCTCACAAAGAACTCCGTGTGTGGATTTTCAGACAATACGATTGGTAAATGTGGCTAAAATCATCAAAATACCGAATATCGCGGGGTGCCGTTATATGGGAGCTATACGTTATCGTTAACCTATATAGAGAATTCTCTGTCAGGGGTAAAGTGCTCACAAAGAGCCCCTTGTGTACAAAGAACCCCTTGTGACTATTCCGTTGAAAAATATGGCTAAAAGCATCAAAATACCGAATATGGGGTGTACTGCTATATGAGGGCTATACGATATCGTGGACCTATATAGATAATTCTCTGCCGAGGTATAAAGTACCCACAAGGAACTCCTTGTGTGGATTTTCAGACAATTCCGTTGAAAAATGTGGGTAAAATCATCAAAATACCTAATATCGGGGGGTAGCGTTATATGGGGGATATACGATATCGTGGACCTATATAAACAATTCTTTTTAAGGGGGTAAAATGCCCTCAAGGGACTCCTTTTGTGGAATTTCAGACAATTCCATTGAAAAATGTGGCTAAAATCATCAAAATACCGAATACCGTGGGGGTACCGTTATATGGGGCTATACGATATTGTGGACCTATATAGATAATTCTTTTTTGGGGAGGTAAAATGCCCACAAGGGACTCCTTTTGTGGAATTTCAGACAATTCCATTGAAAAATGTGGCTAAAATCATCAAAATACCGAATATCGGGAGTACCGTTACATGGGGGCTATACGATATCGTGGACCTATATAGACAATTCTTTTTGGAGAGGTAAAATGCCCACAAGGGACTCCTTTTGTGGAATTTCAGACAATTCCATTGAAAAGTGTGGCTAAAATCATCAAAATACCGAATACCGTGGGGGTACCGTTACATGGGGGCTATACGATATCGTAGACCTGTATGGACAATTCTCTGCCGAGGTATAAAGTACCCACAAGGAACTCCTTGTGTGGATTTTCAGACAATTCCATTGCAAAATGTGGGTAAAATCATTAAAATACCGAATATCGGGGGGTACCGTTATATGGGAACTATACGATATTGTGGACCTATATAGATAATTCTCTGCCGAGGTATAAAGTACCCACAAGGAACTACTTGTGTGGATTTTCAGACAATTCCATTGAAAAATGTGGCTAACATTATCAAAATACCGAATATCGGGGGTAGCGTTATATGGGGGCTATACGATATCGTGGACCTATATAGCCCATCTTCGAACTTGACCTGCCTGCAGACAAAAGAGGGATCTGTGCAAAATTTTAGCTTCCTATCTTAATTCGTTTAGACTGTAGCGTGATTACAACAGACGGACAGACGGACGGACAGGGCTAAATCGTCTTAGAATTTTACGCTGATCAAGAATATATATACTTTGTTGGGTCTAAAATGATTATTTCGATGAGTTACAAACGGAATGACAAAGTTAATATACCCTCCATACCTTTTTTGGTGGAGGGTATAAAAATATATCTTGGAACCGAGTTGCACAAAATGGAAGCGTACGTCCCGAAATTCACTCCATTTGGGCTGATTTTAGCCATTATTTGCACAATAAACCTGAAATCATATTAAGGATATATATGGGAGCTATATCCAAATCTTAGGCGTTCAAGATAAAATTTGGTAAAGATATTTACGAGCTCTATAAGATATCTGGTACCAAATATTATTGTTTTCGAATCCATATTATGAATGTGAGGGACTGAAACACCAAATCAGATGAAACATATATTTGATCCGATTTTCTCCAAATTTGATGTACTTGACTGAATTCGGTTGGATGTACCAAAACCCCGAAACTTTGGGGCAGATATTGGCCATTTGGTGCACAATTAACCCCAAATTGGTTGAAGATATATGGCAGCTACATATATCTAAATCTGATCCGATTATCACCAATTTCAATAGGGCTCGTCCTTGGGCCAAACAAATATTGTTTGAAAATTTTCATTTTAATCGGATAATAAATGCGACCTACATTTTTTTCACAAGAATACATGGACGGGTAGACGGACTGACATGCATAAATCAACTCAGAAAGAGATTATATGAAGATCCTCAAAATAACTATGCTAATGCATGTACACAAAGACATAGTAACCTTACCACTATGTGATGTAGGATATAAAGATGCTTTCAGTGAAAAAGGTTATTTTTCTGCGATGAACTTCTATGAAAGGAGGAACTTCGGGTCAATTAAAAAAGGAAACCAAACTCTCTAAGAAATTAAATGTATTCTGTTAAAAGGACACACTGTATTTTAAGGTGGACATGCTATAGAAAGTAAATACTTTTCAAATTGTTCCAAAAGTACAAAAAAAACTTCAGCTTCAGATCCTTGCTTGAATTAAATATTCTTAAAAAATGTATGAGTTTCCTTATATTTCTTGAAAGTTCCCAATTTTTCCTCACCAAATCTACTTTAATGGCTGTAAAGAACCTTGAAAAATATTTTTTAAAATTTTTAAAAAAGTTGACAAAAAAATAATAAAATAAATCAAAATTTTCATCCGAGCATATTTTTTTTTTTCTTTTTTTGAAAATTTAGAATTATTGTTTCGGGGTTCTTTGGAAAAATTTGTTGAAAAATATAGGTTCGTAGGTTCCTGGAATAAAATGGTTAAAAATGCAGGGTTGTTTCTCAATGATCCTTTAAAAATCCACGTCTTTAGGTGTTCTTCAAAGATCCATGTTTGTAATTATACCCTCAGCCATATGGCGAGAGAGGGTATATATCATTTAATACCGACAAAACGTGCCTCATCGAAATAACTGTTTTAGGTCTCTTTGGACCAAATCCGTTTCATGACATTTGGACCGTCCGTCGGTCCGTCTGTTTGGGTGGCTGGCTGGTGCGCACGATAACTCTCGAAGGGACTATTAGATTTGGTCCAAACTTGATATATCGTAATATTATAGTCAAACTTAGATCGAGTCCACTCCTTCTGGTACCTCCAATGCAAAATGTTAAAATGCTTAAAGAAAATAATTTGCCCCATAGAAAGAGCAAAGATCATGCATATACCAATATTATCGCCAGTGCTAGGTCAGGTGCTAAAACGGACAATATCGGCCTACTCCATCAATTTCTTCCCCCACAAAGGATCAAAATTTCAAATAATTATAACTCTTATAAAATGCGATGTAAGAGTCCGATTGTCTTCAAATTACACCCATCACAATATTTTTATTTACTCAAGGTCTGGTGTGAAGATGGAGTATATAGGTCCAATCCTTCTGGTAACTCCCCTACAAAGGGTCAACAAATTTTGAATATCCATTAAGCTCATAAAATGCAAAATTAATATCCAAATCCATTCAGACTTGGCATATTTTAATATTTCTTACAACACAAGATCTTTTAAAAAAATGGTAGAGATCTGACCATTTCTTCTCGTACCTCCCCCACAAAGGGTCAACATTTTGAATAACCAAAACGAGCATAAACTCCGAAATAAGCATCCAACTCTCTTCAAATTTAACACATGCAAACATTTTTGCTAACCCAGGTTCTGTTGTGAAGATTATATATATCTGCGAACCTCTTCTGGTACATCACCCACACAATTTCACACAATTTTCAATAGTTTTATCTGTCATAACTTATATCTAAACATTTCTCTCCCACAGAAACCTGAGATGAATATGGAATTTATGACTTCGCATAAAATTGGATATAAATGTTCGATTTTCTTGTAATTTTGGCCATACCAATATTTTTGTCTGTATTAGATGAGGTATGGAAATGGAATACTTCGGTCGAATATATCTGGTAACTGAAACACATTTTAAAATTTTTCTAAAAATTGTCACATATTTCAAAGACCTAAAATGGTAAAGACTAGACAAAATGCATTCTGAGCAAATTGTTTGTGGCTATACTACCTTGAACGACAGCTCATGACAGAGGCAAGTTAATATAAAAAACACAATTATAGGAAAGAATGACAAATAAAAGTTTGGATAATCCAAAATATTGGTTTCAAAATTCTATTCCATATACCTTCCCAAATAATTGCATACTGCCTTAGCGGTTTAAATTACTTAACATTGGTAACTATGTTGTTACGATATCATAACGACGGAGGTATTTTTCACAATGTTGCCATATTTTACTCTGTCTTGTTCTATGTTTATACTTCTATGTCTTTGCATATTTCATGTAAAGTCCAAACAAGGCACGTCACAATATTTTTATCATATTTATTTAGGCCAGATACGAAATGAACAATATTGGCCCATTCCTTCGAAACCTACTCCACACAGAAGTCACATTATATTAAAATAATCTAACATTGACTGAGGGTATACTTTTGTCGGCAAAACTGATACGACTGATACTTTTTATCTTGTTTTAATAGAACTTGAAAAATTGTCTTTAAAAATTTAATATCGCTTACCTGACAACCCTCGCATAAAAATTCTTTAGAAGTCCAACTTAAGTCCTGACAATCCTCAAAATTTTTTTTCTAAAGTTCCAAAAATGTAAAGTTCAAAAATGTTCTTAAAAATCAAAAGTTATTTAAAAAAAGCCATTTAAAAATTGATTCTTTAAATTATCGCAGTCCTAATAATCCTTGCAAAAAAAATTTATAGTTCTGAAAAATTAAATTAATTATTTAAAAATAAAAAAAAAAACATATTTTAGAAATAAACCTATGTACGATTCCTTGAAACAATATTTTTAAGAAATACAGGATTAATGGTTGGTTGATTCTTTAAAAATATATAACGAGTAATTCCTGCCTTTCTAATGAATTTTTGGGGGCCTGTAGGTTTCCTTTTCTTAAAATTTCATTTCTGCATGCAAGAGGGTTTTATTATCTATTCTCTGCCCTTCTTTTGCAATTTTCAATTCTACATGTCATCAATTCATTCAAACATTAAAATTAATGAAAATTTAACAACAAAAACCATCTACAACAACAGCAATTCCAATTTTAATTTCAATTGCATAATAAAAGCAAACAAATGATTGTAGATAAGAAAAGAATCTCCGAAAGAGAAATTCTGGTTTGGCAAAAGTGTGTTCTTTTTGTTTGTTTGAATTTCAGGGCAGTTAAGAGAGGTGGGTGGATAAGTGGTGGATGTCAATGTATGGCAAAAAGTAAATGTGGGCATAAATATCGAAAGTCATCTTTTACTTCTTCTTTCTCAATCTCTCTCAGCTTTGTTGCCTCTCCTTTTCACCTTGGCCAGAAAAAAAGTTGAAATTAAATTGAATGCATTTTGGATAAAATCCAAAAAATGATAATATGTCGACGACATGTGGGCAAAATCGATTTATGGCAATGTTTTGGACATATTTATATAGGGGAGTAATTAAAAGAAATAAATACATGCAGATTTGGGATAAGATTTATGTTTTTATATAGATTTAAAAAAAATATGCAAGCCTTTTGAATTTATGAGGGTTTTACTTGGACCATTGGCGTAAATATACAGGGTGAGATAAACAAAAACTGAAACAAAGTCAAACGCCATAATTTTTACATTTTTTTTTTTAATTTTATTGAATGGAAGCAAAAAAAAATTTCGGAAACAGAATCAAATTTTAGAATAAGTTTAGATTTGTTCGAATTGGTCACCTTTGGCACGAATTATGGCCAAATAAAATTTCACGGCCAAATAAACCGTCACACACTGCCCGAATGTTGCTCTGCGGTATTTCGGACCATTCCCGACAAAGCGCTTGCTTGAGGTGATCGAAACTTTGGTATTTTTTAGTGCCAACCTTGCTTTCCAAAAGCAGATTTTGGTGGCCATTGCGCTGAAAATGAAGCGAGGATCCTCATTTTGTAACCATTCTTGGGTGGCGCGTGCTGAGTGCAATGGCGCTGAGTCTTGTGGGAATGTCCAAGGTCTGCGGCCAAAATTTTTGCGTGCCAGAATATTTTCGCGATAATATTCGGCATTTATTCTGATGCCACGGTCGATTATTACGAGCGGTTTAATTTAATGATTATACGATGATTATAATTTAAATAAAAAAATAAATCAAAGGACTAAATATGCCGAAGCATTTGTATCTTTTAAATTCGGACTTGTATTGCCCATTTGGTGCAAAATTAATTTGATATCAGATAAAGATATATCCAAATCTGAACCGATCTCAATAAAATTTGGCAAATATATTTCTGAGCTGTATTTGATATATTTCCCTGAATATCGTTGATACGGAGTGCATATTACGGTTGTGGGTAACAAATACAACAAATCGGATGAACAATATATATGGGAGCTATAGCTATATCTGAACCGATCTGCACCAAAATTGGCATACTACCTTCTAGACTCAATTCGGTCGTGTGTGCCAAATTCCATCCCATTTGGACAAATATTAGTGGACAATAAAAGGTAAATCGGACGAAGTTATATATGGGAGCTATATCCAAGTCTGAACCGATCTCGATAAAATTTAGCAAAGGTATTTCTGAGCTGTATTTGATATATTTCCCCAAATGTTGTTGTTACAGATTGCATATTACGGCTGCGGAGGACAAAAATAACAAATCGGATGAATAATATATATGGGCGCTATATCCAAATCTGAACCGATTTCGACCAAATTTACCATACTTATTTTCAGGTCTAATTGGTTGTATGTGTATGTGCAAAATGCCATACTATTCGGGCTGATATTACACGATTGGTGGACGAAGATACATATGAGAGCTATATCTAATTTTTGACCGATTATCTCCAATTTCAATAGGGTTCGTCCTTGGGCCAAACAAATGTTGTTTGGAAAATTTCTTCTCAATCGGATAATAAATGCGACCTGCATTTTGTTCACAAAAATACATGGACAGACGGACGGACAGACGGACTGACATGCATAAATCAACTCAGAAAGTGATTCTATGCAGATCATCAAAAGGAACTATGGGTCTATCTCGTTTCCTTTTGCCTGTTACAAACAAATGCACAAAGACATAATACCCTGACCACCTTGTGGTGTAGGGTATAGAAATGGGGTTAAAACTGATTGTTTTTCCAAGCTATTTGTCATCACTCCCATTCATCCCCACCCATTTCATTCATTCATTGTTCTCTATTGTTCATTTTCGTTTTTCTTTTCATTCAAAAAACAAAACATCGAACCGAACCGAACCTTATCTCTACGGATGATATCACAAATTAAATATTTTCTGCACTTGACTGTCCGGTGTGGATGAAGTTTTCATTATCATGTCACCGTGTTTGAACTTCGTGAGAAATAAAGCTAACAAAAACTCAACTTTTTGTGTGATATTTCACTATTTGCCAAACATATTATCACTTCCTGCATTTAACACCAACAACAACAGCGAAAATAATCACCAAAAACTACAACCAAAACCAAACACAATTTCGGTAGACAAAGTGGTAAATCGGAATATTTGCATGAGACATATCTTCAAAAAAAACCAAAACGAACGAATTGTGAAAACAACGAATGTCACTGTCATTTGTCATGTTGTCGACGTGACTCGCAGTGGCGAAAAAAAGTTCAAATAAATATGTGTACATATGTCTGTTTTTGTTATTTCGGGAAGATCAACAAGGGTAATGGGAGGTGTTTACTTTTCATTCTATATCTCAATGCATGGACGAAATTCTCAGAATCAAATATTAATTTGTGCATTTCATATTGAACCCGACAACACAATCCAAATAATGGATTTGTCAACCACCAGGTCTTCTATAGACAATAGAAGACCTCCAGGTCTTCAGGTCGTCTATAGACAATAGCAGACCTCTAGGTCTTCAGGTCTTCTATAGACAATAGAAAGCCTCCAGGTCATCTATAGACAATAGAAGACCTCCAGGTCTTCTATAGGCAATAGAAGACCTCCAGGTCTTCTATAGGCAATAGAAGACCTCCAGGTCTTCTATGAGCAATAGAAGACCTCCAGGTCTTCTATGAGCAATAGAAGACCTCCAGGTCTTCTATGAGCAATAGAAGACCTCCAGGTCTTCTATGAGCAATAGAAGACCTCCAGGCCTTCTATGGGCAATAGAAGACCACCAGGTCTTCTATGGGCAATAGAAGACCTCCAGGCCTTCTATGGGCAATAGAAGACCTCCAGGCCTTCTATGGGCAATAGAAGACCTCCAGGCCTTCTATGGGCAATAGAAGACCTCCAGGCCTTCTATGGGCAATAGAAGACCTCCAGGTCTTCTATGAGCAATAGAAGACCTCCAGGTCTTCTATGAGCAATAGAAGACCTCCAGGTCTTCTATGAGCAATAGAAGACCTCCAGGTCTTCTATGGGCAATAGAAGACCTTCAGGTCGTCTATGAGCAATAGAAGACCTTCAGGTCTTCTATAGGCCATAGAAGCCATCCAGGTCTTCTATGAGCAATAGAAGACCTCCAGGTCTTCTATAGACATTAGAAGACCTCCAGGTCTTCTATGGGCAATAGAAGACCTCCAGGTCTTCTATGAGCAAAAGAAGACCTCCAGGTCTTCTATGAGCAATAGAAGACTTCCAGGTCATCTATAGGCAATAGAATACCTCTAGGTCTTTTATGGGCAATAGAAGACCTCCAGGTCTTCTAAAGACTATAGAAGACCTCCAAGTCTTCTACAGACAATAGAAGATCTTCAGGTCTTATATTTTATTAGGAAAAAAAATTAAATGTATATTCTTATTAATTTAAAAAAGTAATCCTTTCTCACAATTGTTTTCTTCTTCTATTTTAGGTAAGTCATTGGATAGTTTCTTAAGCTTGGAGCTGTGTGAACGATTGAAGGTTGAATGATTTACAGTACTGAAAGGTAAGCCCATATTTGTACTTCAAGGCATAAAATGAGCTATAAACGGGGTGATTCATCATTCGGTTGCCGTTTTGAACTACAGCATATCTGGGCTTTAAATTAATAAAAATAGTACATGCCAATAATACTTCTGAAACACCACTTATACATCTAACCCAGAAAAATTTTTGAAATCGCACGAGACGTATAACCCATTACTAGGTAATGTAAAAAATAATTTTTGCATTGCTAGGAAAGCTATTATTTGGTAATGGAATAAGAGTTTTGAGGAAAATAAATGCCACTGAAAACAATCATTAAAACTTTAATTAAAATACTTTACATCTCTTCAAAACAATTTCCATTCTTCTTCCTACCTCTAGATTCCTTCTTATAACCTTCACCATAGTACGAATTTTGATGATTTCAGCAACATAATTCACCTGAATTGTTTCAAATTTCGTATTTGCACCATGGGTACAACAGCCTCTGACAGATAATTGTCTGTGCAGGTCCACGTCCTCGCATAGCCCCCCTACAGGTAGAGATAAAAAACTGCAATAAAGTCAAACGCTACAATTTTTTCATTTTTTTTTTTTTTATTTTTATTGAATGAAAGAAAAAAATATCGGAAATAGCATCAAATTTTAGAATAAGTTTAGATTTGTTCTTATCGGTCACCTTTGGCACGAATTATGGCCTTCAAAAGGCCAAAGAAACCGTCACTCGCTGCACGAATGTTGCTCTGCGGTATTTTGACAAATTCCCGGCGAAGCGCTTGCTTGAGGTGATCGACACTTTGGTATTTTTTAGTGCCAACCTTGCTTTCCAAAATCCGCCAGACACAATAGTCCAACGGATTGGTATCCAGAGATTTTGGTGGCCATTGTGCGCTGGAAATGAAGCGAGGAACATCGTTGGTAATCATTCTTGCGTGGCGCGTGCTGAGTGCGATGGTGCTGAATCCTGTTGGAATGTCCAAGGTCTGCGACCAAAAAGTTTGAGTGCCCAAGGCTTTAATACACCGTTCAGAATATTTTCCCGATAATATTCGCCATTTATTCTGATGCCACGGTCGATTAATACGAGCGGAGAGCGACCATCGGCTGTTATGGCGGCCCATACCATCACCATGGCCGGCACTTGAGTTCTGGTGACCAACCTTAGGCGCACATTTTCAGCTGACCTCATTGGCAAGTAAACACTATCATTTTGTTTGTTTACAAACTGCTGGACAACGAATGTTTCCTCATCGAAGAAAACTAAATTCGCCAGTTCACCACTTTCGGCCAAGCGAATCAACTCTTTAGTTCTTTTGAGTCTATTTTCTTTCTGTTGCGGTGTAAATTTTTGCACTTTTTGTAATTTCAATGGCTTTACCCTGAGCTCTTTTTTTTTCAATATTTGCGGAATGGAATATTGCGATATGTTCAGCTCACGAGCCATTTTTCGGCCATTGCGACGTTGGTTTCGATTAAGTCGCTTCTTTATTTTTCCAACCATTTCTGCTGATGTTGCTGTTTTCTTCCGTCCACTTCCTTGACGTCGGGCTACGCTACCAGTATCACGGTAACGAGTAATGATACGAGACACAAAAGATTTATTCACATTTAAATGCTGGAGTGTTCTAACGATAGCCACTCGTGGTTTTCCAGCCAAAAATAAAGAAACCCCACTATCACGCTTGAATTCCATCACGAATAACTTTTTTTCTGGAAAATTCTCACCAAAATGCTTTTGTACGCTTGTAAACAATATAATGAGCTGTCACTGGTATAATTTTAACAGCTGTCGGACGATTGGCTTAGATATGACAACAGTCTGAAGTTGGTTGCAGTTTTTTCATCTCACCAGCAAAATTTTTAGAATCGCATTAGACGTATAACCCATTATCAGGTAATGTAAAAAAATAACTTTTGCATTACTGTTAAAAATTTGGTCAGAAATCCCGTTAGTCGGTGATGACAGTATTTGCTGGTTATATGTAGAACCATGGTACAATGATATCAAGGTAGGACTATGATACCATATGATTTTAATTATACCCTACAACACTATGTGTTGGGGGTATTATAAGTTTGATTGGGCCAAAAATTATGTAACACCACGAAATATTGATTTCCCACATAGGAAAGTATATATGGATCTTCCTATCTCGCCGAGCTGAGTCGATCTAGCTATGTATGTCCGTCCGTCCGTCTGTCCGTCTGTCCATGTTAATTTGTAATCACTCTACAGGTCGCAATTATGGCCCGATCTTCACGAAATTTAAAATGTAGGTGGGGTTAAGGTCAGAATAGAACCTTGGAGATGATCGCATAATATTTAGGGGTTGAAATGGACCAAAAACTGAAAAATTTCCTAATTTTGCAGTTGCTCTACAGGTCACAATTATTGACCAATCGAAACGAAAGTTAGCATGGGGCTAGAGCTTTGGGCTGGGCAGAAGCCTTCCAATTTTGATGGTCATCGGGTAATATTTAGTGGTTGAAATATACCATAACATTTGTGATAAATAAAAGTCAAATTTTCCATTTAACCGCGAATATTTTTAATGCCGGCGAAATCACAAATAGACGAACAGGTCAATTCTGACCGTTACGTAGATGCCGATAGTAAAAATATCGGATATATATAGCGAAAAATATTCAATGCTTATATCTCCAGAATGGCTGGAGCGATTTTGACAAATTTTGTACATTTAGAATGCCCTTTTGGCATTATAGTATAAATTTGACTTATAATATTGAAGTGTATATTTTGTAATATTTTTGCACTTTACAACACAAGTTGGGGTTATTATTTATATACAAATTGCAATTATTCTTATTTTGGATTACCATTGGATTATATTTAGCCGTAAAATGGACCACAAAAACTAACAGCACGACGAAGTGCATAAATATTGGGTAAATGTCCCTGGTCAAAATACTAAGGGTAATATCTGAGCAGTGCTCCGTGACATAATTTTAAAAGCGAAATCTTCCAAAATGGATTTGGACATAAGGGAACTTCTAACATATTGTAGTGTTGTAGGGTATCACATGGTCGGCCCCGCACGGCTATAGCCTTTGCTTACTTGTTTTTTTATTTTCTTGGCTTAATATGTCATCTTTATTTGTTTATGTATGTGTTTTCTTTTCAATAACAAAAAAATTTTTCAGAAAACATTCAAATTTGGGCGTTTTCAAAATGTTTATTTCAACGTATGCATCGGCAAAATCTAGAGCTTTTGCAGCGAAAAAATCCTTTTGAGATATATAGTACATGATTTTGAAAAGAAGTGTTGACCTTTCATTCAGTTATCGCGGTTTTCAATTATTTATTTAAAATAAATGCAACAAGTTGTTTGATTTTTTATGGTTTTGATACTAATTCTGACATTACAAGCCAAACAGGTTGACCTCTATACGTGCAACTTTTTCAAAGTTGACCTACCTTCTCTTCATTGTACCATGTGTAGAACCTTAAACAAAACAAACATGAAATAGCAAAAATTTCCTGCATCTTTTCATAACAATTTCCATTCATTGCGCATTGAGTATCTCCCTAGCAAATAAGGTGGATGAAACCTTCTTTTCTAAGAAGATACTCATCTTTCTATTTCTTTTCTTTTTTTACAAATATTCGCCTGATACTTTGACATTTCTTTGTCAGCTGATAACAATGACATGTGCAACTTAAATTTTCGTTAAACTTTATTTAATTATTTACGCCATGTAAATAAAATATAAAATAAACAACAGCAACAAAAAGCCAAGTTGCCATTTTGCCATGAAAAGACTTGTTAATATTACAACGCCTTTCTGCAATGCATTGTCGCTTGCTCACATATTCATGGCCCAACACAAACCGCCCTCTCTCACTCTCGCTCTCCTCAACCCGACAACGACATTTTTGCAAAATTACCCAGCTGAACTATAAAACGCAAACAGTTGCTGGCTGGTTGGTTGTTGATCTCCGTCTCGGTCTCCGTCTTCCTCGTCTTCTTTGCCAGCCATTCTGGCCGTTGCAATATTTAATGAATAATGATTCATTATTCTTTTAAAAGCCGGGCCCAAACATTAATGAACATTTTTCATAATTAGAAAAATTTCCATAATGAGATTTTGTGTTTAAATCTGGCGTTGCCGTCTTTTCGCTTTCAGTTTGGGTTTTGTTGCGTTGCGTTGTGTTGTGTTCCCAGCTTCTTGACTTTTATTATTTTAATTTACGCAGCACGGCATGAAAGCCAGCTCAAAGGAGTAAAAGGCAAAGTGGGCGAGTGTGTGTGCATGTGGGCAGAGGCTCTGCAAATATTGCATTTCATATCCTTTTTTTCTCTTGTTGCATTGCTGGTGCTTCCCGTCACGCCTACTCATTTTGTTTGGAAGCAACATGCAGTTGTTAAATTGTGTTAAATTGTGCAGGGGAAGGAAGCGCATGTATCCAACGCCAACAAAATTCTGAATTGAAAAACTGCACGTCCCGTACAGACATATAAAGGGTTTCCGTAGATAAGAAAAGACATCAAAGTCGTCTATAGAGAATAGACGTCCTGCTGATATCTTTAAGCAAGTAGAAGAAATTTCGATTTTCCATAGACAAATGAAAACTTCTATGTCTTGCATGATAGTTGAAGGCTTTCAAGTCTTCTATAGACCAATGAAGTATATAAAAAAAGACCTCCCGATCTTGCAAAAACCATATAAAACTTCCAGAGACCATAAAAGGACTCCTGGTCTTTTTTATACCACAACAGTCCTTTGGAGAACATCATGAAAATAAAAACCTCTATGTCTTCCAGGTCTTCTATAGACCAACGGAGTATACAAAAGAAGACCTCCCGATCCTGCAGAGACCATAGAAAACATCCAGATCACCTAGAGGTCATAAAATAACTCCTGTGTTTCTATATACATACCATAAAAGCCCTTTGGAGAATATAGTAGTTTTCTAGAGACCATACAAAAACTTCCATGTCTTCTGAAGACCATAAAAGACTTCCATGTCTTCTAAAGCCTATTGAGGACCTCTAGGTCTTCCAGAGTAAACAAAAGACCTCTAGGCTTTCTAGGACTCATAGCTTTCTAGCTTTCTAGAATTCATAGCAGGTCTTTTGGAGACCATAAAAACCCGTCTGGCCTTCTAGTGACCATAAAAGACCTCCAAGGTAATTAAGAGACCATAAAAGACTTCCATGTCTTCTAGAACCTATGCCTTCCAGAGTCAATACAGACCTCTAGGTCTTTTAAATGCCGTAGAAGATTTCCATGTCTTCTAGAGCTTATAAAAGACTTCCATGTCATCCAGACCCATAGAAGTCTTATAGAACCCATAGGAAAAAATCTGATGTATAGGAGACCTGAAGGTCTTCTATGAGCTATAGGAGACCTGAAGGTCTTCTACTGGCTATAGGAGACCTGAAGGTCTTCTACTGGCTATAGGAGACCTGAAGGTCTTTTACTGTAGACCCGAAGGTCTTCTACTGGCTATAGGAGACCTGAAGGTATTTTACTGGAGACCCGAAGGTCTTCTACTGGCTATAGGAGACCTGAAGGTCTTCTACTGGCTATAGGAGACCTGAAGGTCTTCTACTGGCTATAGGAGACCAGAAGGTCTTCTATTGCCTATAGGAGACCTGAAGGTCTTCTATCGGCCATAGGAGACCTGAAGGTTTTCTACTGGCTATAGGAGACCTGAAGATCTTCTTTTGGCTATGGGAGACCTGAGGTTCTTCTATTGGCTATGGGAGTCCTGAAGGTCTTCTATTAGCAATGGGAGACCTGAAGTTCTTCTTTTGGCTATGGAAGACCTGTAGGTCTTCTTTTGGCTATGGGAGACCTGAAGGTCTTCTACTGGCTATAGTAGACCTGAAGGTCTTCTACTGCCTATAGGACGACCTAAAGATCTTTTTTTGGCTATAGGAGACCTGAAGGTCTTCTATCGGCCATAGAAGACCTGAAGGTTTTCTATTTGCTATGGGAGACCTGAAGGTTTTATACTGGCCATAGGAGAACTGAAGTTCTTCAATTGGTTATAGGAGACCTGAAGGTCTTCTATGGGCTATAGGACACCTAAAGGTCTTCTATGGTCTTCTACGAGACCTGAAGGTCTTCTCTCGGCCAGAGTAGACCTGCAGGTCTTCTATATGGCTATAAGGGACCTGAAGGTCTTCCATTGCCTATAGGAGATCTGAAGGTCTTCTATTGGCTATAGGAGATCTGAAGGTCTTCTATTGGCGATAGGAGATCTGAAGATCTTTTATTGGTTAGAGATCTGAAGGTCTCCTATCGGCCAAAGGATACTTGAAGGTCTTCTATCGGCCAGAGGATACTTGAAGGTCTTCTATCGGCCATAGGATACTGCAGGTCTTCCACTGCCTATAGGAGACATGCAGATCTTCTATTGCCTATAGTAGACCTGCAGGTCTTCTATTGCCTATAGTAGACCTGAAGGCCTTCTATTGCCTTTAGGAGACCTGAAGGTCTTCTATTGGGTATGGACACCTATATGGCTATATTGGCTATAGGAGACCTGAAGGGTTTCTATTGTCCGCAGAACACCTGGAGGTCTTACCTTGACCATGGACCATCTGGATGTCTTCTATGGCTCTTAAAAGACCGTAAAAATTTTGTTGCAAATTGAAGGCATAAAATATTGACAGTTTTTACGCTTTCAATAAGTTCCTCATAAAAACCATTTGCCTTCAATTCCACAACATATGAAACGACAAATTTAAAATGTCCTACTGTCCCTGAGAAGTGACACAACTCATAATTTTCATTTCAAAGCTAATGTCAACTTTGTCCTTTGTTTTGCTTTGTTGCATTCGCCAAATGTTAGTTGGAAACACCCACATTTTGCGACTGCCTTTTTTGTTTGTAATAATTCTTGTTGTTAGTTCCTGTTGCTGTTGTTGTTGTTCGCACCCTTCCCCACTGACATCCTGGCTGGAAAATGCAATGTGAATGAGTTTGAATTAAAATCGTTTTTTTTTTTTTTTGTTCTTGTTTCTCATTTTTGTTTTTGTTATTTTTGTTCCTTTGGCCATTCATTCAACATCAAGGTTATTTTGCATAATACCAAACAACCAACGAGCGAACCATCATGCTAACGTGTAAATGCCTCTTGCCAACATACATACATACATACATATGTATGTTGTTATTTATGAAAGTGTAGCAACACATTTACATGATTATATGGCAAAGCTTCCTTGTCTTCCACGGAAACCAATCTCATCAAAATGGAGATGTTTTGTGCGACAGGTTTTGGGGGAATTTTTAGGTATAGTGTTGCACAGCTTTTTCATGGCGAGGATTTGGAGAATTTTAAATGAACAGCACATTTTTGGGAAATTTAAAATATCTGAAATGTTAAATTGAGTATAATGGCTTTTTACCATTATATTTTGAAGAAATATTCTAAATGAGGTAGTATAGTTCCGCGAGGACACATTTTTAGGGCCAAAAAAACTCCAAATTAATGCTGTAAGTGAATTAAAGTGAATTTCACGGAATTTAAGTATGATAAATATTTAATATGTATTGCTCATTCGATCCCAAACACCCAAGTCTAATTTCAAATTTCAGCCCATATAAAAAATGTATCTGTTCCAGGACCTGCCAGGATCTACTATTCTTGCATTTTTATGCTCTCAGCCATATGGCAAGAGAGGCTATATATCATTTGATACGGCCAAAACGTGTCTCATCAATATAACGATTTTTGACCTTAGGTCTCTTTGGACATAATCCGTTTCAGGATATTTGGAGTCAATCTAGAGATTTCCTTTCGTTCGTCAGTCTGTCTGGCTTTTTGATGCTCGCGATAGCTCTTGAAGGGAGTACCCGATTTGGTACATGGTAATATTATTATCAAACTTCGATCGAGTTCGGAGATGGGCAATATCGGTCCACTCCTTCTGGTACCTCCCCACAAGAGGTCGAAATTAAAAAAAGTTAAGGAGTATCTCTTTGTTTTGCCGACAGATGTATACCCTCAGCCAATGTATGATTACTTAAAAATATTTTGACTTCTGTTATAATAATTTAAATGTTTAACCCCATATGGAGTAGGTACCGAAGGAATGGACCAATATTGGCCATTTCAAAATCGGATTAGTGCTTCTCTTCCTGTGCAGAATATATATATATATATATATTTTTTTTTTTTGTTTTGAAAATTTTGAACTTTTGTGGGGGAGGTACCAGAAGGAGTGGACTGATATATTCCATCTTGGCACCAGATATTGTATTAATAAAATTATTGCGATTTGTGAAAATTGAATGCAATCGGACTCTGATTAACCCTCTGGTGGTCCCACACAAAATGTCGATACTTTCAAAAAAAATATTTTCTGCACAGAAAAAGAAAGGATAATCCGATTTTGCTCCAACTTGGCAAATCCCCATATTTGCATTAGTGCTAGGTCAGGTGCGAAAATGGACAATGTCGGACCACTCCATCAAATACTTCCCCCCACAAAGGAGGAAATATTTATAACTCTTATAAACTATGAAGTAAGAGTCCGATTGTATTCAAATTTAACACATCACAATATTACTACCAAATGCAAGATCTGCTATGAAGATGGGATACATCGGTCCATTCCTTTTGGTACCTCTCCCATAAATGGTGAACATTGTGAATATCCATGAAGCTCTTAAAACACGAAATTAACATCCGATTCCATTCAGACTTGGAACATCTCAATATTTCCATCAACACAAGGTATGTTATAAAGATGGTAGAGATCGGACCATTCCTTCTGGTACCTCCCCCACAAAGGGTCAATGTTATGAATAACCAAAACGATTATAAAATCCGAAATAGGCATTCGGTTATCTACATATTTCATACATTCCATTATTCCTACCAATGCTAGATCTGCTGTGAAGATGGGATATATCGGTCTACTCGTTTTGGTACCTCCCCCACAAATGGTGAAAATTTTTAATATCCATGAAGCTCGTAAACCGCGAAATTAACATTAACGACAAATCGGCAAAACCGACTGATACTTGTTAACTTGATTGATATAATGTAGGGAAACTCGGGTATCATATTAAAAAGTTTTACATTATTACAGTTCTGGAACAGACCAAATGTCTACAGGGTGAAATGAAAACACTGCAACCAACTTCTGACTGCTGTCATTTCTAAGCCATTCGTCCGGCAGCTGTTAAAATTATTCCAGTGGCAGCTCATTATAATTTTCCAGAAAAAAAGCAATTCGTGATGGAATTCAAGCGTGATAGGGTGATTTCTTTATATTTGACTGGAAAACACAAGGTGGCTTTCGTTAAATGAGAATAAATATTTAGTGTCTCGTACCATCGCTCGTTACCGTGATACTGGTAGCGTAGCCCGACGTCAGGAAACTGGAAGAAAAGAGCAACATCAGTAGAAATGGTTGGAAAAGTAAAGAAGCGACTTGATCGAAATCCGCGTCGCAGTGGTCGAAAAATATTCCATTCGGCAAATATTGGCATTATTCCATTCGGCAAATATTGAAAAATGAGATCGGAGTAAAGCCATTGAATCTCCAAAAAGTGCAAGAACTTTCACTGCAACAGAAAGAAAATAGACTCAAAAGATCCAAAGAGTTGCTTCGCTTGGCCGAAAGTGGTGAACTGCCGGATTTGGTTTTCTCCGATGAGAAAACAAACAAAATGATCGTGTTTACTTGCCAATGAGGTCAGCTGAAAATGTGCAACTTCGGTTGGCCACCAGAACTCAAACGCCAGTCATGGTGATGGTGTGGGCCGCCATAACAGCCGATGGTCGCTCTCCGCTCGTATTAATCGACCGTGGCATCAGAATAAATGCCGAAAATTGGGCACGCAAACATTTTGGCCGCAGACCTTGGACATTACAACAGGACTCAGCACCATCGCACACAGCACGCGCCACACAAGAATGGTTACAAAATGAGGTTCCTCGCTTCATTTCCAGCGCACAATGGCCACGAAAATCTCCGGATACCAATCCTTTGGACTATTGTGTCTGGAGTATTTTTGAAAGCAAGGTTGGCATTAAAAAATACCAAAGTGTCGCTTCGCCGGGAATGGGCCAAAAAACCACAGAGCAACATTCGGGCAGCGTGTGACGGTTTCATTGGCCGTTTGAAGGCCATAATTCGTACCAAAGGTGACCAATTCGAACAAATCAAAACTTATTCTTAAATTTGATGCTATTTCCGACATTTTTGATTTCATTCAATAA
This sequence comes from Musca domestica, assembly GCF_030504385.1. NCBI lineage: Eukaryota > Metazoa > Arthropoda > Insecta > Diptera > Muscidae > Musca > Musca domestica. The sequence goes on along the minus strand of NW_026712219.1, from coordinate 10,457,345 downwards.
AATTTAAAAAAAAAGTAAAAATAGACCAGTGTTGGCTTGTTTGTTCGGGATACCATAGTATTTTGTTGTTGCAAAATGGTTAGGCTTAATCCCTTTTTTATTGTTTTTATAAAAACAACGTTTGTTTATTAGTGGAAAGCGATGGTAATGTTTACCATGGGGTGAGGCAGGGAATACCTAGGTTTCGGAAAGAGCCACCAATCCTCATCAGTTCCCTTGATTTTTGTCTGGGATATTCTCCCCAGAAGTTATTATAAAAATAACTTCTATGACAAAACAAAAAGTAAAAAATTATTAATTTGTTGCAGTTTTTTTACCTCACCCAGTACGTGTGCTTGTATGTATGCATGTGAGTAAGTTATTAAATCATATTTCGGTACGTCCTCCAATATCCTACCACTTCTGCATTCTTCTACATTTCAAACCCCAAAATATTTCACCAAAATAATCTCTCAAATTAAATGCACCTTATCCTTCCTGCTTCATGCCTTAATGGGCCTCAACGTATATTTCAATACAATATCGCGCTAAGAATAGACATTTTATCATTCATGTAATATTCATTGTTCGATTTTGGATTCAAATGACGGAGAATGAGAAGCCAACCAAATAACCATTTCAATTTTCATATTTGATGACATGGCGCCTTGTGGCACAATGAAAGAACAGCAGGACCAATCGCCCACCCTGCGCCATTACAAGTTATTGAATATTGGCAATATTTGAATTTCTTGTTTCTTTTCTATTTTCCCATTCATTTATGGTTTGCCACAAAAAAAAAAAAACAACAAAATAAGGCCCACACAGAGTTTGCTTTAAGCCTTTTTTGCATAGAAATAAGTCATAAGCAGGGATAGATGGTATTTGGATGGTTTTGCTTTTCCAAATAAGGAGAGGGCAGGTGAGGCGAGGAGAGATGGGGTGAGGTGAGGAAAACAAAATAACTTTTATGTTTCATTAAATCGAACAAGCAAGGGCGTTAAGCAGCAGCAGCAGCAAAAAAAAAAAGAAACGACTCAAACTCTTGAGCATTAAATGTTTTTTTTTTCTCACAGAGTGCTCTAGGCTGACGCATTACCCAGCCAGCGCCACCATCAACATCATCGCCACCATTCAAATGAAATGTAAGGACGCCAGAAATGTAAGGATAATGTTGGGAATTCAACACCACTGCCATCGGCTGCCACCGCGCTACCTTCCTAAGTATTCATGGTCCCGTTCAGATAAACATGCATTAAGCGCACATTTCATTTACCCCAGGAGATGTTCTGGCTACAAAGTATTCTCCATTGTGTTGTTCAGCACCATCAACAACAACAACAACAAGGACCACGAAAAACACGAATAAGAAGCAGAGACAGAAAAAAACGCGTACCAAACGTGTACTGTTGATGTTTTATTACAACGTAAGTACGGCCGCAACGAACAACAACAGCAACAACACCTCCTAACCAAACAGCAGCAAAAGCATGGCATAGTGACACAGGCGGCACCTCCTCGCCAAGGATCAATGGATACTCCCACCAACACACACACACATACACCCATACTGTGAAATACATCTGTGAAAATGAAATGCTATGGTTTTAAGAGATAAACACACATACATACGTATTTTAACACCTTTGCTTATGCTCGAGCCTTAAGTTTAAGTGTTCGCCCCGTTATGGCCAAGCGTGTTTCAAGAGCGATAAGATATAAATTTTAAAAGAATTTTTAATTTTGTTTATTTAAAATATTAACGAAAATTTGAAGGGGAAGAAAGGAGCGGGCAATAGGAGGGATATGCAGAGTCTACAACGTAAGGTGGTACATTATGTAGTTTATGTAGAACCCAGGTCTTTAACAGGACTCTCTTTCAGACTCTTGTAAATTAAAGGGCTTTACATTGATCCTCTCTCACTGAAATTTTGTTATTTTATTTTCTTCTGGGTCAGCGTAAAATCGATTTACCGATGTTCGTCTGTCTGTCTGTGTGTATGTCTGTTGTAATCACGCTATCTTTCGAACGAATTGAGAAGGAAAGCTAATATTTTGTACACATGCGTGCCTTGCCAGTAGGCATGTTAAATTCGTAAATGGGTCATGTGGGACCACGTTTTCATATAGCCCTGATATAACTGTATATCCCAATATTCGGTATTTTTATGATTTTAGAGATATTATAAACGGAAATTGTTAGGTACTACAGCCTATGACAAAATAAAACTTATGCAGGTCCAGGACTTCGTGTAGCCCTCATATAATGGGTTTCATTTAAACGGTATTTTTCGATAATTTTTTTTTTTTTTTGGAATTTCCTTCGAAATGGTAAAAGGTATTAAAAGGTATTCGATCCGGCCAAACTTGATGCTTTTTCACTTATTTGTTTTACACATTATTTTAATTTAAATCCAGTAAAGAAAGTCTTAATATCGGGCGGGCCGACTTTATGATACCCCACATCCCTTTTCATATTTAGTAGAGCTTCATATAACAAATTAAAAATAACAATTAAAAAAAGCAGCTAAGTTCGTCCAGGCCGAACTTTTTGTACCTTCCACCGTTCGGAAGGAGGGAGTAAAAAAATCCGCCTAAAAATACCGCTTAAATGAAAACCTTTATATACGGGCTAGACGAAGACGTATTGCTGGGTTAGTAATTTTTGTCATAGGCTGTAGTAAAGATTCCGAACTTCAAATACGAAATTTGACGCAATTCCGGTGAATAAAATCCTGGAAATACCGAATATCTCGGGGTATCGTTATATGGGTGCTACACTAAAACATACACCTATATAGACAATCCTCTTTCAGGGGATAAAGTATTTACAGAGAACTCCTTGTGTAGAATGTCAGACAATTTCATTAAAAAATGTGGCTTAAAACACCGAATATCAGTTACATGGGGGACATACAATATCGTGGACCTATATATACAATTCTTTTTCAGGGTATAAAGTAGTCACGAAGCCAGACAGACAGTTGGACGGATGGACATCTGTAGATCGACTCAAAATGTTTTGAAACAAATTAGACCCTAGTCCTGAGGGTATAACAATGCGAATGCCGATTTTTATACCCTTATGCCATGTTTACGTTAGAACTTTTTGTAGGGTTAAACTACTTTGAGAGGATTTATTTGAAGTAAAAGTAATGGGTATGACAATTTAAATCCAAATCCAGTGGGTTAAACCTCATATATATAAACGTACTATTAGCCAGGCTACTCTAGCCTCTCTTATTTGTTACGGCAAAAACGTGCCTAATCAAAATAACGGCTTTAAGACCTAGGACTCTTTGGTACAAATTCGTTCCAGGACATTTGAAGTTGATCTGACTGTGTCCGTCTGTCTGTCTAGCTGGCTGGTGAGCATGATAACTCTCGAGGGAAGTAATCGATTTGGTCCAAACTTGGTTCATCCTGATATTATTATCAAACTTAATTCGAGTCCGCAGATGGGCAATATAGGTACACTCCCTTTGGTACCTTCCCCATAAAAGGTCAAGATTTTCAAATTAAATATCTTGCTTCTTAGAAAAATAAATGATAATCCAATTCAGCTGCAACTTTGCAAGTACTAATATTTTCATCTGTTCTAGACTAGCTGCGAAAATGGACAATATTGGCCCACTCGCTCAAGTACCTCTCCCACAAAGGGACAACATTTTTATACCCTCCACCTTGGAAAGGAGGGTATATTAACTTTGTCATTCCGTTTGTAACATCCCTAAATATTCGTTTTAGACCCCATAAAGTATATATATTCATAATCAGCATAAAATTCTAAGTCGATTTAACGATGTCCGTCTGTCTGTCTGTCCGTCTGTCTGTCTGTCTGTCTGTCCGTCTGTCTGTCTGTTGAAATCACGATACAGCCCACATTATTTGACGTAGAGCTCCAAAATTTAGCAGAGCTATTTGCATTGTGTCTACGATGGTTGGTATTGAAAATGAGATATATCGGTCCACGTTCTGGTATAGTCCCCATATAACGGTACCTCCCGATATTCGGTATTTTGATGATTTATGCCACATTTTTTCACGGATTTGTCTTAAAATTGGTATTTTTAGGTCATAGCGGGTCCCTGAGCGTGTGGCAAAACATTGAATGTATAGGTCCACGTTGTGGTATAGCCCCCATATAAAGGTACCTCCCGATATTTAGTATTTTAGTTTTTTTTTACCACATTTTTTCAACGATTTGTCTAAAAATTGGTATTTGTGGGTCATAATGGTTTCCAGCTCCGGTGGCGGAACATTGAATGTATGGGTCCATAACTTGGTATAGTCCCCATATAACGGTACCTCCCGATATTCGGTATTTTGATGATTTATGCCACATTTTTTCACGGATTTGTCTTAAAATTGGTATTTGTAGGTCATAGCGGGTCTCTGAGCGTGTGGCAAAACATTGGATGTATAGGTCCACGTTGTGGTATAGCCCCCATATAAAGGTACCTCCCGATATTTAGTATTTTAATTTTTTTTACCACATTTTTTCACGGATTTGTCTGAAAATCGGTATTTGTTGGTCATAATGGGTTCCAGCTCCGGTGGCGAAACATTGTAATTATAGGTCCTCGTTTTGGTATAGCCCCCATATAACGGTACCTCCCGATATTCGGTAATTTGATGATTTTTGCCACATTTTTTCAGGGATTTGTTCGAAAATTGGTATTTGTTGGTCATAATTGGTTCCAGCTTCGGTGGCGAAACATTGCATGCATGGGTCCATGATTTGATATAGCCCCCATATAACGGTACCTCCCGATATTCGGTATTTTGATGGTTTTTGCCACATTTTTTCACTGATTTGTCTAAAAATTGGTATTTGTGGGTCATAATGGGTTCCAGCTCCGGTGGCGAAACATTGTAATTATAGGTCCACGTTTTGGTATAGCCCCCATATAACGGTACCTCCCCATAATCGGCATTTTAATGGTTTTTGCCACATTTCTTCTAATGTTTCTTTTACCCTAAGGTGGAGGGTGTTAAAAGTTTGGCCCGGCCGAACTTAATGTTTTTTTACTTGTTAATAATTACAGCTCTTATAAAATTTAAAATAATAATTCGATTGTCTTCAAATTATACGCATTCTAATATTTTTACCAGCAAAAGATCTGATGTGAAGATCAGATATATCGGTCCACAGCTTTTAGTACCTCCCGAACAACGGGTTAAAATTTTGAATAGCCATGAAAATAATAAAACGCGAAATGATCATCCAATTATTTTCAAACTCGGCATATCCTAATATTTCTATCAATACAAGATCTGTTGTGAAGATAGAATATGTCGGACGACTCCTCGTGGCCCACAAAGAATTAACATCACAAAATGCGGGTTGCGCATCCAATTCTCTTCCAATTTCACGCGTCCAAATCTTCTTCATAGAAAGATGTGGTGTGAAGATAGTATTTATAGGACCACTGCTTCCGGTACCTCCCCAAAACAAGTCAAAAAGTTTTATTTTTAATAAAATTCGAAGTAAGCATCCGATTCTTTTCAAATTTCAACATCCCAATATTTTTACCACCACGAGAAAGATCAAAAGTTTAATTAATTACAACTATTATAAAAATTCAAGTAAGAGTCGGATTTTCTTCAAATTACACACTTTAAATTGGGTACTTTATATGTACTTTTGCATTTCCGAATTTCAAAATTTCAGCGAATTTTCAATGTTCGATTATTTAAATATATTGTGACTTCTGTTATGATTATTCAAATTGTGGACCCTCTATGAATGGGGTACTGAAAGAATGGGCCAATATTGTCCATTTCACCAGATTTGCACCATATTGGTAAGATCCTTCACTTTATATGAGATATGTTATAATTTTTAGAAATTGTTAAAATATGGGTGAGGTACCAGATAGAGTCGACGAAGAATTCTATTATCGTGCTTCATCTAATACAGATAAAAATATTAGTATGGTCAAGTTGTAAAGAATCGCTGACTTGTTTCGCAATTTATGACTAATAAAAGTATTAAAAAGTATTTGGTGAGGTACCCTTCTGGCAGATATATATAAACTTTACAATAGATCTTGTGTCAGCAAAAATGTTTGTTTGTGTGAAATTTGAGCGTTTTGTTTTTCAAAATCTTCATCCCTACGTGAGGGAGGTACCAGAAGAAATGGTCCGATCTCTACCATCTTTATAACAGACCTTGTGTAGATGGAAATATTGAGATGTACCAAGTCTGAATGAAATCGGATTTTAATCTCGCGTTTTATGAGCTTCATTGATGTTCAAAATTTTGACCCTTGACCAAAAGGAGAGGACCGACATCACATCTTCACAACAAATCTTGTGTAAGTATAAATAATGTAATGTGTGAAATATAATGAGAACCCGATGCTTATTTCGGTTTTTATGATCGTTTTAGTAATTCGAAACTTTGACCCTTTGTAGAGGAGGTACCAGAAGAAATAGTCCGATCTCTACCATCTTTATAACAGACCTTGTGTTGATAGAAAAATTGAAATGTACCTATTCTGAAAAGAATCCATGTTAATTTGGTGTTTTAAGAGCTTCATGAATATTGAAAATTTTGACTGTTTGTGTGGGAGACACTTCATGGAGTGGGGCGATATTGTACATTTATGCACCTGACCTAGCACTGACGCAAATATAAGGATTTGCAAAGTTGTAACAAAATCGGATTATCGCTCCTCTTTCTATGCAGAAAATATATTTTTTGGAAATGTCGACCTTATGTGGGGGAGATACCAGAAGGAGTGGACCGATATTGCACATATCCGAACTGGATCTAAGTTTGACAAAAATATTACGATGTTCTAACTTTGGACCAAATCGGATACTCCCTTCGAGAGTTATCGTGCGCACCAGCCAGACATACAGACGGACGGACATCGCTATATCGACTCCAAACGTCCTGAAACGGAAAGAGACCTAGGGTCCAAAACTGTTATTTCAACTTGGAACGTTTTGACCGTATAAAATGATATATATACCCTCTCTAGCCATATGGCTGAGGGTATAATGATGATGTAGATGTTGTATAATTTATTGAATAAGTTACAACGGAAAAGAATATTGATTACGGCCAAGCAAAGCAGACCTTTTTTGGCTTATCTATAAATAACTTTCGCACCACACTCTATTAAAACAAGCTCCAACATTAGATTACCGCCTCAATTCACATTGTTATAATTGTACTCATTTTAAATTGATACATCATCGCGATTCCTTCCAAAAATAAACTCCTTTCACATTCACAATATAATATCCTGTTCTCTTCAATTAACCGATTTTGAAACCAACAAGTTTCAATAACCTAATTATAAATAGCTGAATAATACTAATTCCCACAAAATGGGTGAACAAGCCATAATTTTCCCATCCTCTGCCGCTGCTGTAGTCGTGTATTTTTCTGTGTGCTCTAAAACATATTTCAATAACAAGCTAATCGAAATTAAATAGCTCTTCATCCAACGCATTTTCCAAAGGGATTATGTCATTTTATCCCCGCCCCATTATAGTTGTAACAACAAAAATGCATTATAGAATTTGTATGTCAAACAACAACAACAACAACCATTAGCACCACTTGTTGCTGTTGTTGCTGTTTGATGCCAATTTTAGGATTTTGAAAATTTCATGATTCTCGTTTCAAGTATTCCCATTAGGTTTTAATGAATGTTTCATCAGTTGTTGCTATTCGTGTTAACAGCTCGTCGAAGTGCATAGAAACATGGAAATGGACATCTCTCCCGCCAACATCGTTGATGGGTTGGGGATTGGATTATGATTTGGCGAAAGAAGATAGCTGATAGAGAGAGGTAAAAGAGTGAAATTTAGGTGGAAGATGGAATTTAATAATTTGTTTTCAAGGTAAATAGAAATATGGTCTGCCAGTTGTAAAGGAAAATCATGATATATTCTAGCTATAGCAGATCTGAAATAGATTTCCTGGGTAGACAAGAATTGTCAAAGATCTTGGGTCTATAAAATAACTGCAAAATGACGTCTGCTTATGAGAACCTGAGAAAATCTATAGATCTTCTCATAGAAGATCTGTAGATCTTCTCATAGAAGATCTGTAGATCTTCTCATAGAAGATCTGTAGAGCTTCTCATAGAAGATCTGTAGAGCTTCTCATATAAGATCTGTAGAGCTTCTCATAGAAGATCTGTAGAGCTTCTCATAAAAGATCTGTAGAGCTTCTCATAGAAGATCTGTAGAGCTTCTCATAGAATATCTGTAGATCTTCTCAAAGACGAGCTGCAGATTTTCTCATAGAAGAGATGCAGATCTTCTCATAGAAGAGCTGTAGATCTTCTCATAGAAGATTTGTAGATCTTCTCATAGAAGATTTGTAGATCTTCTCATAGAAGATTTGTATACCTTCTCATAGATGATTTGTATAGCTTCTCATAGAAGATCTGTAGATCTTCTCATAGAAGATCTGTAGATGTTCTCATAGAAGATCTGTAGATCTTCTCATAGAAGATCTGTAGATCTTCTCATAGAAGATCTGTAGATCTTCTCATAGAAGATCTGTAGATCTTCTCATAGAAGATCTGTAGAGCTTTTCATAGAAGATCTGTAGAGCTTCTCATAGAAGATCTGTAGAGCTTTTCATAGAAGATCTGTAGAGCTTCTCATAGAAGATCTGTAAATCTTCTCCTAGGAGATCTGTGGAGCTCTTTCTAAAAGATTTGTAGATCTTCTCCTAGAAGCTCTGTAGAGCTTCTCATAGAAGATCTGTAGAGCTTCTCATAGAAGATCTGTAGAGCTTCTCATAGAAGATCTATAGAGCTTCTCATAGAAGATCTGTAGAGCTTCTCATAGAAGATCTGTAGAGCTTCTCATAGAAGATCTGTAGAGCTTCTCATAGAAGATCTGTAGAGCTTCTCATAGAAGATCTGTAGAGCTTCTTATAGAAGATCTGTAGAGCTTCTCATAGAAGATCTGTAGAGCTTCTCATAGAAGATCTGTAGAGCTTCTCATAAAAGATCTGTCGAGCTTCTCATAGAAGATCTGTAGAGCTTCTCATAGAAGATCTGTGGATCTTCTCATAGACGAGCTGCAGATTTTCTCATAGAATAGATGCAGATCTTCTCATAGAAGAGCTGTAGACCTTGTCATGGATGATCTGCAAATTTTCTTATAGAGTAAAAATCTACAGATTTTTTATGAGAAAAAGTCCACCGATTTTCTATGAGAAAAACTAGGGATTTTCTAGGAGAAAATCTATGAGAAAATCTACAGATTTTCTATGAAAAGATCTACTGATCTTCCATACAATATCGACAGATTTTCCATACGAAATTGCAAAATGTCTCCAGATTTTCTAAGAGAAAATGTCCAGATTTTCTATAAGAATATCTCCACATTCTCTATGAGAAAATCTGCAGATTTTCAATGCGAAAAAAAACTACAGATTTTCTATGAGGAAAAGTCTACAGATTTTCTTTGACATTTACCTTCGCTTTTTCTTCCAAGTATTGCATACTTTTAGGCTGTTGATAAATTTCCAATGAATTTCTCAATTTTTATGTTGAAAGAATTCAATTTTTACATCTACGCTTTAAAATTACATAACTCCGCCGTTGCTGAATTTGAATTTCCATATTTCATTCACTTGATACGTTGGTCGCGCTTCAATGCACCACAGCAACACTTAATTGGACCCGCGAGAATGGTTGGATGGATGTTGCCAGCCAAACACAAAAACTGCAGCGAAAAACACAACATTTCATGGATGTTAACCAGGCTTTAAATAGCTGCTGCAGTTCATGGCATTTCTCTTAATTACAATGGAGAGAAGTTCTGGCATTTAACATACAGTCACACACACACACTCGTACTTACCCCCCACCTACAGCATCAGCAATACCATAACTGAATGTAGTGATTTTCGACTGTAATATGGCCATAACACACACACCCACACACCCAAAGATGGCCATTTAAATGTCATTTAAATGCCTTAAAAAATTGAAGCAACAAAATTGTCATAAATTTAATTATGGAAGGAAAATATTTTCCATTGTATGTATGGGTGTGTGTGAAAAATTTTCCTCACACCTGTTTGCCTGAGAATTGTTATTGGAAGTCACCACAGGGTAATGAAAGTGTAATTTTCGTCCTTACCAAATGCCAATTATGTGGTGTAATATATGGGCATTGCATTTTTTTCTAAAAAAAAAAAACACTTAAAAAAACTGTAAGTTCGGCTGGGCCGAACTTTGAATATCCTCCACCATTTAGAAGGAATTAGAACGATTTTCTAAAATAAAATCCATAAAAAATTCTGTCAAAATCTTAAAATACCGAATATCGGAAGGTACCGTAATATTGAGGGATATACGATATTGTGTTACAGTACTCACCAAAAAAAATCCTTGTGTAGAGTTTCAGACAATTCCGTTGAAAAATGTGGCTAAAGTCATCAAAATACGGAATATAGGTGGGTGCCGTTATATGGGGCCTATATGATATCGTGGACCTATATAGATAATTATCTTCCAGGGGATAAAGTGCTCACAAGGAACTCCTTGTGTGTATTTTCAGACAATTCCGTTGAAAAATGTGGCTAAAATCGTCAAAATGCTGAATATCGGGGGATACCGTTACATGGAACCTATACTATCGTGTACCTTTCAGGGGGTAAAGTACTCAGAAAGAACTCCTTGTGTAGAATTTCAGACAATTCCGTTGAAAAATGTGGCCAAAATCATTAAAATACCGAATATCGGGGGGTACCGTTATAGGGGGGCTATACGATATCGTGGACCTATAAAGCCCATCTTCGAACTTGAACTGCCTGCAGACCAAAGACAGATCTGTGCAACATTGTAGATTTTCCTATCTTAATTCGTTTTGACTGTAGAGTGAATACAACAGACGGACGGGCGGACAGACGGATAGGGCTAAATCGTCTTAGAATTTTACGCAGATCAAGAAGATATATACTTTGTTGGGTCTAAAATTATTATTTCGATGAGTTACAAACGGAATGACGAACTTAATATACCCTCCATACTAAGTATGGTGGAGGGTATAAAAAACATTATGAGCAAAAGTTTGTCCAAGGTCCCCCCAGAGGGTTAAATCCCACATTTTTTTTTTTCGAACTGCAATATTTATCAATTTATTTTCATGTAAACATAACTTGTGAAAGTTTTACGAAATGTGACACCCACAAATGCCACTTAGCCAGAAAAACTGTTGCCTTAACCAACGAAATTGAGATGAGGTTTTGAGGTGCGGTTCAGTGAAATGGAATGGAAATGTATTTCGTTCAAGGATGCAATACTGTTTACGTGCGTGCAGAATTCTTGGAAATACGGAACTCAAAATTGTGTCACATAAAACGGAAAAAAATAAAAAGTTGCAAACATTTTAACAACAACAAAAACAACATCGTTCACACAGCCATTCACTTTTGAAAACTGACATTTGAATTTCAATTAATTTTTCACTGACAACAATTTTCCCTCTCTCTCTCTCTTTCTCTTCCTTCCCTTGCAGCATCACCATGCGACTGGATACAAATTCAAATGAAGATTTCAAGCCGTTGGGTTCAACATTTTGTGTAAGTGTCGACGTTGCCGTTTTGGCCTTAAACCCCAAAAGCCATAGCCACAGCCACAGCCAAGGCCGAACAAAAATTCAAATTGACTCTCCATCACTGGAAGCTGTGGCAAAATTGTTTTTGGATTTTTTGTTATTTTTTTATAGAGTGACAGTTTTTTGTTTTCCTCCTCTCTCTCACAGTTAATTAAACCAGAAACTTTACCCACCTGGGGTGGTTCAGCCAAAACAGACACAAGACTGCCAATAACTGATTATTCCACAATAGGAGGCCCGCGTCACAACTGCAGTCCCTTTCCCATATCCCGTGATGTCAATAATCGTTTTATCCTCTGGTAAGTTTTGAACAAAAAAAAAAACAACAAAATGCGATTTTTATTTCTAATTAATTGAATTTGTTTGTCAACGGGAATGACCACTGACACATACACACAAACATTCATTTATATGTGTGTGTTCAAATGTAATACAAAAAAAAAAAAATAAAAAGAATTTTTTAATTGAAATTGACATTGAATTGTTGTATTTGGATCCGATAGGAAATAGTTTTTCCATTTCAATTTCATGTTTTCTCCCTTGTCTTTTTGCAACAGGGACGGTGATATCGCCTCTCTAGATGTGGACGTCATAACCAATACAACCGATGAGACTTTAACCGAAAGCAATATTGTATCGGATCGTATTCTAAGTGTAGCCGGTAATCAATTGAAAGAAGATTTAGCTCACAATGTAAGAGGTAAGTGCATCCATGTGTTTGGGAGAATATGAATGTAATCCATGAATACGGAATATGTTAGGTTTAAGGGAAGAACCGGAAAATGAAAGATTTTTATCAAGGAGAATAAAATAAAATAGAAAACTATTCCAAAAATAATACCCTTCACCATTTCGAAGGAACTTGCAAAATGTAAAAAAATCCGTTGAAAAAATTAAAAAAAGGAATTTATGGGTCTATACGAAAACTCTGATCAATATGGGTGAGATAAAACAAGTAAAAAAGCTGTAAGTTCGGCCAAGCCGAACTTTGGTACAAATTTGACATTTTTCAAAAAATTAATATCCATTAAAAATTCTGTTAAAATCTTAAAAATACCGAATGTTGCCATATTTTAGGGTCTATACGACGACGTGGACCTGCATACGTAACTTTTGTCATAAGCGTGCAGAGACAATTTTCTGGCATTACGAGCTTCAAATACAAAATATGAAATAATTCCGGTAAATAATGTCGCTAAAATCATCAAAATACCGTATATGGGGGGTACCGTTATATGGGTACTATAGGAAGACGTGGACCTGCACAGACAATTTTCTGTCATAGGCTGTAGTATTCATTGCGAACTTCAAATACTAAATTTAAAATAGTTCCCGTAAATGATGTCGCTAAAATCATCAACCGAAAACCGGGGGTACCATTATATGGGGGCTATACGAAGACGTGGACCTGCACAGAAAATTTTCTGTCTTAGGCGGTAGTATCCATTTCCAAGTTCAAATACTAAATTTGAAATATTTCCGGAAATAATGTCGCTAAAATCATCAAAATACCGAAAATCGAGGGGAACCGTTATATGGGGGCTATACGAAGGCGTGGTCCTAATCGCCCATTTTCTGTCTTATGCTGTAATATCCATTTCGAATTTCGAGTACCAAATTTGAAACAATTCGCTAAAATCATCAAACCGCATATCGGGAGGTACCGTATCGGGAGGTACCGTTATATATGGGCTATACGAAGATGTGGACCTACATGGCCCATTTTCAATACCAAATGTTCTGCAGACATAATACACATTTGAGTAAATTTTTATCAACTTACTTCATTTCGTTCGGAAGCTAGAGTGATTTCCACAGACGGATAGACGGACAGACGGACGGACATTGCTAAATCGACATAGAATTTTATGCTGATCAAGAATATTTATACTTTGTGGGGTCTAAAAAATATATTTCGAGGTGCTACAAACGCAATGACAAACTTAATATACCCTCCATACTATGGTGGAGAATATAAAAACTTCAACAAAGTCAAACGCCATAATTTTTAAATGTTTTTTTTTTTTTAATTTAATTGAATGGAAGCAAAAAATGTCGGAAATATATGACACGAATTATGGCCTTTAAACGGCCAATGAAACCGTCACACGCTGCCCGAATGTTGCTCTGCGGTATTTTAGCCCATTTTCAGCGAAGCGCTTGCTTGAGGGGATCGACACTATGGTATATTTTGGTACCAACCTTGCTTCCCAAAATAATCCAGATACAATAGTCCAACGGATTGGTATCCGGAGATTTTGGTGGCCATTGTGCGCTGAAAACGAGGCGATGAACCCCATTTTGTAACCATTCTTGGGTGTCGCATTCTGAGTGCGATGGTGCTAAGTCCTGTTGGAATGTTCAAGGTTTGCTGCCAAAATGTTTGCTTGCCTTTAATACACCTTCCAGAATATTTTCGCGATAATATTTTGCATTTATTCTTATGCCACGATCGATTAATACGAGCGGAGCGACCATCGGCTGTTATGGCGGCCCACACCATCACCATAGCCGGCGCTTGAATTCTGGTGGCCAACCGAAGGTGCACATTTTCAGCTGACCTCAGCTGGCAAGTAAACACGATCCTTTTTTTTTTGTTTACAAACGGCTTGACAACGAATGTTTTCTCATCGGAAAAAAACAAATTCGACAGTTCACCACTTTCGGCCAAGCGGAGCAACTCTTTAGCTCTTTTGAGTCTATTTTCCTTCTGTTGCGGTGTAAGTTCTTGCAATTTTCGGAATTTCAATGGCTTTACCCAGAGCTCATTTTTGAATATTTTCCGAGTGGAATATTGCGATATGTACAGCTCACGATCCATTTTCGGCCACTGCGATTCGGGTTTCGTTCAAGTCGCTTCTTTCTTTTCGAACCATTTCTGCTGATGTTGCTATTTTCTTCCGTCCACTTCCTTGACATCGGGCTACGCTACCAGTATCACGGTAAAAGATTTATTCATATTTAAATGCTGGACTGCTGTAACTATAGCCACTAGTGGTTTTCCAGCCAAATATAAAGAAATCACATTATCACGCTTGAATTATATCACGAATAACTTTTCTTCTGGATAATTTTCACCAAAATGCTTTTGTAAACAATATAATGAGCTGTCACTGGAATAATTTTAACAGCTGTCGCACGAGTGGCTTAGAAATGACAGCAGTCTGAAGTTGGTTGCACTATTTTCATCTCACCCAGTATACCATCTCTAGCCATATGGCTGAGGGTATAAAAATCAATAATATACTGCGGATAATTCCAAAAAGAATTCAGTTATCCTGGATTATTTTTCGAATATTTCCTTAAAATAGAATATTCTTTACTCAAATGAGGCTTCAACAAATATTCTTTTAAAATATTCCCAAATCCATGTTTCTTTGATGAAAAATATAAAATTGAAAAAGTCCTTTGAAAAGTTTTTTTTTTTTTAATCTAATCCATAGCTCGGATATTGCTGCAAAAATAAATTTGAAAAGCTCCGATATTCCTTAAAAAACCGCGATCATAACTTCTAAAGTATTTTAAAAATTATTCTTGAATATCTTTAATTAAAGTTCTTATAGTCCTCCAAATTATTACTTATAAGTTCACTATTATATGTGCGATAGTCTCTGACTGCAATATTCTTTAAAAACCCAGATCGTGACTTTTAGAGCCTTTGACGAAAAAAAATTGTAGACCTTAAAGAAATTTATAGAAAATCAACGATTATACCCTGAAAGGCCTTCAAACAACATTCTAACCACGACTGTGATGTAAACAGTACTTAAAATTTATTCTTCAAATAACCCGTTATTATGGCTATAATAATGCTTGCAACATAGTCCTGAAAATCCACTTTTACAGCTTCGAGTGTTCTCAAAAAAAAAAAAATGAAAAATTCAAGAAAATATGGATTTTTTTACCCTCAGCCATATGGCTAGAGAGGGTAGATTTCATTTGGTACGGCCAAAACGAATCGAATCGAAATAAGACCTTAGACCCTAGGACTCTTTGGCCCAAATCCGGTTCAGGACATTTGGAGTCGATCTAGCGATGTCCGTCCATCGGCCCACTCCGTCTGCAACTCCCCCACAGGAATTCGAAATTGTCAAAAAAAAAAAAATATTTTATTGCACAGAATGAGAAGTGATAGTCTGATTTTGCTCCATCTTTGTAAATACTAATATCTCCATCTGTGCTACGTCTGGTGCAAAAATGGACAATATCCGACCACTCCATCAAGTTCCTCCCCCACAAATGGTCAAAATTTTGAATAATTAGAACTCTTATAAAATGTGATATATGAGTCCAATGGTCTTCAAATACACTCATCACAATATTTTAATCAACCCAAAGTCTGGCGTGAATATGGAATATGTCGGTTCATTTCTTTCTAGTACCTCCCTCACAAAAGGTAAAAACTTTAAATAATCAAAAGAATCATAAAATTCGAAATAAGTATTTGATTCTCTTCATATTTCACACATCCCATTATTTCTAATGGGATGTGTGAAGATGAGATATGTCGGTCCACTACTTCTGATACCTCGCTCACTAAAGGTCGAAATTTTGAATATCCATTAAACTCATAAAACGAAAAATTAACATCCGATTGCATTTAGACTTGGGACATGAAAATATTTCTATCAACACAGAATCTGTTATAAAAACGGTAGAGATCGGACCATTCCTTCTGGTACTTCCCCCACAAAGCATCAACGTTTTGATTAACCAAAACGTTTATAAAATCCGAAATAAGCATCAGATTCTCTTTATATTTCACACATTTCATTATTTTCACTAACAAAAGATTTGTTGTGAAGATGGGATATATCGGTCCACTCCTTCTTGTACCTCTCACACTCCCCAGTTGCTCAAATATTTGAATATCCACGAAGTTCATAAAAAGCAAATTCCGATTCGCGATTCCATTCAAGACTTGGCACATCTCAATATTTCCATCAACACAAAATATGTTATAAAAATGGTAGAAATCGAACCATTTCCTCAGGTACCTCCCCCACATAGGGTTCAAGATTTTGAAAAGCGGAATAAGCATGCCACTCTTTAAAAGTCACACATACAAACATTATTGCTTAAAAAAAAGATATGTTGTTAAGATGATTTATATCTGCGAACCCCTTCTAGTAGCTCACTTACTATCACCCCGACCGTCGAAGAAAAATCTTATAAGATATCAATGATGATAGCTTCGATAGTCCTGGAAAAAACTCTTTTGCAAATTTTCGATTATAGCTCTTAGATTCCTTTATTAATATTTTACAAAAACTGTGTTAAAAATTCGCCATTTGCTTTTTAATCAAACTTCGCTTATTACCCTGATATTCCTTAAAAAATATTTTAATTTTTAGGCTTTAGTTGTTCTCCAAAGACCATTCCTTACCTTTGTACCGTGTAAGCATATTTTAAATTATATTTTTTGTACTTTCAGAATGTCGTACCGGTGAAGTACGAGTCACGAAGGGTTACAACTTACCCGCCAAATATATTCTACACACAGTGGGGCCGTCATTTAAAGAAAAATTCAAAACTGCTGCTGAAAATACTTTACATTGTTGTTATAGGTAAGTGACTGCCTCAAACTGCTCTTCCTCCACACACATATTTGACATTTTCTATCTCTCTCCCTTCTCGTCTCCCCACCAGAAATGTTTTATGCAAAGCCAAAGAACTGAATTTACGAACAATTGCCGTTTGCAATATTAGCACCAATCAGAAATCTTTTCCAGCTGATTTAGCCGCTCACATTGCTCTAAGTATATTTGAATGTCATTTCAAAACTGTTTCATATTGTGATGATATTAAAAATTTCGAAATTCTTACAGGAACAATTCGTCGTTTTTTGGACAAATTTACAACACAAGTGGTGATATTCTGTGTTAGTCCCCACGAACGGGGCATCTATGAGGTGCTGGCACCTTTGTACTTCCCTCGCGACAACCTGGAGGAACGTAGCGCCTTATGGCAGTTGCCCAAGGATATTGGCGGTGAATATGGAGAGCCTCAGCATCCGGATCGTCAAATACGCATTATTCGCAATCCACAACATAGTGTTCTGATGCGTCATCATGGTAGGTGGAAAATGTTTTTTTCGAAGAAAATTTTATTTGGAAATTGATTTTTTTTGGGGTGGGAATTTTGGGGAATGCAAGAAAATTGAAAGGAGTTGAAGAGATTAAATAATGTCTATAATATTCCATAACTAAAGCTTAAACACACGTTTAAAATACTTTTTCAAAATCCACGAATATGTTTTTCAATTCTATATTACCGAGGATTTTTGAAAATAAAAAATGCGCCATTGTAGATCCAACAGTCCTCAAAAAAAATAGAAACAAAACGTAAAAATAAAAAACAATAAAATTTATAAAAACTACCCAGGTAGATTTGGAATATCCATAAAGCTCATAAAACGCTAAATTGACATCCGTTTGCATTCAGACTTGACATCTCAATATTTCTATCAACACAAAATCTGCTATAAAGAAGCTAATGATCGGGCGCCATTCCTCCCCCACAAAGGGTAAAAATTTTGAATTACCAAAATAATTATAAAATCCGAAAAAAGCATCCGGTTCTCGTCATATTTCACACATCCAAATATTTCTACTAACACACAATCTGATGTAAAGATGGGATATATCGGTCCAATCCTTCTGGTACCTCTAAAAATTTTGAATACCCATGAAGCTCATAAAACGCAAAATTAACATCCGATTCCATTTAGACTTGACACATCTTAATATTTTTATCAACACAAAATCTGTTATAAAGATAGTAGAGATCAGAAATAGCATCAGAAAGTTTAGATTTGTTCAAATTGTTAACCTTTGGCACGAATTATGGCCTTCAAGTGGCCAATGAAACCGTCACACGATGCCCGAATGTTGCTCTGCGGTTTTTGGGTCTATTCCCTGCGAAGCGCTTACTTGAGGTGATCAACACTTTGGTATTTTTTAGTGCCAACCTTGCTTACCAAAATACTCCAGACACAATAGTCCAACGGATTGGTATCCGGAGATTTTGGTGGCCATTTTGCGGTGGAAATGAAGCGAGAAACCTCATTTTGCAACCATTCTTGGGTGGCGCGAGCTGAGTCCTCTTGGAATGTCCAAGGTCTGCTGCCAAAATGTTTGCGTGCCCATGGCTTTAATACAACCTTCAGAATATTTTCGCGATAATATTCGGTATTTATTCTGATAATACGAGCGGAGAGCAACTATTGGCTGTTATGGTGGCCCACACCATTACCATGGCCTGCGCTTGAGATCTGGTCACATTCTGAGTCGATTTATGCATGTTCGTCCGTCCGTCTGTCTGTCCAAAGTACAGTTCGCATTTATTGCCCGATCCAGATGATATTTTGCACACATCATTTGTTCGATCTAAGGACGAACCCTATTGAAATTGGAAATAATCGGAAAAAAATTAGATATAGCTCGTCCGATTTTTCTTTTTATTGTGCACCAAACGTGTAATATCAGCCCGAATAGTATGGAATTTTGCACATACAACCAAATTAGGCCTGCAAATAAGTATGCCAAATTTGATTGAAATCGGTTTAGATATAGCTATAGCTCCCATGTATATGTCCATCCGATTTGTCATCCACAGCCGTAATATGCACTCTGTAACAACGATATTCAGGGAAATATATCAAATACAGGTCAGAAATACCTTTGCTAAATTTTATCGAGATCGGTTCAGATTTGGATATAGCTCCAATATATAACTTCGTCCGATTTACTTTTTATTGTGGACCAAACGTCTAATATTTGTCCAAATGGGATGGAATTTCACACATACGACCAAATGAAATCTAGAAGCTAGTATGCCAACTTTGGTGAAGATCAGTTCAGATATAGCTATAGCTCCCATATATATTGTTCATCCGATTTGTTGTATTTGTCCTCCACAGCCGTAATATGCACTCCGTAACAACGATATTCAGGGAAATATATCAAATACAGGTCAGAAATATTTTTGCCAAATTTTATCGAGATCGGTTCCGATTTGGATATAGCTCCCATATATATATTTATCCGATTTCCAATTAATTCTGCACCAAATGGGCAATACAAGTCCGAATTTAAAAGATACAAATGCTACGGCATATTTAGTCCTTTGAACTTTAAATTATAATTATAATCATAGCGTGTATGATTGAATTCTCCCATATTAACTTTTAATTGTTATGTGGAGCTCTACTAAATTAGCAAAGTGCTGTAGGGTATCATAAAGTCGGCCCGCCCGACTTTAAGGCTTTTTTTACTGGTAAAAAAAAAAAAAATTATGTATTTGACAATCCTCGGAGAGATTTCTTTAAAAAAATGCGATTACAGCTGTAATGGCCCTCTGTAAAAGCTAGAAGCACAACTCTAAAATACCTCTGTAATATAATATGTTTAAATTCACTATTAGAACTATCAGAACCATCATAACCGTAATAGTTCTGAGTAAAATATTTTATAAAAATTTAAACCAATTTAGGTCTAGTAGTCCTTGAAGAAAAAATCCTTAAAATATCCACGATTATTGCTTTGATAGTCTCTGGGAGAAGCACTCTTTAACATCCACAACTTAAACTTTTATAGTCCTCGAATATGTTTTTGATATTAATATTAACATGTAAAAAAGCTGTAAGTTCGGCCGGGCCGAACTTTGAATTTGAATTCTTTGAATACCCTTCACCATTTGGTCCAATTTAACAATTTCCAAAAAAAAAATAAAATCCTTTAAAAATTCTGTTAAAATCGTAAAAATGCCGAATGTAGCCGTATATTAGGGTCTATACGACGACGTGGACCTGCATAGTCATCTTTTGTCACAAGCTATTACAATATTCAAATGCGAAATTAAAATAATATAGCTAAAATCATCAAAATACCGAATATAGGGAGATACCTGGTACGTGGACCTGCACAGACAATTTTCTATCAGAGGCTGTAGTATCCATTACGAACTTCAAATAGAAAATTTGAAATAATTCCCGTAAATAATGTCGCTAAAATCCTCAAAATACCCAATATTGGGAGGTACCGTTATATGGGGGGCTATACGAAGACGTGGACATACATGGCTCATTTTCTACATCCTAAATGAACTTCAAATACCAAAATTGAAACAATTCTGGTAAATAATGTCGCTAAAATCATCAAAATACCGAATATCGAATATAGGTACTGTTATATGAGGGATATACGAAGACGTGGACCTACATGACCCATTTTCAATACCAAAATTCCTGTAGACAAAATACACATTTGAGTAAAATTTTATCAACCTACTTCATTTCGTTCGGAAGCTAGAGCGATTTCCACAGACGGACAGACGGGCGTACATTGATAAATCGACATAGAATTTTATGCTGATTGTGGGGTGTAAAATGTATATTTCGAGGTGTTACAAACGGAATGACAAACTTAATATACCCTCCATACTATGGAGGATGGTATAATAAATATACAAATTAAAAACACTAATAATATTTAAACTAACATTAAAAAATACAATATGGTAACTCTGTTAATCCCTTAAAATATATAGTCTCCAGAAAATAATTCTTGAAATAAAATTTTTAGCTCTGAGAGCCATTTGTTGACCATTTTCTTCAAATAGACCCTTGTTCACAAATTTTGCAAGTATTTCTACCTTGACCAATGTACGTTTGTTTATCGCCCAATTGTTGAATTCTGAATCGGCAATAAATCAGTTTACCTTTCGCGCTACAACTACCGCTACTCTATTCAATGTCTCCCTCACTCTCTTCCTCCTTTCTTCCACCAATTCAGACAATCTTTCTTTTCCATATGTCGTCGACAATTTTTGCCATTGATAAGATTACAACTGAAATAAAGCCAATTATTATTCTGGCCTAATCGAGAATTGTTTGGTTGAAAGAAAACAGTTTGGTTTAGTTGATTGTTTATATTCCGGGCGACAACGTGTGCTTAAAAGCTGTTCGTATTTCAAGTTAAAAACAAAAGAAAACAATCCAAAAACATTTAACAAAAAATAGTTCGCGTTGTAAAGAAACAGTTTAAAAGTGCAAAGCGCAAAATAAAAATTGTGCATTCGACGGTTATAAATTTTAAAATATGTACGTAAACAAAAAAAAAAAAAAACAACAAAATACCTATGATTCATTGAATTTATGATTAGTGATAAGAAAATGTTGATAAAAATCAAAGTTTGCAATGTATGATGGAGACAGAAATCAGACGAAAAGATAAGAAATAAATCTGACATCATTGTGGATAAATTTCCCTTTAATACCGAGTGACAGTTTTGGGGATAATTGCTAAACATAAAAAAAAAAAACAAAACAAAATTGTCTGGCGAGCCGACCTTATGGTACCCTGCACTTTTGTTTATTACAAAGAGACACGTCAGTTTAAAAACAAGGACAAATAAATATACAACCAGTAAAGAAAGTCTTAAAGTCGGGCGGGGCCGACTTTATGATACCCTACCCCACACGCTATGATTATAATTTAAAGTTCAAAGGACTAAATATGCCGTAGCATTTGTATCTTTTAAATTCGGATTTGTGTTGTCCATTTGGTGCACAATTAATTTGAAATCGGATAAGGATATATATATATGGGAGCTATATCCAAATCGGAACCGATCTCGATAAAATTTGGCAAAGATATTTCTGAGCTGTATTTGTTATGTTTCCCTGAATATTGTTGTTACAGAGTGCATATTACGGCTGTGGGTAAGAAATACAACAAATCGGATGAACAATATATATGGGAGCTATAGCTATATCTGAACCGATCTTCACAAAATTTGGCATACTAGCTTCTAGACTCAATTCGGTCGCATGTGCCAAATTCCATCCCATTTGGGCAAATATTACACGTTTGGTGTACAATAAAAAGTAAATCGGACCAAGTTATATATGGGAGCTATATCCAAATCTGAACCGATCTCGATAAAATTTAGCAAATGTATTTCTGAGCTGTATTTGATATATTTTCCCAAATATCGTTGTTGCAGAGTGCATATTACGGCTGCGGAGGACAAAAATAACAAATCGGATAAACAATATATATATGGTAGCTATAGCTATATCTGAACCGATTTCCATCAAATTTGGCATACTTATTTTCAGGCCTAATTTGGTTGTATGTGCAAAATGCCATACCATATATGATATTACACGTTTGGTGCACATTAAAAGGCAAATCGGACGAAGATATACATGGGAGCTATATCTAAATTTTTTAACGATTATCACCAATTTCAATAGGGTTCGTCCTTGGGCCAAACAAATGATTTGTGCAAATTTTCATCTGGATAGGGCAATAAATGCCATGTGTATTGAGAATCGTTTTATTTTACTAAGACTATGGATGTACAGGGTGAGATGAAAAAACTGCAACAAAGTCAAACGCCATAATTTTCACATTTTTTTTTTTTTAAATTTTATTGAATGAAAGCAGACAATGTCGGAAATAACATCAAATTTTAGACAAGTAAGCAAAGGCTACAGTCGAGCGGGGCCGACCATTGAATACCCTACAACACTATAATAAACGATACAGTTTATATAGGCGAGATACTCGAAAGAATTCCACAAGATATGGTGACAAATAATAAAAGAAAACCATCAGGTTTCGTTCTCTAATTTTCGAATAATAGCAGCTCAAGCTAATTTGCTCATTTCCAATTTATTGGAAGATGTTGCACGTAAATGGACTTCCTAGATCTGGAACCAATATTTCCCAAAGACCTATAATCTCTGAGAAGTGGCAAAAGATTAACATTTATTATTGGTTTTTGACTGAAACGCATCTATATGAGATACAGACATTTGACTATATTCTTCAACGAAATCAGCCTTAACGAAATAGTCAGAAGTGCGTCTCTCCTCTATTTGTGAATTCTCCAAAAAGTCACTGGAATGGATATTTTCGTATTTTGTCTACAAATGTTGGCAAACTATTTCACACATTGAATATTTTTGGATGGCCATCCAAAATTGCTTGGCTTTTGCAATGTCCGCTAACCACCATTCAAATGTGCGTGAGGATCGAGCGATAATTACGAACTGCTGACAATTTTGCAGTTTTTTGGTCCATTTCAACCCCTAAATATATGGCGATCATCTCCAAAAAGAGTAGGCTTCTATTCTGACCCTCATCTTATCCCCATGCAAAATTTCGTAAGGCTCGGGCCATAAATGCGATCTGTATATGATATCCTGATATCCTAACTACTTAGTTTTGTTAGCTGTAGAAATATTACCAAATGTTTAATTCAAAATGAAAATATGCCAAAAATATGACAACATTGAAAAAATTTGAGAAATTTTTACAAAATCAATATTTTCAGCTTTAGAGAGATATTTTTATGCGTTTTTTTAGACGTTTTTTCTTTCCTACCAAGAGGCCATTCTGAATTAATGAGAACTGTCGAAATCAGTTCAGCCGTTCTCGACATATAAGAGATATTTCAAGCATATCTTCTTTGATAGACATATATATCGCACATATTTTGCTATATATGCGATTTGTTGGATGTTAACATCAATGTAAAGGTCAGAAATAACCTTGTCATGGCTTTGTGATTTCGCCGGGATTTAAAATATTCGCGGTTTAATGAAAAATTTTGAATTTTTTCAACACAAAAGATATGGGCTATTTTACCCGCTAAATATTATCCGATGACAACCCAAATTGGTAGGCTTCTTTCCCGCCCTAAACTCTAGCTACGTGCGAAATTCCGCGTCTATTGGTCTATAATTGCGGCCTGTATAGCTACTGCAAAATACGACATTTTTTCAGTATTTGGTCCATTTCAACCACTAAACATTAGGCGATCGTCTCCAAAAGAAATAGGGTTCTATTCTGACCCTAGCCCCACCTCCATTCTAAATTTCGTGACGATCGGGCCATAATTGCGACCTGTAGAGTGATTACAAATTAACATGGACAGACGGACAGACGGACGGACGGACGGACATACATAGCTAGATCGACTCAGCTCGGTGAGATAGGAAGATCCATATATACTTTCCTATGTGGGAAATCAATATTTCGAGGTGTTACATAATTTTTGGCCCAATCAAACTTATAATACCCCCAACACATAGTGTTGTAGGGTATAAATAGATTTGATCGAATTGATCACCTTTGGCTTAGAAATGACAGCAATCTGAAGTTGGTTGAAGTTTTTTCATCTCACCCTGTATAGTATTGGTTCATTTTTAATTTGACCGAATATTGGACACAATACACAAATTTTTTTTTTGGTAAAAATTAAGATATTTTCCTGTGTTGGTTGTGGGTATTCAGTTGTCTACCACGTCTGTTTGTAGCTCTTTTTTACTGGATTTAAAATGTTCTTATAAATCTTTGTTTGTAATTGGCTCTATATTCTGTAATAATTTCCCAACAAATAACAACATTTTAAATGCATGGCAACTCTATAACAACGTGCGCCTGAAAGTATGCTAATTTTTTAACAAATGCTAAATCAACGTCCAGACGATTCTACTAAAATTGAATTATTTGTATTGGACAAACGGTATGAGATAGAATTATGAAATTTGGAATGCAAGTCACTGTTGAAGTGCAGGATGGATGTACCAAGAAGTTTTTGGAAATTCCAACTTCAAGGTAACAAAATGTTTTAAAATAGTACCAAACTTGTAAATTAGTATTATGTGAACGGATAAAACTACAAACTTGAAATTTGGTACAAGAATCAAGGTTGGGAAAAAAATTTTGATATATGAAGGTGGTTCTGGAAATGTGTACTATGTTTGCGAACTGTACTAAATTAAGAACAGTTTGGAATTTTGTATTGCGTTCTTTGTTGGTGGTAGGTTTGTGATTAAGAGATGGTTTTGGAAATGTGCACAAAAAGTACTAAATAATACTACATTTTGTACAATTTGTTATTGGAAATTTAGTATTTAGGCCGCTGTTCATGTGTATCCTGGTCTGAAAATTTAGTACGTTATATGAAGTTTTGATTAAAACATGTTGTCAAACTGAACAAATTCTGCCGTTGATTATCATATTTGATACTATTTGGTTTAGGTTACAGGATAGATATAAAATCTAGAGATTTGTTATAAGAATTAGATGGGACCTAGGGTTGATGTAAGGAGGTGGTTTTTGAAGTGTATATTAAGGGAATTAAATTTGTTACACTTTGGATTTGGGTGAAGGGATGGAACGGGAAATTTAAAATGTGGATATTTGGTTCACTGTTGGGTTGTGATTTGAAATATGTACTAAATAGTTCGAAAAGTACCAAATGGAACTATATTTGGTATAGAGGAAATGATTGAGCTGCAAATCCGAAATTTGGCATTAGGGTTACATTTTGTGTGGTGGTTTTTATATATGGATGTGGATTTCGAAAAATGTACCGAAATGTGTGAAAGAACTAAATGGTATTAAATAGAAGGAAAAGAGCTGAAATCTGAAGTTTGGAGGGAGAGTCTTTGATGTTGTGTAGGATTGATGAAAGAAGGGTTTTATAAATATTAGAATAATAAGTGTTACAAAAATACTCAAATTCACGAAATTTGGATAATTATGACTTTGTGCATCTGTTTGTAACATGAAAAAGGAAGCAATATGGAACCAAAGTTATTTTTGAGGCTCTCCATAGAATCATTTTCTGAGTCGACCCGTCTGTCCATGTATTTTTGTGAACAAAATGCATGTCGCATTTGTTATCCGATTGAGATGAAATTTTCCAAAACAATATTGGTTTGGCCCAAGACCGAACCCTATTGAAATTTGTGAGAATCGCTTTAAATTTAGATATAGCTCCCATATACCCAGGGTGAGATAAAAAGAAACTGCAACAAAATCAAACACCATAATTTTCACATCTTTTTTCTAAATTTTATTGAATGAAAGCAAAAAATGTCGGAAATAGCATCAAATATTAGAAAAAGTTTAGATTTGTTCGAATTGGCCATCTTCGGCACGAATTGTGGCCTTGAAACGTCCAATAAAATCGTCTCATCCTGCCCGAATGTTGCTCTGCGATATTTTGGTCCATACCCGGCGAAGCGCTTGCTTGAGGTGATCGACACTTTGGTAATTTTTAGTGCCAACTTTGCTTTCCAAAATACTCCAGACACAATAGTCCAACGGATTGCTATCCGGAGATTTTGGTGGCCATTGTGCCCTGGAAATGAAACGAGGAACCTTATGTTGTAACCATTCTTAGATGGCACGTGCTGCGTCCTGTTGGTATATCCAAGGTCTGCGCCCAAAAGGATTGCATGCCCAAGGCATTAATACACCCTCCAGAATATTTTCGCCATAATATTCGGCATTTATTCTGATGCCAGGGCGGAGAGCGACCATCGGCGCTTGAGTTCTGGCGGCCAAACGAAGGTGCACATTTTCAGCGGACCTCTGTGGCAAGTAAACACTATCATTTTGTTTGTTTACAAACTGCTGGATAACGAGTGTTTTCTCATCGGAGAAAATCAAATTCGGAAGTTCAACCCTTTCGGCCAAGTTAAGCAACTCTTTAGCTCTTTTGAGTCTATTTTCTTTCTGTTGCGGTGTAAGTTCTTGCACTTTATGGAATTTCAATGGTTTTATCCCGAACTCATTTTTTCAATATTTGCTGAATGGAATATTGCGATATGTTCAGCTCACGAGCCATTTTTCGGCCACTGCGATGCGGGTTTAAGTAGCTTTTTTACTTTTCGAACCATTTCTGCGGATGTTGCTGATTTCTTCCGTCCACTTCCTCGACGTCGGGCTACGCTACCAGTTTCACGGTAACGAGTTAAATGCTGGCGTGCTCTAACGATAGCCACTGGTGGTATCGTTCGTACTGTAACGCTTGAATTCTGTCAGGAATAACTTTTTTTCTGGAAAATTTTCACCAAAATGCTTTTGTACGCTTGCAAAAAATATAATAAGCTGTCATTGGAATAATTTTGACAGTGGCTTAGAAATGACAGCAATCTGAAGTTGGTTGCAGTATTTTCATCTCACCCTGTACAACAATGCTATTTGATTCACAGTTGGTATGATCTACTTTACTTAAATTCCCAATATAATCCTTTGTGTTACGGGTGCTCTACTTAATAAGCATAGTTGCGAAAATTAAGCGCAATTACCAACTTATATGTTTTGGATCTAGATCGGTGTTTTTCCCACCGCGCGATTGAAGAGACATTTATTTTTTAAGGTTGAAAAATAACCCGATAATTAAATTATGTTTCCTGAACACAATTTGTTCCCATTCTTCCCATTGTGCATCACGCAGAAATTGAAATAAAGATACGTATTCTACCCTTTCTCTAAATGCACATCTACGTGCATAATTTTTGGAAAGTTTAATGATATATGCATAATGAATTTAACTTTGTAAATAGAAAACTTAAACTTCCTCTTGATCGTGCCTCCGGTATTTAAAAGTAAATCCCAAACAAACCTGCTCATTTCAAATGTCTTCAAAACGCGCATTACTCGAAGTTATCTAATCTATTTTGATGGAAAAATGCAACAACGAACATCTCGCCTACTGGTGATGCTTCGACTTGCACTTCTAGATTCCGAATTTATCAGAAAAATATAAATTTTCAAAACAAAATGTAATAATAATAACAACGCCACTTGCGATAAATCCATCAACGAGATAATGCTGAGCTTATCTCAAATTTCCAGCACACTCCGACAACAACACAGCATCAAAATTTACAACTATTGCCAGAACGGGTAAACCGAGATGAGGATATCTTCAATTTTTGTTGGTTACGTTATCAATTCCCTTGATATTTTTTGTTTTTGTTTTCTCCAATTTTATTTTGCGTTCTTTTGGCACTGCTTATCATTGAAAAATAGAAAATGTTTTCAGTCACACATCTCTGTTGTCTAAACATTTATTTAGCTAATGTCATAAGCAAGCTATAAATGGTGGGGCGCACACATGTTTGCAGGCTCTTGTCGACTTGGAGAACCGCTAACTTACGTATATTTAGCGACTTATAAAATAAAATTCGGAAATGTTTACACAATTTTCTGGAAAACTGTGCTTTTTAGGAGATCTGAGTTATTTTAATGGGGTCTCATCGAAACTTAATAGATTGAAACCCGAATTATTGAAAGATTGGGAGAAAAAATGTATCCTTTCCCCATCTATCTCAGTTCCAGAATCTTCACGAATCTACAAAATTTACCTCGATCTTTATTTCTATACCCTCAGCCATATGGCTAGTTATACCGTCAGCCATATGGCTAGAGAGGGCATATATCATTCCATACGGTCAAAACGTGTTTAGTCGAAATAACGGTTTTAGATCCTAGGTCTCTTTGTCCGTTTCAGGACATTTGGAGTCAATCTAGCGATGTCCGTCCGTCCGTCTGTCTGTGAGGCTGGTTGGTGCACACGATAACTCTCGAAGGGAGTATCCGATTTGTTCCAAACTTGGTACATCGTAATATCTTTGTCCAACTTAGATCGAGTTCGGAGATGGGCAATATCGGTCCACTCCTTCTAGTACCTCCCCAACAAAAGGTCGACATTTTCAAAAGCAAAAATTTTTTTCTGCACAGAAAAAGAAGCGATAATCCGATTTTGCTCCAACTTTGTAAATCCTAATATTTGCGTCAGTGCGAAAATCGACAATATGACTCCACTTCATGAAGTACCTCCCCCACAAAGGGTCAACATTTTGAATAATTACAACTCTTATAAAATGTGACCTAAGAGTCCGATTGTCTTCAAATTACACAAATCGCAATATTTTTATTAACTCAAGATCTGGTGTGAAGATCGAATATATCGTTTCACTCCTTCTGGTACCTCTCCCAAAAAAAGTTGGAAATGTTCAAAAAATATATTTTTTGCACAGAAAGAGAAACGATAATCCGATTTTGCTCCAACTTTGCAATCCTAATATTTGCAACAGTGCTAGGTCAGGTCCGAAAATCGACAATATCACTCCACTCCATGAAGTACCTCCCCCACAAAGGGTCAGCATTTTGAATAATTACAACTCTTATAAAATGTGATATCAGAATCCGATTGTCTTCAAATATCACACATCCCAATAATTTTATTAACCCTGGTCTGGTATTTAGATGGAATATATCGGTCCACTCCTTCTGGTTTCTGCCCCACAAAAGGTCGAAATTTTGATTATCCACTAAGCTTATAAAACGCAAAATTAACATTCGATTCCATTTAGACTTGGCCCCCACAAATGGTCAACGTTTTGAATAACCAAAACGCTTATAAAATCCGAAATAAGCATCAGGTTCTCTTTATATTTTACATATCCCATTATTTCTACTAACACAAGACCTGTTTGTGAAGATGGGATATATCGGTCAACTCCTTCTGGTACCTTTCCCCCCAAAGCTCAAAATTTTAAATGTCCATGAAGCTCAGAAAAAAAGCGAAATTAACATCCGATTCCCTTCTAGACTTTGTACATCAAAATATTTCCATCAACACAAGATCTGTATTGTTTCTGCATTATTTTGGAAATCCACTCCTTCTGGTACCTCCCGCACAAACGGTCTAAATATTGAATATGAAGCTCATAAAACGTGAAATTAACCCGATTCCATTCAGACTTCGAACTTCTCAATATTTTAATCAACACATAATCATGTATAAAGATGATAGAGATCGGTCCATTTCTTCTGATACCTCCCCCACAAAGGGTCAAAATTTTGAATATACATGAGGCTCATAAAACGCGAAATTAACATTCGTTTCCATTCAGACTTGGTACTTCTCAATATTTCCATCAACACAAGATCTGTTATAAAGATGGTAGAGATCGAACCATTTATTTTGCTTTCTGCCCACATAGGCTTCAAGATTTTGAAAAACCAAAAGCTCAAAGAAAGCCAAGTAAGCATCCAAGTCTCTTCAAATTTCAGACAAACAAACAGTTTTGTTAACACAAGATCTGCTGTGAAGATTATATATATATCTGCGAACCCCTTCTGGTACCTCACCCACAAGGGGTAACAATTTTCAATACATTTAGCTGTCCTAACTTGCGAAACAAGTCAGCGATTATTTACAACTTGCCATATTTAAACATTTCCCTCAACCAGAAACCTGAGATGAATATCGAATTTATGATTCGCAAAATATTAGTTATAAATATTCGGTTTTCTTGTAATTTTTAATCAGACCCTATATCTGGTAAATCACGCACATATTAACCTTTTTTAAGAATTATCACTTATCTCATATAAAGTGAAGGAAGTAGTCGATATAGTCCAAATCTGGTACGTCGCAATAATGATATCATACTTATGTAGGTCCGATACGAAATGGACAATATTGGCCCATTCGCTGGGAACTTACATTGGCAGAAGTCATACATCTGTCGGCTAACCAGACTGATACATTTTAACTCGTTTTATTTATTTATTTATTTTTTTTTTTTTTACGGCAAAAGAAAATTGCAGCTGGCCTTACTGTGTACACTATGAAAGAGGGTTAATGCCAAATTCGGTGGTTACGTTCATTGATCTTAATTAGAGCGGCAATTAAAATCACATACATATAGGACTGTGTTTTTTGTTTTCAAACATAAAAATATTGCTGCAAAGATTTTGGGGAATTCGATAAGAGATAAAAATAGAACAGAACATTTTCAAACGAAAGCTGGGGGATATGCTCTTATAGTATTATTTATAGGGTGAGATAAAAAATTGCAACAAAGTCAAACGCCATAATTTTTACGTTTTTTTATACCCTACACCACATAGTGGTAAGGGTATTATGTCTTTGTGCATTTGTTTGTAACATGGAGAAGGAAACGAGACAGACCCATAGTTACTCTTGAGAACCTTCATAGAATTACTTTCTGAGTCGATTTATGCATGTCAGTCCGTCCGTCCGTCCGTCTGTCCATGTATTCTTGTGAACAAAATGCAGGTCGCATTTATTATCCGATTGAGATGAAATTTTCGAAACAATATTTTTTTGGCCCAAGGACGAACCCTATTGAAATTGGTGAGAATCGGATCAAAATTAGATATAGCTCCCATATATATCTTCATCCGATTTCGGGTTAAATGTGCACCAAATGTCCACTATCAGTCCAAATTACCTGAATTTTGGCACACCCAACCGAGTTCGGCCTATAAGCAAGTATATCAAATTTGGAGAAAATCGGTTCAGATATAGCTATAGCTCCCATATATATCTTTCATCCGATTTGATCTTTAAGTCCCACACATTCCTACTATACACTCCACAACCGTGATATTTGGCACCAGGTATTAGATGGTAAATTTTATCGAAATCGGTTCAGATTTGGATATATCTCCCATATATATCTTCATCCGATTTCGGGTTAATTGTGCACAAAATGGCCGATATAAGTCCAAATGGACTGAATTTTAGTACATCGGACCAAATTCAGCCTAGTATTCAGCCAAGTATATCAAATTTAGTGAAAATCGGTTCAGATATAGATATAGCAACCACATATATGTTTCATCCGATTTAGTGTTTTAGTCCCTTACATTCGTAATATTCACTCCAAAACCGTGATATTTAGTACCAGGTATTAGATGGAGCACAGGAATAGCTATTTTAAATTTTATCGAAATCGGTTCAGATTTGGTTATATCTCCCATATATATCTTCATCCGATTTAGGGTTAAATGTGCACTAAATGGTCAATATCAGCCCAAATCACCTGAATTTTCGTACATAAGACCGAATTCAGTCTAGAAGCTTATACGTCAAATTTGGAGAAACCCGGTTCAGAGATAGCTATAGTTCGTAAAATGCACGATAGAATTAGATAGATTTTGATTTTGTACCAAATATCTCATAGAGCTCTGAAATGCCCTGTATAAACCTTTTTCCTTACTGGTTTTTTTTTAATTTTTATTAAATGAAAGCAAAAAATGTCGGACATAGCATCAAATTTTAGAATAAGGTTAGATTTGTTCGAATTGGTCACCTTTGGGGCGAATTATGGTCTTAAAAAGGCCAATGAAACCGTCCAACGGATTGGTATCCGGAGATTTTGGTGACCGGTATATTCCATCTTCACAACAGAACGTGGGTTAATGTGTGTGCGATGTGTGTAATTTGAAGACAATTGCATTCTTACATCACATTTTTTAATAGTTATAATTATTCAAAATGTTGAGAATTGTGGGGGAGGTACTTGAAGGAGTGGATCGATATTGCCCATATTCACACCCAACCTAGCACTGGGGTAAATATTGAAATTTGCAAGATTGGAGCAAAATCTGATGATCCTTTCTCTTTTTTTTTTTTTTTTTTTTTGAAAATTTCGACGCTTTGTGGGAAAGTTACCAAAGGGAGTGGACCGTTATTGCCCATCTCCAAACTCGATCTAAGTTTGATAATAATGTTACGATGGACCAAGTTTGAATCGAATCGGATACTTCCTTCGAGAGTTGTCATGCGCACCAGCCATCCAGCCCGACAGACGGACGGACATTGCTAGATCGACTCCAAATCTCCTGAAATTGATTTGGTTCAAAGAGACCTAGGGTCTAAAACCGTTATTTCGATTAGGCACGATTTGGCCGTATCTAGCCATATTACTGAGGATATAAAAAATCGGTGGAGACAAAAGTGTGTTGTTATCCAGGAAAGTTAAGCTTTGGAACACTGTGCCGAATGTACCGAAAAGACGTAAATTCGATTTTTGTTTTCGTCGAATTTTGAAGAATTCCATGGTAGTTAATATATCTTAAATGTTTTCTACTTATTGAAGATTGAATATCCTTCAAATATCTTCCATTTCCATTTATGACTTCAGAATCTAAAGGCCTTCGTAAAAGTCCTTAAACTTAAAGACCAAAAACTATCCTTGAATATTTCACATCAAATTTCTCAATTTTTCCCAATGACTTTGATAAAGGATTTAATGATAACTATTTCCCACATACCACCAAAACAAATGTCCGGCATTTGTTGTGGATTTGTTTGCGACACACCGAACATGGCTGAAAAGGCGACTGACCAAACGAGTTCCACTAATGGTCATTTCTTTTGTTATAACGTTATGCTTTTAACCTTGGAAATGATTTTTGTTGTTGTGGTCGCTGTTGTTGTTAAACTATGACAAGGACGTCGGTTGGTTGATTTGGCTCCCCCTCATAATCGGGTCAAATTTTTTCGTTGAAGGTGGTACAATTGTCTACCTTGTCCAAGACGCTTTGTTGTCTTGTTCGAAACCCTTGTTATGGATAATAAACATTGCAATGAACCTAACAACACTACTTGCTAATCACCCCCTCCCCCTACCTTTTGGGTTCCGCCCCTCATTTCCATGGTGAGCGTAGTTGATGGTAAAGAAATTAAGAGGAGCCGTAGATAAAAAAATACCAACGACATTTGTATACAAATTTATGAAAAATGCCACAGAACGAAATATAAAATAAAACCATGACAGGCAGGCTTTTATGGTGTACAGATGAAGGAGGAGGGTGGCACACGACGACGAAGGCGACTAACGACGACGTCGCCTCCGATCCGATCCAAGGCAAGGCATGGCAGAAAACAAACAAATCACCGGCAACCAGGCTGCGGCAGCTATCCAAAGCGTTAGCTTCGTTGTTAACGGCAAACGCTGTCAAGAAGATGACGGCAGACAATGCCACCGCGTCCCTCCCCTCTCTCTCTCTGACCAAACAACAATTGCGATGCGAACTGTTGTTGATGATGATGATGATGATGACAAGCGGCGTCGGTCAGTCAAACGTATGTTTTTCATTCGAAATTCCATGGACGACAACGATGGCGCTGCCGACGGCGACGGCGACAGCGACAGCGACGACGATGAAAGCGTTGCTTGAATTTCTCTATGGCCTGGCCAAAGTGAAAAATTTTAGTGTTTCTGCCGCCATCGCCAAACTCCGCACCACATATCGTAGCCGACTAACGTGATACCACCGACGCGCCTTGGGCCCGCTGCCATTCGTTGTTTCTGTTTCTTTATTTTGGTTAATAACAAATCGAAGTGACATTTTTCCTTTCTTTCATTTCAAAATCTTTGTTGCTGTTTTCCTCTGTTATTTATTTTTGTTGTTGTTGTGAGATTTTATATATTTTTCATAAATTTCCTACAACTTTTATGCCAAAATGGAATTGTCATTGAGTTCCTAGTTATAACCGTTGTTGCTGACTGATGCGTGAATAAAAGAAAAAAAAAACCTTGTGAAAACCCTCCTCCAACATTGAAATAGATAACATTACAATAACAACAACAACAACTTTATCCCATTGTTAACATAAGGATAGACAAAAAAAGGAAGCAAACAAGAAACGCAAAATACACCAGAAAAAAAGACGTCATCGCCAAGTTTATACAACCGACACCGGAAAAACAAGGCGCCCAAACAACAAAAAATTTAGCTGCCCTGTCGTTCTTCGCCTTCGCAAAAAATAATTCACATTTTTATTCAGTGTTTGAATTCAACAACATTTCGCCACAATGATTAACAGTTCCTTTCAATTTTCTTGTAAATATCCAAAAAAAAAAATAGTTTTAAAATTTTATTTAACAAAAAATGTATTTCCATCCGCATTACTTGACTCTCCGAAGCGCAACCCAACAACGTTTACTAACTGTTCGAAAATGTTTCTTTTTTTTTTCTTTTCATCGCCCATCGGATTTTCTTCAATCGCAACGACCGACGACGACTACAGCTGACGACGATTCGGATAATTGCCCACACGATTTCGAAGGCGGTGGTTCGGATCTAGAATACGGTTTATCCGATTTTAATGGTTTGCATCTGAACTCGTACAGTGGCGGCATGCAGGCAGAGATTCAGGTAAGAATGACTAGTACACACACACACACATACATACATATATGAATAATACAAACACACATATAAAAGATATGCTACATGAACAGCAGAGAGGTTCTCAGTAAAATAAGTGAAACTGTCATATGTTTACATGAACCGAATTATGCATACATACCCTAGGTCTAAGGGTAGGGCCGAATTTTGTATATAGGTACCTCTTGAATGTGAAGACAATTTTGGAGGAAAATTTAAGCTATCAACATTTAAGAGTCACGTGTAAAGTGATTTTTATGGCATACTTCTAGGCGCTGCCAATAATTTTTATACCCTCCACCATACATAGTATAGAGTGTATATTAAGTTCGTCATTCTGTTTGTAACTCATCGAAATAATAATTTTAGACCTAGCAGAGTATGCATATTCTTGATCAGCGTAAAATTCTAAGACGATTTAGCCCTTTCCACCCGTCCGTCTGTCGTTATCACGCTAGAGTCAAAACGAATAAAGATAGGAAGTTAAAATTTTGCACAGATTAGTCTTTTGTCAGCAGGCAGGTCAAGTTCGAAGATGGGCTATATCAGTCCACAATATCATACAACAGCCATGTAGCGGTAAAAATTGCGTGTGTAGGTCCAGGTCTCCGTATATGCCCTATATATCGGTACCTCCCTATATTCGGTATTTTGACGATTTTAGGTACAAAATTCATCGAATTTTTTTTCATATTTCGTATTTGAAGTTCCTAATGGGTACTACATCCTATTTTAGAAAATTGCCTATGTATAGGTACTTTGATGATTTTAGGTACAATATTCAGCGGAATTGTTTTGAATTTCGTATTTGAAGTTCCCAATAGGTATTAAAACCTGTGACATCAAATTATCTATGCAGGTTCACGTCTTCGTATAGCCCCCATATAACGGTACCTCCCTATATTCGGTATTTTGATGATTTTAGCGACATCATTCACCGGAATTGATTCAAATTTCATACTTGAAATTCCTGATGGGTACTACAGGATATGACAAAAATTTGTCTATGCAGGTCCAGGTATTCGTACAGCCCCCGTTAATATATCGGGACCTCCCTATATTCGGTATTTTTACTTGATTTTAGGTAAAATATTTACCGAAATTGTTTGAAATTTCGTATTTGAAGTTCCTAATCGGTACCACAGCCTGTGACAGAAAATTGTCTATGCAGGTCCAGACCCATGTAACGGTACCTCCCTATATCACGTTTTTTTGAAGATTTTAGCTACATTACTCATCGGAATTGTTTCATATTTCGTTTTTGAAGTTCCTAATCGGTACCACAGCCTGTGACAGAAAATTGTCTATGCAGTCCTTGTCTTTGTATAGCCCCCATATATCGGTACCTCCCTATATGCGGAAATTGTTGGTACAATATTCACCGAAATTGTTTGATATTTCGTATTTGTAGTTTCTAATAAGGTACTACACACTTATCTGTGACAAGGTACTACAGCCTGTGACATGTAATTTTCTTTGGGGTACAGGTCTTCGTATACCCCCTATATATCGGTACTTCCCTATATTCAGCAATTTGACTATTTTAGGTACAAATCACTGGAATTGTTTCAAATTTCGTATTTGAAGTTCCAGGTCCAGGTCTTCGTATAGCCCCGATACAATGGTACCTCAATATATACGGTATTTTGATAATTTTAGCTACATTATTAACTGGATTTTTTCGTATTTGAATATTGTAATGGCTTAATTCCAAAGGTGCCTATGTAGTACCACGTCTTCGTATATCACCCAATATAACGGCCTATATTCGTCATTTTTAGGATTTTATACAGAAAAATTTTGAAAAATTTCAAATTCGTTCCAAATGGTGGAGTGCATTCAAAGTAGATGAGTCGAGTTTCTTGAATGTGGATCGAATTTTGAACTGCTAAATGCTAATTTACACCTCACGATAGGGTTATATTTGAAATGATTTTTCTAGCATATTTTTAGGGACTTTTAATTAAATGCTGTACTGACAATCAACTGAAGTTTCATCCATAGAGAATATTGGTTGTGAAGATGGACCATATTTACCTAATACCGTACGACGAGGAAGGTACCGTTATGTGGGACTATACCATTAAATATAAAATTGACAAAATAATTCAAAACCCTGCAAACGAATTGCTGTTATTACCCCCGATACGATTAACTCCACTTAGAATATCTCAACACCCACACACTATTAGTTGGGAACGTAGCCTGGAAGGTACCGTTAAATGGGGACTATATCGAAATCTATACCTATCTTGCAATATTTCTGTAACATATTTCGCTGTAGTCTAAGTTCAAATTTTTAGAAAAAAACCCTCGATATAGACAAAATGCAGAGGTTCATTTATATCGGCGCTATTATAAAACATTGAAGGTTTTACAGAGGTTTTCTACCCCCTTGAAAACCAAAATGCCAAATAAGGACCAAAACA
The DNA here is from genome assembly GCF_030504385.1 of Musca domestica. Taxonomy (NCBI): domain Eukaryota; kingdom Metazoa; phylum Arthropoda; class Insecta; order Diptera; family Muscidae; genus Musca; species Musca domestica. The sequence continues at coordinate 10,419,520 of NW_026712219.1, read as the reverse complement.
ATTCAAAAATGCGGCCAAGACCCCGGAATTAGCTATTTGAGGGTTATACCAAGACTTATATTTTTAATATTTGGCAAGGATGGAGTCTTCTTATTAAGAACTCATCTATGCAACATATGTCTTAATGTAAAATACTTGACATCGGGGAATACTCTTATATCGAGGCTATACCAAAAACTGGAACGACGGGACCCTTATTTAGCACAAATGATGTACCATTAAGGCCTGTATAAAACTGGAAAGTTCTTACGGTCCAAACTTGGTACACCGTAATGTAATTATCAAACTTAGATCGAGTTTGGAGATGGGTTTTATCGATCCAATCCTTTTGGTACGTCCACCGCAAAAGGTCGAACTTTCAAAAAAAAAAAAAAAAACGTTTTACTGCACAGATTGATAAAGGATAATCTGATTTTGCTCCAACTTTGTACATTCTAATATTTGCATCAGCGCTATGTCAGGTACGAAAATGGACAATATCGGTTCACTCCATCAAGTAGCTCCCCCACAAAGGATCAACATTTTGTATAATTATAACTCTTATAAAATATGATATAGTAGTCCGATTGTCTTCCGGTTACACACATCACAATGCTTTTATTAACCCTAGGTCTGGTGTGAAGATGGAATATATCGGTCCACTCCTTCTGGTACCAACCCCACAAAGGGTCAACATTTTGAATAACCATGAAGGGCATAAAACGGAAAATTAACATTCGATTCCATTCACACTTGACACATCTCAATATTTCTATCAACAGAAGATCTGTTATAAAAATGGTAGAGATCGGACCATTCCTTCTGGACAAAGAGTCAATGTTTTGAATAGGCAAAACGATTATTAAATCCGAAATAAGCATCCGATTCTCTTAATATTTCACATATCCCATTATTTCTACTAACACAAGATCTGCTGTGAAGATGAAATATATCGGTCCACTCCTTCTGGAACCTCCCCCAAAAAGGGTAAAAATTTTTAATATCCATGGAGATAATAAAACATGAAATTAAAATTCAGACTTGTTACATCCCAATATTTTCATCAACACAAGATCTGTTATAAAGGCGGTAGAGATCGGACCATTTCCTCTGGAACCTCCCCCTCATAGTATTCAAGATTTTGAAAAACAAAACGCTCAAAGAAAAACTTCACACATACAAACATTGTATTTATCCAATAACTTATAAACAGCTTCATCGACAATTTTGGCTCCGTCGCACATTTGCAAGACTACAATTTTCAATCTCATCTCTTTGGGTCACTAATAGTTAATTTGAAAAAGAAACTATGATATATCCGTCCACATCCATCCCCCTATGAAAAAGTTTTCAAATATTTCCCATTAAATTGTAGAGTGCATGCCACGGGCGGATATGACCTAACTCAATTCCGTTCGAATGTCAATCTTGTTATCCACTGCATAAAATAGAAATAAACTGTTATACACGAACTTATCCACAGTAGCGAGCGCTTTTCTTTTATACCCATTTCGAAAGCTAACATTGCTGTTACAGAAAGCTTTGCAAGTTCAGCCATTAATATCAGAAGTTAAGTGTACATGTAAACACATTGATTTTCCAATGAATCAAATGGGCTTTATGTATGTTTTTGTTAGTAATGCCAACATGAATTTCTTAAAAAAACGCAAAGACATTATTTTAAAATATTAATTTTTATATATTATACGTAGATAATTTTTTGGTACATTTTAATTCTGAAAATATATATAGTATCCATCGTGAATATATTTTCTCTTTCTCATCAGTATTACTTTAAATACTTCTATATGTTGGTTTTGTAAATAATTTCTAAAAACATTATTGTTTTCAACTTCATTACAGGCCGATTTGGATCGCCAGCATTTGTTGGGCGACAGACCACGTAATGGTGTCTACGAAAGTGTTGTCTCCGACGGCATTGAGGGCTTGGAACATCAAGAAAGGTAAGTGAGAACGAAGCCATTCATATAAAAACTATTTTAAGTTTTTTTTTTATTTTTTGGCTAACACACCTCCATGAAGGTGTAATAATTTTATAACCAAATTAGGAATAAAAATATTTAATTTTCGTAACGACGTCATTTAATAGTTGCGCATTGTTGAGAATCATTTGTTCAAATGGATTCATAGCTTTTCATGCCTGAGATATTCTCTTTGGTATTTTTTGTTAATAAGGCATATCAGGTGAACGTGTATTGTATCGTTTTCACACTGTCAACAAATTGGATGAAAACTAATATGAATAAGTATGGATGTCTGTACATAACTTGTTGTCATATTTTTTTAATAAAAAGAAAACTGCTTAATCAGTGGAACCTATCACATGGTAGTAAATACCACTAATCCGAAAAAAAAATAATAGCAGTCTAGATTTTATCACACCATGTTTTTTCGATAGAGAAACTAGTAGAACCCAATATTTTTTAGAGAAATTCTGTGGAACCCAATTATTTCTTATGGAACGCATTAATTCATATAGTAAATCTTGTGCAACAAACATTTTCTATAGAAAATCTTGTGGAACCCAATATGTTCCACAGAAAATCTTGTGGAACGCAATACTTCTTGTGGAACGCATTATTTTCTATAGAAAATTTTGTGGAACGCAATATTTCCTCTGGAAAATCTTGTGGAACACAATATTTCCTCTGGAAAATCTTGTGGAACGCAATATTTTCTCTGGAAAATCTTGTGGAACGCTATATTTTCTCTGGAAAATCTTGTGGAACACAATATTTTCTATAAAAAATTTTGTGGATTGTGGTCTTGTGGAATGCAATATTTTCTATGGTTAATCTTGCGGAACGTAATATTTTCCATAGAAAATCTTGTGGAACGCAATATTTTCCATAGAAAATCTTGTGGAACACAATATTTTCCATAGAAAATCTTGTGGAACATGATATTTTCTATTCAAAATCTTGCGGAACAATATTTTCAATACAAAAGCTTGTGGAACATAATATTTTCTATAGAAAATCTTGTGGAACGCATTATTTTCTGTGGAAAATCTTGTGGAACATAATATGTTTTACAGAAAATCTTGTGGAACGTATTTTTTTCTTTATAAAATCTTGTGGAACGCAATATTTTCTATAGAAAATCTTGTGGTCTTGTGGAACGCAATATTTTCTGTGGAAAATCTTGTGGAACATAATATTTTCTATAGAAAATCTTTCGGAACATAATATTTTCTATAGAAAATCTTTCGGAAAATAATATTTTCTATAGAAAATCCTGTGGAATGCAACATTTTCTATAGAAAATCCTGTGGAATGCAATATTTTCTATAGAAAATCCTGTGGAACGCAATATTTTCTATAGAAAATCCTGTGGAACGCAATATTTTCTATAGAAAATCCTGTGGAACGCAATATTTTCTATAGAAAATCCTGTGGAACGCAATATTTTCTAAAGAAAATCCTGTGGAACGCAATATTTTCTATAGAAAATCCTGTGGAACGCAATCTTTTCTATAGAAAATCCTGTGGAACGCAATCTTTTCTATAGAAAATCCTGTGGAACGCAATCTTTTCTATAGAAAATCCTGTGGAACGCAATCTTTTCTATAGAAAATCCTGAGGAACGCAATATTTTCTATAGGAAATCTTGTGGAATGCAATATTTTCTCTGGAAAATCTTGTGAAACGCAATATTTTCTCTGGAAAATCTTGTGGAACGCAATATTTTCTATAGATAATCCTGTGGAACGCAATATTTTCTATAGAAAATCCTGTGGAACGGAATATTTTCTGTAAAAATCTTGTTGATCGTAATATTTGCTATAGAAAATCTTGTGGGACGTAATATTTTTTATAGAAAATCTTATGGAACGCATTATTTTCGATAAAAAATATTGTGGAACGCATTATTTTCTATAGAAAATCGTGTGGAACGCATTATTTTCTAAGGAAAATCTTGTGGAACGCATTATTTTCTATAAATAAAATTGTGGAACGCATTTTTCATTAAAAATCTTGTGGAACGAATTATTTCTCTAGAAAATCTTGTGGAACGCAATATTTTCTCAAGAAAATCTTGTGGAACATATAATTTTCTATAGAAAATCTTGTGGAACGCAATATTTTCTATAGGAAATCTTGTGGAACATAATATTTTCTAAACTAAATCTTGTGGAGCATATAATTTTCTATAGAAAATCTTGTGGAACATATAATTTTCTATAGAAAATCTTGTGGAACACATAATTTTCTATAGATAATCTCGTGGAACATATAATTTTCTATAGGAAATCTTGTGGAATGCAATATTTTCAATAGGAAATCTTGTGGAACGCAATATTTTCAATAGGAAATCTTGTGGAACATAATATTTTCTATAGAAAATCTTGTGGAACATAATATTTTCTATAGAAAATCTTGTGGAACATAATATTTTCTATAGAAAATATTGTGGAACATAATATTTTCTATAGAAAATATTGTGGAACATAATATTTACTATAGAAAATCTTGTGGAACATAATATTTTCTGTAGATAATCTTTCGGAACATAATATTTTATGTAGAAAATTTTGTGGAACATAATATTTTCTATAGATAATCTTTCGGAACATAATATTTTATATAGAAAATTTTGTGGAACATAATATTTTCTATAGAAAATCTTGTGGAAAATACTATTTTCTTGTGGAGCATAATATTTTCTATAGAAAATCTTGTAGAACCTAAAATTTACTACAGCAATTTAGTTTATACTTGATCTTGTATCTATAGAAGACTACAATCATAAATTTCTAAAACTTCCCAACCTAATCTCCCACTTATTTTAAGCATTCCTTACTAAGTCCGCAATCGCATTACTATTAGTCTGTAAAGTACAGCGTAATATAAAAATGTCCAATTTGCATAAAATTATAGTTATAATATTCAAATGACTTAACTTGACCTTAACACTAAAATAGGGAATAATATAAAATAATTCTGACATTTAAAATCGAATTATCATGCCAATAATTCATACTTAGAGTTAGAATTAAATCAACGGAAACGGAAATCAGATTAAAGCGGGAAAACTTAGTAATTAATGTGCGTTACACCAGAGAAAATGTTCGTGACTCTTTGAGCAACCAAAGACTTACAGGACTTCATACTCACTCACATAAATTCTCTAACCAGGATATGCGAGAAAGAGTAAAGTTTGAATGGACTGTGATTACCTTCAAGCATGCTGTTACAATGAGGAAATGTGTTACGCATAACATAATATTCGTTGACCTCTCACCTTACTGGTGCTCTGCATGTTCGACGACAATGCCACATGTGGGCCAAAGTTCATGTTGCATTCACTCGACTCGCTGGCATAAACCTCCGACAGATTTTGTGTTTTCTCGTTTTGCCCCACCCCTTTCCTACCCTATTATCAACTTCAACAATGACGTCAACAACAGGATACTTTATTCTGCTCATGTTGTTCGTTTGCTTTCGTCATAATAAGGTTATGACCTCAATGGAGTGCAGGCAACAATCGAATTTACAACAAAATTTGTTATTCAACCTTTAAATGGGGCGAAATAAATACTGTAGTACTTTTTGTTCTGCTTCCTCTTTTCTTCTTAAAGGCCATTAGATAAGTTTTCATTCCATTTATCAAGGAAATGTGGTGAGGGCCCCCTTCTCCAACGAGACATGAACTAAAAATAGAAATAGATTAGAAGTTAAGCTATAAATAGACATGGACATGCACAACTTTTTTTCTTAGTCATTGAAAATGCCATCTTTGTGACGACGACGACGAAGGCAATTGGTTGGGAAAGACAATGCCAATGATGAATAATCGATAATTATACAAAATATTTCTCATAAATAAGAAAATGAAACAAATAAACTTATAAATAAAAACAAAAAGAAATATTTTTGGATGAAAGCGAGAGTGCCATACCATACCACCTGCACAGAAAGTATGATTCAGTTGTGGTTAATATTTTCCCAATTAATATCGCAAATACATAACATTACAATGCGGATATAGAATATCATTTTAATATAAAATTCCGTTCCACAAAATTTTCATTACAGAAAATAGTATGTTCCACAAGATTTTCTCTAGAAAATATTATATTCCACAAGATTTTATATAGAAAGTAATAAGTTCCATTAGACTTTCCATAGAAAATATTATGGTCCCCAAAATTCTTAATGGAAAATATTATATTCCACAAGATTTTCTTCAGGAAAATATTATGTTCCACAAGATTTTCTATAGAAAATACTGCGTTCCACATGATTTTCTAAAGAAAATATTACGTTCCACAAGATTTTAATAATTAATATTATGTTCCACAAGATTTTAATAATTAATATTATGTTCCACAAAATCTTCAATGGAAATTATTGTGTTCCACAAGATCTTCAATGGAAATTATTGTGTTCCACAAGATTTTCAGTGGAAAATATTTTGTTCTACAAGATTTTCTATAAAAGATATTATGTTCCACAAGATTTCCCATGGAAAATATTATGTTCCACAAGATTTCCCATGGAAAATATTATGTTCCACAAGATTTCCCATGGAAAAAATTATGTTCCACAAGATTTTCTATGGAAAATATTAAGTTCCACAAGATTTTCTATGGAAAATATAAAGTTCCACAAGATTTTCTATGGAAAATATTAAGTTCCACAAGATTTTCTATGGAAAATATTATGTTCCACAAGATTTTCTATGGAAAATGTTATGTTTCACAAGATTTTCTATGGAAAATATTATGTTCCACAAGATTTTCTATAGAAAATATTATGTTCCACAAGATTTTCTATAGAAAATATTATGTTCCACAAGATTTTCTATAGAAAATATTATGTTCCACAAGATTTTCTATAGAAAATATTATGTTCCACAAGATTTTCTATAGAAAATACTGCGTTCCACAAGATTTTCTATAGAAAATATTATGTTCCACAAGATTTTCTATAGAAAATATTATGTTCCACAAGATTTTCTATAGAAAATATTATGTTACACAAGATTTTCTATAGAAAATATTATGTTCCACAAGATTTTCTATAGAAAATATTATGTTCCACAAGATTTTCTAAAATATTATGTTCCACAAGATTTTCTATAGAAAATATTATGTTCCAAAAGATTTTCTATAGAAAATATTATGTTCCACAAAATTTTCTATAGAAAATATTATGTTCCACAAGATTTTCTATAGAATATTACATTCCACAAAACTTTCTATTGAAAATTGAAAAAAATTAAAATTTTATGTTCCACAAAATTTTCCAAAGAAAATATTTTCTTCCACAAGATTTTCAATAGAAAATATTCCGTTTCACAGTATTTTCTACAGAAAATATTATGTTCTACAAACTTTTTCTACATAAAATAGTACGTTCCAAACAAATTTGTGTTAAAATATTACAATCCTCAAAAAATTTTCAAAAAAAAAATGTTTCACATGATTGTCTTCCACAAAATTCTTTAAGGCATTATGCATTCCGTAATACTATTTTGTAAAAATTCTCAAAGCAATACCCATTCCAATGTCTCAAGCCGGAAAGATCAGTTCGCATTTGATAAGTTTTGGATTTTTTTATTTTTCAAAATAATCGAATTCAGTGAATATCAGCTGAAGTTCGAAGTTACGGTTCGTTGCACTTCAAAATGACAATTATTCAAAATCTTAAAAACCATACGAAACAAATATATTGTTTTTATTCCGCTTTTAACAAAAAACAGCATCAGCAACAACAACAGTAATAATTCATAAACAGTAATTATTTCACTCATTGTTGGGACGCAAAGCGGGCTTGGTGTGGTTAAAATGTTTCAATTGTTTTATTAAAAGCGTACAAAATTAAAACCATATAATATTTCAAGCGATTCATTTTCACATGAGGGACTTTTTAAATGAATTCTGTCGTGTGCGGTTTTGTTAAGATTTTTCTGTTGTTATTATTAATTTTAGCAATCATATGCTGGGAACGGGAATTTATGAGTCTAATTATAATAACTCATGAGATTTTCGAAATCATTTTTGATTTATTATTTTATGATGGAATTGCTGTGATATGATATCTGCATTGAACAAGCCATTGAGAATTTTTTTTTCTATATCTTCAAGACGTTTTTTGAGAAAATAAGACTATTGAGCAAATGTTTTATTGAAAATAAAAAGTTCTGCACGATTTTCCGTAGAAAGTTCCACAAGATTTTCGATATAAAATAATAGGTTTCATAATATTCTTTAGAGAAAACATGTCATTCCACAACATTTTGTACGGAATATATTGCGTTCCACAAGATTTTCTATAGAAAATATTAGGTTCCACAGGACTTTTTATAAAAAATATTAGTTTCCACAAGATTTTCTATAAAAATTGAGTTCCACAAGAAAAAATTTACTTTCACACACAAGATTTTCTATAGAAAATATTGCATTCCACAAAATTTTCTATAGAAAATATTCGTTCCACAAGTTTTTCCATGGAATATATTTCGTTCTACAAGATTTTCTATTGAAAATATTGAGTTCCACAAGATTTTCTATTGAAAATATTGAATTGCACAAGATTTTCTATTGAAAATATTGAGTTGCACAAGATTTTCTATTGAAAATATTGAGTTGCACAAGATTTTCTATTGAAAATATTGAGTTGCACAAGATTTTCTATTGAAAATATTGAGTTCCAGAAGATTTTTTATGGAAAATATTGAGTTCCACAAGATTTTTTATGGAAAATATTGATTTCCAATAGATTTTCCATAGAAAATATTGACTTTCACACACAAGATTTTCTGTAGAAAATATTGCGTTCCACATGATTTTCTAAATAAAATATTACGTTCCACAAGATTTTCTAAAGAAAATATTACGTTCCACAATATTTTCCATAGAAAATATTACGTTCCACAATATTTTCCATAGAAAATATTACGTTCCACAATATTTCCATAGAAAATATTACGTTCCACAATATTTTCCATAGAAAATATTACGTTCCACAATATTTTCCATAGAAAATATTACGTCCCGCAAGATTTTCCATAGAAAATATTGCATTCCACAAGATTTTCTATAGAAAATATTGCATTCCACAAGATTTTCTATAGAAAATATTGCATTCCATAAGATTTTCTATAGAAAATATTGCGTTCCACAAGATTTTCTATAGCAAATATTCCGTTTCACAAGATTTTCTATAGAAAATATTGCGTTCCACAAGAATTTCTAAAGAAAATATTGCGTTCCACAAGATTTTCTAAAGAAATTATTGCGTTCCACAAGATTTTCTAAAGAAAATATTGCGTTCCACAAGATTTTCTAAAGAAAATTTTGCGTTCCACAAGATTTTCTAAAGAAAATTTTGCGTTCCACAAGATTTTCTATGGAAAATATTGCGTTCCACAAGATTTTCTAAAGAAAATATTGCGTTCCACAAGATTTTCTAAAGAAAATATTACGTTCCACAATATTTTTCATAGAAATTATTCCTTTCCGCAAGGTTTTCTATAGAAAATAGTCCGTTCCACAAGATTTTTCATGCGTTCCACAAGATTTTCTTCAGAAAATATTGCAATTCACAAAAATATTCCATTCCACAATATTTTCTCTAGCAAATAATACGATCCACAAGATTTTCTAGAGAAAATATTGCGTTGCACAAGATTTTCCATACGTTCCACAATATTATAATTTTAAATATTACGTTCCGCAAGACACACACAAAAAACACATTCCTTCTTGGCCTGCAAATCTTTCATTAGGTTTTCTTCAATATTTTTTTCTAAAGTCATAAATTAGTTCACCATATCCACACATGACCTCATTCTTTTATCTTAAAATGTCATGCCAGGTCACAGTTAAAGATTTCTGACTCATCTACGATAACTTAATTTTGAATTTCCATCTGCGACTTAACGAAATTGACAACATTGTTTGTAATTATTAGCAAGATTGGCGAAATTCTCTACTCCCCCATTGCAAATTCTCTCTTCAAATTTGATTAAGTCACATCCATGCACTCCTCTCTCTCTCTCTCTCCTACCATCATCTCATTATCTAGTTCTCATTTATGAATATGCACTGCTAAACAGATTGACATTTCGCACTCAGCTTGGCCGCCGACTGGTGGCATATGACGCCACTTTATGTCTATAATTGTCGATGTCAGACGTCATGTCAGCATGACGTGTAGTTGTCACCTTCGTTCTCTCCTAAAAATAAAACAATAAAACTAAAAAAATCGCAAATTTCGCAAAAACAAAACAGAAATAAATTTTTCATATTGCCATTGCATATCAATCGCCATAATGGCCTTTCAGGCTCCCCCAATGTCTGTGCGAGAGTGTGTGTGTGTATGGGTGAATCGCACATCGTTTATGGACTTCAAACCCAAAATAGCCGTAGCAAATTTAGAGCGTGTAAGCCCTGAACGAATATTTTCAAAACAAACCAAACGCTCATCCGACGCCCATTGACAAGTTTTTTTTTTATTTTTGTTTTGCTATAGTTTTCTTGTGCTCGTTTATAATTTGCATATTGTTTGTTTTGTTTTTATTTCTTTCTCTCTTTGTAATTCTGTCTTTATTTATAAATTTGCAAAGTGATTTGTGAGAATTTATGGTTATTTACATTGGAATAACACAATTTTACCCCAAATGTGCGAATATGTGCCTTAATTTTATGTCAAGACTATTTTTAGGATAATATGAGATGTGAATAATTTAAGAATCCTGCCATGTAATCAAATTGGCCATAAAAAGTTTAACCTAATTCAGTTTTAAATTCATATTCCTTTGTTTAAAAACAAAGGTTTGCATTGCTAAACTCTGACCACAATTTTAAAATTTTCCATGGAAGTTATTTTTGATCAGAGCAAATTCCAAAATACATTCTACATTTGGAATTGATACGTTTCACAAGATTTCAATGGATTCCACAAGGGAATCTTAAAATATTTCGTTCCATACGATGTTCTATGGAAAATACTACGTTCCACTAGATTTCCTACAGAAAATATATTGCATTCCACAAGATTTAATATTGAAGATTTTCTATGGAAAATATCATGTTCCACAAGATTTTCTATTGATAATATTACATTCCACAAGATTTTCAATGGAAACTATTGCGTTCCACAAGATTTTCTAATTAAAATATTGCGTTGCACAAAATTTCCCATTGAAAATATTGCGTACCACAGGATTTTCAATGGAAACTATTGCGTTCCACAGGATTTTCAATGGAAACTATTGCGTTCCACAAGATTTTCTATGGAAACTATTTCGTTCCACAAGATTTTCTATGGAAACTATTGCGTTCCACAAGATTTTCTATGGAAACTATTGCGTTCCACAAGATTTTCTATGGAAACTATTGCGTTCCACAAGATTTTCTATAGAAACTATTGCGTCTCACAATATTTTCTATAGCAACTATTGCGTTCCTTTTCAAAATATTACGTTCCACAAGATTTTCTATTTAAAATATTACCTTCTACAAAATTTCCCATTGAAAAATTGCGTTCCACTGGATTTTCTATGGAAAATATTACGTTCCACAAGATTTTCTATTGAAAATTTACGTCCCATAAGATTTTCAATGGAAAATATTGTGTTCCACAAGATTTTCGATGGAAAATATTGTGTTCCACAAGATTTTCGATGGAAAATATTGTGTTCCACAAGATTTTCTATTTAAAATATTACCTTCTACAAAATTTCCCATTGAAAAATTGCGTTCCACTGGATTTTCTATGGAAAATATTACGTTCCACAAGATTTTCTATTGAAAATTTACGTCCCATAAGATTTTCTTTAGAAACCATTGTGTCCCACAAGATTTTCAATGGAACATATTGCGTTCCACAAAGTTTCCCATTGCAAATATTGCGTTCCACAAGATTTTCCACAAACTTTTCAACATGGGGAGCTTTGGTCTTCACGAAACAGTTTCCTAGATTAAAACATATTCTCTTCGTTTCTTTTTAATTATTCTATAGAATCAAGAGTTTCCTCTCTCCATGCAAATGTTTGCACTTGACAAGGTAATCAGAACCAAGGTTAACGTGAAATTGTGTAAATTAGCCGAAATTTATGACATATCCAGGTTATGTGTGCAGCTTGTTTGTTGATTTTATATCTCTACAGAAATTAACAAAAAAAACGTTTCTTTGTAATAAAATGTCTGAAATTTGTTCCCTTGGTTATGTAGTAGGGCACTTAAAGATAATTTATTACCACAACAATTTCTGCGATAACTGTGAGCTTGGAAAGCAGGAACAACAACAATAACAGACGAAATGTAATTTTAGACCTGCAGATCAAGGAAATGTCTATCATTTTCAAATAGTCTCAGGGAGACAAGGAATATTATCTCTACTTCGAGTGTTTGCAGTGTTCTTTTTTTGGAACTGCCACCCACAATGCTTTGTTCTTGCTTTTGAAAATTTCGTAATTTTCCAATTTTTTTTGTGGTCTGACAACGCCAACGCAAAACAAAAGTTTTGTTTATTTTACTAAAATACCGCATTATTTATCTGGAAATTCTCGATGAGAACGCAATTGTGTTTTGACCCGAAAGATACTGGTTTGTTTATTTTCCGCCGACATTGAAACGAATTTTTGTATAATACTTTGGTTCTGCCAGGCTGTTTGCTTGCCTGCCTGCTTGCCATCCATTGCTTCCTGCCATGCTGAGTGAAAGATCCCTCCTCAAGCTTACCATGCGAATTTTCAAAGGAAATTGATAATTATTGTAGTTTTTGTTCGATTACGATGCCATATGCTTTCCAAAGAATAGCCCACAAATCAGTTTGGAATGGTTAAGTGGGATCGGAATCGTTAATGTCAATAATACAAAAATGCAAGGTGAATAGAAAATGTAGTGGGAAGTCTATATCAGAGTTATAGAATATAGAAAATAATGCGTCCCACAAGAATTTCTATAGAAAATAATGCGTCCCACAAGAATTTCTATAGAAAATAATGCATCCCAGAAGATTTTCTATAGAAAATAATGCATCCCAGAAGATTTTCTATAGAAAATAATGCGTCCCAGAAGATTTTCTATAGAAAATAATGCGATCCACAAGATTTTCTCTAGAAAATAATGCGTTCCACAAGATTTTCTCTATAGGAAATATTGCGTTCCACGAGGTTTTCCAGAGAAAATATCGTGTTCCACAAGATTTTCCGGAGAAAATATTGCGTTCCACAAGATTTTCTGTGGAAAATATTGCGTCCCACAAGATTTTCTATGGGAAATCCCATAATGCGTTTTCTCAGAGAAAATATTGTGTTCCACAAGATTTTCTCAGAGAAAATATTTTGTTCTACAAGATTTTCTATGGAAAATATTGTCTTCCACAAGATTTTCTATGGAAAATATTGTCTTCCACAAGATTTTCTATGGAAAATATTGTCTTCCACAAGATTTTCTATGGAAAATATTGTGTCCCACAAGACGAGATAATATTCCTTGTCTCCCTGAGACTGTTTGAAAATATTTTCTAAAAAAAATCTTGTGGAAAATATTGTGTCCCACAAGATTTTCTATGGAAAGTATTGTGTCCCACAAGATTTTCTATGGAAAATATTGTGTTCCACAAGATTTTCTTTAGAAATCATTGCATTCCACAAGATTTTCTTTAGAAAATATTGAGTTCCACAAGATTTTTTTTAGAAAATATTGCATTCCACAAGATTTTCTATGGAAAATATTGCGTTCCATAAGATTTTCTTTAGAAAATATTGCGTTCCACAAGATTTTCTTTGAAAAATATTCCCTTCCACAAGATTTTCTATAGAAAATATTCCATTCCACGAGATTTTCTATAGAAAATATTGCGTTCCACAAGATTTTTTTAGAAAATATTGAATTCCACAAGATTTTTTTAAAAAATATTTCATTCCACAAGATTTTCTATGGAAGATATTGCGTCCCACAAGATTTTCCGGAGAAAATATTGTGTTCCACAAGATTTTAAAGAGAAAATATTGTGTTCCACAAGATTTTAAAGAGAAAATATTGCGTTCCACAAGATTTCGAGAGAAAATATTGCGTTCCACAAGATTTTCTATGGAAAATATTGCGTTCCAGAAGATTTTCTGTGGAAAATATTGCGTTCCACAACAATTTCTATGGAAAATATTACGTTCCACAGCTGTTTCTTTGGAAAATATTACGTTTCACAAGATTTTCAATGGAAAATATTGCGTTCCACAAGACTTTCTATAGAAAATATTCCATTCCACAAGATTTTCTATAGAAAATATTCCATTCCACAAGATTTTCTATAGAAAATATTCCATTCCACAAGATTTTCTATAGAAAATTCTGCTTTCCACAAGATTTTCTATGCAAAATATTGCGTTCCACAAGATTTTCTTTGGAAAATATTGCGTTCCACAAGATTTTCTGTTCAAAATATTACGTTCCACAAGGTTTTGTGTGGAAAATATTGCGTTCCACAGCATTTTCTATGGAAAATATTTATAGGACTTATTACCATCCACAAGATTTTTTAGTGAAAATATAGCTATCTACATGATTTTCTAGAGAAAACAATGCGTTCCCCAAGATCTTCTATAGAAAGCATTCAAGACGTAATTTTCGCCAACCATATGGTTAGTTCATTGAAATCGCTCTGGTGCGTCATTTCAGCGTTTTTCCAAAGCACATACATACCTACACATGTCATCGAATCAATCACCCAACCTCCTACTGCCAATAACCAAATAGAGAAAAAAATTAAGAGGAATAAAAACAGGCCAATCACTTGTGTTGGTGCCACAGAAATCAGGAGAAATTGTGTAAACAATTAAAATTTAATTGAATTGACGCATTTTCTTCAGGCACTTTCTTGAAATTTAAACGGATGTGAAATGCAAACAAATACAAGAAACAAAATTAAGTTGTAATAAAATTTTGGACTTGAAACAAGAGACTAAATTTTTTTCAAAATTAAGAGAACTAAACATTTCAATTTTAAGTTTAAAAATGAGGATGAGAGAAGCAGAAATTGATTTGAAAGTGGGATGCTACATGGTTGTTTTTGTTTTTTATCTCAAAAATGTGAATATATGGTGATGGCATTGCTCATGTGATATGGGTCTTTTCATACATAAATTTTGATATTATTTTAGGGGGGAGGATTTTTAATAACCCAAAATACGAAAATCCCCACAAGCGCCAAACAATTGGTTAATTCTGTACATCTTGATATCAGCCACTACTTACAAAACTGCCTACTGAGACCTTCTTGCAAAATATCAAGTCTATGAAATTGATTTAATAATAAACCAGTTCTTTATTTTTATTAAACCAAAGAAATCATTTATATGACCCATAACCTACAAATTCATTACTTTTTTATGAGTCAAGGCAACTATCCCAATTTATCTCTCTTTAATATGGAATGCCCCATACATTTGCCACGCAATGTATCAGCTTGATGAACAAAGGAAGTTTAAAACTGCGTTGTATTTATTTAATAAAAAGAAGGAAATCTTGAATACACAAATTCAATGTCTTCTTAATGAAATAACCCGTGCTTTTATTTCTCTCTCTCCCTCTCTCGCACACACTCCCTCATTTGGATATATGTAAAATTTAAATAAGCCCTCAGATAGGGAGAACAAAACCCCCTCCTAAATAGAACCCAAAGAAATCCACAATGCGATTGCGTTGTGAGTGATAACTCTGAGTAATACCGAAACCTGTCATGTGTGATGACCTTTCACTCTCTCAGACTCTCGGCAAGGAAATAAAGCCGCGTTTATTGTGAGTTCTCTCATCCGCAACAATAACAACAACCGCATTGTTTAACATGCCTGTCTGCCACTTATTACTCAAACATTTAGCGGTGACAACAACAGCAAAACAATTGAATGAGAGTACTTACTGCATGAGTAAATTATAAAGTCACCAACAGGGATGCCAGCAGATTTTATTTTATAAATAATTTAATGACCGAAATAATATACACGATATAAAGACAAAATAAAAATCTTATAAATACATACAGGGTGAGATGTAAAACCTGCAACCAACTTCAGACTGCTGCCATTTCTAAGCCGCTCGTCCGACAGCTGTTAAAATTATTCCATTGACAGCTCATTATATTATTTACAAGCGTACAAAGGCATTTTGGTGAGAATTTTCAAAAAAAAAAAGTTATTCGCGATGGAATTCAAGCGTGATTTCTTTATATTTGGCTAGAAAATCATAATGGGCTATTGTTAGAGCACCCCAGCATTTAAATGTGAATAAATATTTTGTGTCTCGTACCATCGCTCGTTACCGTGATCGTGATTGGTAGCGTAGCCCGACGTCAAGGAAGTGGACGGAAGAAAACAGCAACATCAGCAGAAATGGTTCGAAAAGTAAACGACTTGATCGAAACACGCGTCGCAGTGGCCGAAAAGGGCTCGTGAGCTGAACATATCGTAATATTCCATTCGGCAAATATTGAAAAATGACGATCCCATTCAAATTCCAACAAGTTAAAAAGCAGTAAGTTCGACCGGGCAGAACTTTGAATTCTCTCCACCATTTGGAACGAATTTGGAAATTTTCAAAAAATAAAATCCTTAAAAAATTCTGCTAAAATTTTAAAAATCCCGAATATAGCCGTTATATTGGGGTCTATACGACGTGGACCTACACAGGCATTGTTTGCCATAAGCCATTACCATATTCAAATTCGAAACGTGAAATAAACGGTGAATAATGTAGCTAAAATCATCAAAAAATCGTATATAGGGAGGTACCGTTATATCGGAGCTGTGCGAAGACCTGGACCAGCATAGACAATTTTCTGTCACAGGCTGTGGTTCCCATTACGAACTCTAAATACGTAATTTGAAACTATTCTGGTGAATAATGAATCTAAAAACATCAAAATACCGAATATTGGGAGGTACCGTTATATGGGGGTTATACGAAAACGTGAACCTGCACAGACAATTTTCTGTCATAGGCTGTAGAATCCATTATGAACTTCAAATACCAAATTTGAAACAATTCCGTTGAATAATGTCGCTAAAATCATCAAAATATCGAATATAGGGAGGTGCCGTTATGTGGGGGCTATACGAAGACGTGAACCTGCACAAACAATTTTCTGTCATAGGCTGTAGTATTCATTTCGAACTTCAAATACCAAATTTGATTCCGTTGAATAATGTCGCTAAAATCATCAAAATACCGAATATAGGAAGGTACCGTTATATGATGCTATATGAAAACGTGGACCTACATGGCCGAATTACGAACTTAGACAGACAGGCGGACATCGCTAAATCTCTGATCAAGAATATTTATACTTTTTGAGTCTGACATGAGTTTTTCGAGGAGTTACAAGCGGAATGGCAAGGTTAATATAACATCCATAGTATGGTCTTCGTAAGGCCATAATTCATGCCAAAGGTGACCAATTCGAACAAGTCTAAACTTATTCTAAAATTTGATGATATTTCCTACTTTTTTGCTTTTGTTCAAAATAATTAAAAAAAGAAAATTCAGAAATTTTGAGGGTATAATTAGATTGTGGTTATTCAGTCTTTTAACTATTTTAACTACGATTATAAAACCTTTCAAATAAAATTTAGAAAAACCCCAAAAAATCACAAATTAAACCATTCTTAAAATTCCAGCCCGTAATAATCCCTAAAATTATACACTCAAAAATACTTCTAATTCTGTTAGTCCCTTCAAACGAGACCCATTATACCATCCTTAAAATCTTTCCCCCAAAATATTTAAATTTTCAAGGAAAATCTCCCAAACAAAAATGGCAACCCTCTCACTTACTCCCAGAGTAATACAAGCAGTTATTGTGTTCTCCACTGAGCATGGCGCCCAATCGTAAAAAAAAGTATCTTTGATGAGTGCGAGATGATGACTGGGGAGAAGCAAATGTAGTGAGTGCGCGCCGACCAGTGCTAAGCGAATACAAACAACACAACAACGCATTTTCATAAGTTTCTTAGCGTGGACAGATGCTACTCTGAATTCAGTTGATGAAACGCTACGTCTGACAACGGTTGCTTTTTTGAGATACTCGACAACGACCGAAGCATAGAAAAAAAGAAAAAGAATACCGCCGCTACCAAATCAAATGTCATAAGAAACAGCAACAAGAAGCAAATAAGAGAAAGAAAACAAAATCGAAAATAAAATAATAAAAGAAACAAAGAAAACAATCGGAGAAAAAAAAGTATTACAATTTTTCGTGTTCGATAGCGCTGAGCAAGAGTGAACAGAAAGTACACAACCCGCTAAATTATTTGTATATACATAAAAGGCGATTGGAATCAATAAATATTTGTAAAATAAAAAAAAAACAAAAATAATATTACAGTTTAGTTGAGTTTTGAAAAGAGCAACGCTGCTGAAAAAATTGCACGAACGACGCCGCAACAACAAAGAAATAAAAAAAAACACGGCGAAATCCAATTTCGAAATCCAAGCGATACCAAAATAATACGGCTAACCATA
Source organism: Musca domestica (assembly GCF_030504385.1). NCBI lineage: Eukaryota > Metazoa > Arthropoda > Insecta > Diptera > Muscidae > Musca > Musca domestica. The sequence continues at coordinate 10,401,048 of NW_026712219.1, read as the reverse complement.
ACCATAATACATACATAAATACTTGTATATGTACACATAATTATACATATAGTTCACATTTTTGACGTAATTATTTGAGAAAAATAATAATACAAAATTAAAGTGCAAAAAAGATTAACCCAATATTAAAAAAAACAGCAAAAAGTTTGTACTTAACACCACCAAGGCGAGAAACTTAATTTTGAAAAGAAGAGAATAAAATCAATACTTACCTAAGCATATCCTCCTGAACAAAGGAACACTAAAAAATCAATAGAAAAAATAGCAAAAAAAAAACACGACAACAACAAACCGTGCCCACCAAACCCAGTTCTCCTTCCTCTACCCATTGCTGCTTGGCAACCTAGAGCCCCCCTCTCGGCAAATTCCTTTAACCTAAACGTCTGAACACACAAAAACACCGCACAAAGCGACAGGGCAATCAAGAGACGAAGAGACAACCAACCAAGAACAACAACAAATATCCTTTTAAATCCACCGCAAAGGCTACAACAACAACTTTAATCATTACCGTCACTCTGGTGGTAAAATTGTCCGAACCCCCCAACAAAAGTGAACCGAAGATTATGACAATGGTCGAAGGTATGACTTCCATAGAATTGGGTACAATACCCTCACAGGACCCAACAACGATAGGTGGTGATATAATGCCCGAGGAGCCCATAGAGACGCCAGAAGAAAGGTCAGTGTGTGTGTGCTTTTTAAGTGCGAGTATGAGTGAGTGTGAGTGTGTTACAAATTATGTGTAAACTTTTATAAGTCAAACCGACATATGTACATGTATGTTCATTGAAATTATACATATCAACGCACATATTTATTAATACATAACTCGTGCCGTATGAACTACATTTGCTCATAAGGAACTACAAATAAATAGTGCGGTCAATGAAGCGTTTTTTATGCAAACAAAAAATTAAAACGCATGAAAACTTTTAATTCAAAATCGTATGTTCTGGGATATCATTGGGGCTGTGAGGGACCCGAATTTATTATAAAAAGTACTAATTATTATACTCCGCAACAAAATTCCTTTGTATACCCTCCACCATAGTATGGAGGTATATTAAGTTTGAAACACCTCGTAAAATACATTTTAGACCCTACTATGTCGATTTAACGATGACCGACCATCTGTCTGTCCGTCTGTGGAAATCACTCTAGCTTCCGAACGAAATGACGTAGGTTGATAAAATTTTACTCAAATGTGTGTTTGGCTATCCACGTTTAGGTATAGTCGCCTGTACTGTACCTCCCTATTTTCGGTATTTTGATGTTTTTGGCGACATTGCTCACCGGAATTGTTTCAAATTTCGTTATGATAGTTCATAATGAGTACCACAGCCTGTGACAGAAAATTGGCTATGCACAACCACGACTTCGTATAGCCCCTAATTAAGGTACCTCCCTGTATTCGGTATTTTTTTTTTTTTTTTTGCAACATTATTAACCGGAATTGTTTCATATTTCAAGTTCCTAATGAAAACTACAGCCTGTGACAGAAAATTGTCTAAGAAGATCTTCGAATAGCCCCTAAATATCGGTACCTCCCTATATTCGGTATTTTTATGATGTTGATGTTGCTAAGTTTGTCCGGGCCTTGCGTTTAATAGTCTCCATCATTTTGAAGGAACTTAAAAAATTTTCCAAAAGAAATCCATCGAAAAATACTGCTCAAATCAAAACCGTTAGATGGGGGCTACACGAAGACGTGGTTCTGCATAAGTAATTATTTGTCATCGGTTGTAGTACCCATTACGAACCTTAAATATGAAACTTGAAACAATTCCGGTGAATCAAATATAGGGAGGTACCGTTATATGAAGGCTATGGACCTAAGAAGACAATTTTCCGTCATAGATTGTAGTACCCATTACCAGCTTCAAATACGAAATTTAAAACAATTCCGGTAAATAATGTCCCTAAAATCTTCAAAATACCGAATATGGAGGGTATCGTTATATAAGAGCTATACGAAGACCTGGGTCTGCATATGCAATTTTTTTGGTGTCCATTGAGATTTTGGTGTCCATTGTGCTCTGGAAATGAAGCGAAGAACCTCATTTTGTAACCATTCTTGGCTAACGCGTGCTGAGTCCTGTTGGAATGTCCAAGGTCTGCGGCCAAACTGTTTCGCGTCCAAAGCTTTAAAACACTTTCCCGAATATTTTCGCGATAATATTCTGCATTTATTCCACGGTCGATTAATACCATCGGCTGTTGTGGCGGCCCACACCATCACCATGGCCAGCGCTTGAGTTCTGGTGGCCAACCGAAGGTGCACATTTTCAGCTCTCACCTCTCTGGCAAGCAAACACGATCATTTTATTTGTTTACAAACCGCAGGACAATGAATGTTTTCTCATCGGAGAAAACAAAATTCGGCAGTTCACCACTTTCGGCCAAGCGATGCAACACTTTAGCTCTTTTGAGTCTATTTTCTTTCTGTTGCAGTGTAAGTTCTTGCACTTTTTGAAATGTCAATGACTTTACCCCGAGCACATTTTTCAACATTTGCCGAATGGAATATTGTGATATGTTCAGCTCACGAGCCATTGGTCGGCCACTGCGACGCGAGTTTCGATCAAGTCGTTTTTTTTTACTTTTCGGACCATTTCTGCTGATGTTGCTGTTTTCTTCCGTCCACTTTCTTGGCGTCGGACTATGTTACCGGTATCACTGTAACGAGCGAAGATTTATTTACATTTAAATGCTGGAGTGCTCTAGCGATAGCCACTTGTGGTTTATAAAGAAATCACACTATCACGCTTGAATTCCATCACAAAAAAACTTTTTTTTCTGAAAAATTCTCACCAAAAGTCTTTATTGATAATCGCATAATAGAGTACTCCATTCATTTCTCCGGAAAATTTGATAATTTTGGAGAAGTTGTGCCTTTTTGGGGAAATATAAGAAACTTTCCTTCTTTCCCTCACAAATTTCCAAGCAATACATAATCGTAATTCGCTTAGAGGGCGAAGAATTTTGACGGGTATCCGATTTGTCCAAATCGTTATATATTGCGATTTATTTTGCTTATTCAAGGTTTAAATCCTAAATATGTACGTACTAAATGCAATATATCCTTTCGATTCTACAATACCGCCCTTTCGATTCCATCGAACTTTGTATAATCGTAATCTCATTAAAATTCTAGTCTACACTTTTTCAGATGTAATTCAAAACTCTTTTTATTGTAATTCATTAAATTTCAATATAAATAATTTCAAATAGATTTCTTAATATTATATAAGAATATTTTGGAAGAATAGCAGAAAATACTACGTATATAGATTAAAGCATCCTTTTCTTATCAGTCTAAACACATGATTTTCTTCTCGTAGCTGGCTATCTAATTTGACGTCAATTTTATCTTTTTGTCCGCACGACTCTTTTATGGCAAACCTGATTGGTGTATACCTTATGATAACATTTATGAGTATAATACCTCAGTGGTATTAAAGATATGTCATTTACTACCTTGTCCAGAAATACACACATATCTTCAAATTTATAAATACCTTAAAGCCGGGTGATTTAGATAAATCACGTAAATGCTATAAAAAACATAAAATATACGTTTGAATTTATAGGCGCCACAGAAAGTTCTTAAATGCGTATTTGATGAGAAATCTTTGTGGGTTCTTAAAAGCTGACCAAATTTTGTTAGATTATACGTCATTGGAAAACATATCAAAATACTCAAAGTGATTTGTATACCCTCAACCATATGGCTAGAAGGGGTATATATCATTTAATACGGCCAAAAGGTCTCTTTGGACCAACTCCGTTTCAGGACATTCGGATTCGATCTAGCGATGTCCGTCTGTCTGACTGGCTGGTGCGCACGACAACTCTCGAAGGGAGAATCCGATTTGGTCCAAATTTGGTACATCGTAATATTATTATCAAACTTATATCGATTTCGGAGATGGGCAATATCGATCCACTCCTTCTGGTACCTCCCCAAAAAAAAGCTCGATATTTTCAAAAAAAGGAAAAAAAATAGAGAGAGAGGAAGGATATTCCCATTTTGCTCCAACTTTGCAAATCTTAATATTTGCGCCAGTTCTAGGTCAGGTGCGAAAATGGACAATATCGGTCTACTCCATCAATACCTCCCCCACAAAGGACCAAAATTTTGAATAATTGCAACTCTTATAAAATGTGATGTAAGAGTCCGATTGTCGTCAAATTTCGCACATCCCAATATTTATGTTAACCTAAGGTCTGGTGTTAGGATGGAGTACATCGGTATATCCTTCTGGTACTTCCCAATAAAGCTCGAAATTTTCAAAAAAAAAAAAAAAAAAAAAGGAAAATACAGAAAGAGGAAGGATAATCCGACTTTTCTTCAACTTTGCAAATCCTCATTGCTAGGTCAGGTACGAAAATGAGTAATAGTGGTCCACTCAATCAGGTACCACCCCCACAAAGGGTCAAAGTTTTGAATAATTATATAACTCTTATAAAATGTGACGTAAGAATCCGGTTGTCTTCAAATTAAACACATCACAATATCTTTATTAACCCAAGGTCTGTTGTGAAGATGGAATATATCGGTCCATTCCTTCTCGTACCTCCCCCACAAAGGGTTACAGTTTTGAATAACCAAAACGATCATAAAAGCATCCGGTTATCTTCAAATTTCACACATCTGATTATTTCTACTAACACAAGATATGCTGTGAAAATGCGATACATCTGTCCATTTCTTCTGCACCTCCCCCAACAGAGGGTCACAATTTTTAATACCCATGAAGCTCATTAAACGCGAAATTAACATCCGATTTCATTCAGAATTGATATATCTCAATATTTATATCAACACAAGATCTGTTATAAAGATGATAGAGATCGGTTCATTCCTTTTGGTCACAAATGGTCCCGCACAAATGGTCAAAGTTGTGAATAACCAAAACTATTGTAAAATCCGAAATAAGCATGCGGTTCTCTTCATATTTCACATATCCTACCATTCTCAATAAAACACAAGATCAGCTGTGAAGATGGAATATATCGGTCCTACCCTTCTGGTACCTCCCCCACAAAGGGTCAAAATTGTGAATATATATACAATCGATTCCATTCAGACTCAATATTTAAATCAACAAAATCTGTTATAAAGATGATAGAGATCGGAGCATTTCTTCTCCCTCGCATAGGGATCAAGATTTTGAAAAACAAAACGCTCGAAGAAAGCGAAATAAGTTTCCAAATCTCTTCAGATTTCACACATCCCATTATTTCTACTAACACAAGATATGCTGTGAAGATGGAATATATAGGTTGACTCCTTCTGGTACCTCCCCCACAAAGGATCAATGTTTTGAATATCCATGAAGCTCATAAAGGTGATGTGATAATATCCCAATTTTTCGCATTTCATAAATAGTATTTATTTTGCTAAAGTCTTAAATAAAAAAATTAATTTCTAAATGTCTAAATTTTTGATTTTAGCAAAAACAAGTTAAGGTTATCTTCAAATCCCAGTTTCAATTCGTGTATTACGTCCCGCCTAATTTTTAAAATAAAAATCACCAAATTGGCAACATTGTTATTGTTTCCCTACTCCCTGCCTCCCACTCCCCTCACCCCACACCCCACACCCTTCTCCTACATTGCCTGTGCACTTGTTTTGAATAGTAATAACAATAATAGTAGTAAAACTACCCCTGACTCACAACCATCAAAATCATGTCGCGATGGAGACTTAGAAATTCAGTTCGTGTTTAACAACAACAAAAAAACCAAATCAAGAAAATAAAACAAAACAAAAAAACAAAATAATTCACAGAGACACACAAGTCTCTCGGTAATAACCCGAGGCATGTCATGTTGTGGTTTTATTATTGTTTTTGTTTTTCTTCTGTTTTGCTGTTTTTTTTTTTTTTTAGTTTTATTTCTTTTCTCAAAACACCCCAAGCCGCTTGCACGGAAAAAACCCGAATGTGAATGGCATAGACAGACACCAAGACACCATTTCCGCCTCCGCTTGTTTCCCTAAGCTGGGTAGATTCAGCAATAGGGAGGGAGCCGGGGAGTGGGGTTGTATAAATAAATTTTTTTGTGTGTGTGTGTGGGGGAGGTTACGATGTGAATGGAATTCCTTAGCACCGAATGACATGCGGGAATGGGAGATATTTGTGTTCAATTAACACCTCCGCCTCCGTGGCTCCGGAGAGGAATTTAATTATTATCGATTTTCGTTTAGGGTAGGTATTTTGCAGCCACAACTATTTACGCTTGTCTTTTCAAAAGCGCATTCCTTAGGAATATTTTTGCGTGGGTTTTAGATAATTCCTTTATTGTGTCTTCCATGGAAAATGGGAGATTGGGTCAAGTAAGTTTGGCAAAAATGGGTAATACAAAGGCTTAAATTATTAGCAAAACTAGTTAAAAAGTATCAGTAGGATTTGTCGACAAATTTATGCCCTTAGCCAATGTTCGTTTCTTTCAATAGGGTTTGACTTGTGTTATGATTATTCAATCGGTTGACCCTTTGGGTGGTCCCAATGCAGTGGGCCAAAGTAGTACATTTATTTTCTAACCTAAGTCTGATCAGAATATTCAATTTTGCTCAATTTGCACTATAACTACGATTGTCTTCTCTTTATATGAAATATATGATAATTTTTGGAAATTTTAGAAATCTAATACTGATAAAAACATTGGGATTAGCAATTTTTAAAGAAAATATAATATTTACTAGCAAGTGTCCGCCACTTCGTCAGGTGGGCTTTTACCTTAAAATTTTAGATTCATTTCAAATGTTCGTATTAGGTCCTTTTATACCCTCCACCATACTATGGAGGGTATATTAACTTTGTCATTCCATTTGTAACTCCTCGAAATGTCAGACCCAACAAAGTATATATATATATATATATATATATATATATATATATATATATATATATATATATATATATATATATATTCATGATCAGCGTATAATTCTATGTCGATTTAGCGATATCCGTCTCTCTGTCCCTCTGCTTGTCTGCTGTAATCACACTTTCTTTCGAACGAATTGATATAGAAGGCTAAAATTTTGCACACATGTTTATTTTTCCAGTAGGCTGATTAATTTCGTAAATGGGCCATGTAGGTCCACGTTTTCATATAGCCCCCATATAACGGTACCTCCCGATATTCGGTATTTTGATGATTTTAGCGACATTATTCACCAGAATTGTTTCAACTTTGGTATTTGAAGTTCGAAATGGATACTACACCCTAAGATAGAAAATAATCTGTGCAGATCCACGTCTTCGTATTGCCCCCATATAACGGTACCTCCCAATATTCGGTATTTTGATGATTTTAGCGTCATTATTCACCGGAATTGCTTCAAATTACGTATTTAGAGTTCGTAATGGGAACTATAGTCTGTGACAGAAAACTGTCTATGCAGGTCCAGGTCTTCGTATAGGCCCCATATATCAATACCTCCCTATATTCGGTATTTTGACGAGTTTAGCTGTAATACCCACAGAAATTGTTTAAGATGTCGTATTTGAAATTCGTAATGGATGCTACAGCTTGTGGCAGAAAATTGTCTATGCTGGTCCAGGTCTTCGCATAGCTCTGATATAACGGTACCTCCCTTTATACGATATTTTAATGATTTTAGCTACATTATTCACCGTTTATTTCAAGTTTAATGGCTTGTGAGAAGCAATGCCTATGTAGGTCCACGTCGTATAGACCCAATATAACGGCTATATTAGGTAGTTTTAAAATTTTAAAAGAATTTTTTAAGGATTTTATTTTTTGAAAATTTCCAAATTCGTTCCAAATGGTGAAGGGTATTCAAAGTTCGGCCCGGCCGAACTTACTGCTTTTTAACTTGTTAGTACTAAAAATGGCCAATTGATTCAGATTGACAAAAATTTATACATCGTTCTAAATCTTCAGACTTTCAAGGTTTTCTGGGTTATTTAAGTTTTTCCTCCTTAGGAAAGAATAATATGAACATTTTTACCTTTTACACCAAAAAGTCTTCGAAATCATTCATTTTGAAGTTTACCGAGAAGAATATTAGTAAAACTATAGCACATTGGCAAAGACCTAAAATGGTAAAGACTAGACAAAATGCATTTTGAGCAAATGGTTTGTGTCTACAATACATAGAGTAACAGCTCATGGCAGAGACATGTTAATATAAAAACCACTATTACAGAAACGGATATCAAATAAAAATTTGAAAAATCCAAAATTTTGGTTTCAAAATTCTATTCCATGGACCTTTCCGAAAATTTGCACATTGCTTTGGCGGTTTAAATCTGTTAACATTTGTAATTATGTTGTTATGATATCGTAACAACAGAGGTATTTTCACAGGGTTACCATATCTTGACTCTGTCTTGTCCTATCTTTACACTTCTATGTCTTTGACATTGGAGCCACATCCAATTTTCTATCCATACAACTATAGTAAACATTTCCAAAATTACCTCCACCAAACCACAGACACCAACAGTCACATCCATATTAAATTTTTGGGATTTCTGCTTTATTCCTTCACCCAGTAGTAGACATTTCCATAACAAACCCCATATCTTATTTCCAAATGCCAACTGAGATTTCAATATCAAATTTCGGGTTTCCGGCTTTATTTCTTCACCCAATACCAAATTAATACTATTTAGTACAATTTCTCATTTCCTAAACCACCTCTGTATCTCAATCTCAGGTGTCAACAGTCACATCTATAACAAATTTGAGGATTTCTTCTCTATTTTTTCCCAATACCAAATTTAGTACTATTTAGTACTTTTCATACAATGTAATACAACACAATTACAAAAACACCTCCATATCTTAACCTCAGACACCGGCAGTGACATCTATATAAAATTTCAGGATTTCTGCTCTGTAATTCCATCATTACCAAATTTAGTACCATTTTAATACGCATATTCAAACCAGCTCCTTTTCTCAACCACAGACACCAGCAGTGACATCCATATCAAATTTCAGAATTTTATCTCTATTCCTTTACCCAATACCAAATTTAGTAACATTTAGTAATTTTCGTTTAATTTTAGTACGCATTTCCAAAACCACCCCCATATCTTAACCACATTCACCAATAGTGACATCTTTATCAAATTTCAGGACTTCTGCTCTATTCTTTCACCCAGTACCAAATTTAGTAACATTTAGTACATTTTGTTTAATTTTAGTACGCATTTCCGAAGCCACCTCCATATCTTAATAGATAGACACAAACAGTGACGTCTATATCAAATTTCAGGATCTCAGCTCTATCTCTCCACTGAATTCCAAATTTTTTTTCGTACAAATATAGTAGACATTTCCAAAACACCCTCCAAATTTTTTTTTTCCAGATGCCAACAAAGACCTCAATATCAAATTTTGGGATTCCAGGTTATTTTTTTCACCTATACCAAATTTAGTACTATTTAGTGCTTTTAGTACAATTAACCACAGACACCAACAGTCACAACCATATCAAATTTCAGGATTTCCCACCTATTTTTTTATCCATTAAATTGTAGTAATATTTAGTACTTTTCGTACAAATATAGGACGCATTTCCAAACCACCCTTCAAATCTCAGAACAGATTCCAACAGTCACATCCATATCAAATTTCTATTCTCTATTTCTTCACACAATACCACGTTTTGTACTATTTTGTACTTTTCATAGAAATATAGCACAAATTGTCATAACTATTTGCATAACATAATTCCAGATACCAATAGACCCCTCAATACTTAATTTGAGGATTCCAGCCCTATCCCTTCACCCAATACCAAATTTAATACCATTTAGTACCTTCCGTACAAATATAGGACGATTTTCCTTACTTTCACCCAATACCAAATTTAGTACCACTTTTTATTTTTTTCGTACAATTATTTCTGCACATTTCCGAAACCACCTCCATATGTCCCGGCAACACCTAAACAGCGATCCGAATACCAAATTTCAGATTTCAAGCAATCTTTGATCACCAAATGACAAATTGTACCAAATATAGTACTATTTAATACTTTTCGTGCACTTATAGTACACATTTTCAAAACCACCTCTTTATTACAAATCTCATTTCAAAATTTCAATAGTCCAGCTCCATCCGTTCACCTTAACCAATCTGTCGCAAATTTAGTACCATTTTGTACAGTTCGCACATTTAGTACACATTTCCAAAACCATGTTCATATTATCAAACTTACTTTCCAACCTTGATTCTCATACCAAATTTCAAGATTTTAGTTCTATTTGTTCACATTATACCGAATGGTACTATTTTACAAATTTAGTACCATTTTAGAACTTTTCATAACCTTAAGTTGCGAATTTCCAAAAACCCTTTGGTGCATCTATCCTTATTCACTCCATCAGTGACTCTCATTTCAAATTTCAGAATTATAGCTCCTTACGCTTGTGCAGTACAAATGATTAAAATTTTAGTGCTATCACATGCCTATGTACCAAGACTGAACATTGTGCCAAATTTCAAGATTCTAGCTTCATCCGTTTCGTCTGAACGTCGATTCTCAGCCAGTCACTTATTTTACTACTCTTTTAGGAGATGAATCCATGGTAAATGGTAGAGGTTTCATTATGGTTTTATCTTAAAGCCGTATTTGCTGGTATCCTTCTGCTTATAAAATGAGAATACCTTCCGCTAGGTTTCCACACATCATTTCCCAACCCTTTCAATTTCTATGAATATACAATGCGATGAAATGAAATGATAATTTGAAGGACATTGCTGAAGAAAACGATATCCCAATGCAATTTTCCATTTTCACCAAGTGCTACTTTAAATCATGCCTTTCAAGGTATTTCAACGTTGAACATATCGTCGTTAGTCTATTTTGAGTATAAGGACGTCGTGACGTCATGTCTCATGTTAAATTATAAACTATCACCATGACATGATTGCTGGCTGACTGACTGGCTGGCTGGGTGGCTGGTATGGTATGGGTAATGGCCTTCAGCGTTTTTTATTCATTCATTTCATTTGGCGTTTTATACCTTTGGCGTTCTGTTGAAAAGAAAACCCTACCGAGTGATGATGACGTTTCGAATAATAGTTGGTTTGTGTTATTTTTCGTTAAACTGTTTTTTTTTTTTTTTTTTTTTTGTTTGATATGATTATTTTTATTTTATTTTTTTAATTAATTAAATTTTACAATGATATGTCACGGAATCGTCAATAGATGGGTTTTTGTAATTTATCGTGTGATAACAAATACAGTGTCATCATCACCATCCTTTACCGCCGTGTTGCGGAAGCAAACGATATTTGGAAAATCTTAATTTCACCCGCTTTATTGGTCATAAAGTGAATACTGTTGTTAATTGCAATTTAATTTCTTAATCATATACCTCAAATATTAAGTTGCCCTATTTTGTTGATCGCAAAGTGGACTTTTGATGTTGATTTGATGATGACGAAATGCAATTTCCCTTTATTTGACATTGTGATAATTTGTTATTTATCTTTGAAAGTACAATTAAAAAAATGTTAAAATTCAATTAAGGTTCTGTTATTCTGAATTCTGAGAAAAAAAAAGCATTTAAAAGAGTCTTGCCCTTTTTTCGATTGGAAGTTTTGATTAACCGAAACAATTCCGTTTGAAAGGTAATAAAAATCCGGGTATGATTTTTTATTTATTTATTCTGTCTGTCTGTGGTGGGCTTTTACGAAAAAAAAAAAATGATTTGTCAAAGTAATCATTTAAATGTCATTAACTTGGTGAGACATTTAAATAAATGCCCAATGACTGTTGATTGCAGATTAATGAGGCCATTGAACTGCCAAGGTCATTTATGTGGCTAGAAACATGGGGTGAATTCAAGAATTATTTGCCGTTCAAAATATAGAATGTCATACCCTAGTCTTTGCTAAGGACAGTTTACATCGTTATACGGGGTGTAAGCCATCGACGCTAGAACCAATTACGAACTACAAATACCTTCTTTTAGACAAATCCGTTGAAAAATGTGGCAAAAATCATCAAAAAACCGAATATCGGGAGGTACCGTTGTATGGAGGCTATACGAAAACGTGGACCTATATATGCAACGAACCACCACCGGAGCTAGAACCAATAACGAACTACAAATACCAATTTTTAAACAAATCCGTGGAAAATGTTGCTAAAACCATCAAAATACCGAATATTGGGAGGTACCCTTATATGGGCTCTATACGAAAACGTGGACCTATATAACCAATGTTCTGTCACCGAAGCTGGAACCCATTACAACCAACAAATATCATTTTTTGTGAGACAAACCCGTTGCAAAATGTAGCAAAAATCATCAAAATACCGAATATCTGGAGGTACCATTATATGGAGGCTATACGAAAACGTGGGCCTATATATAAGACGATCAGCCACTGGAGATAGAACTCATAGCCAACTATAAATATCAATTTTTTAGACAAATTGATGGAAATATGTGGCTAAAACTATTAAAAAACCGTTATATGGGGGATATCCCAAAACGTGTACCGATATATCTTATTCTAAAGCTCTACTTCAAAAAATGTGAGGTGTATCGTGATTTCAACAGACAGACGAACATCGTTAAATCGACGTCAAACGCCATACTTTTTACATTTTTTTTTCTTTAATTTTATTGAATGAAAGCAAAAAATGTCGGAAATAGCATCACATTTTAGAATAAGATTAGATTTGTTCGAATTGGTCACCTTTGGTACGAATTATGGCCTTCAAACGGCCAATGAAACCGTCACACGCTGTCCCCATATTCCTCTGCGGTATTTTGACCCATTTCCGGCGAAGCGCTTGCTTGAGGTGATCGACACTTTGGTATATTTTAGTGCCAGCCTCGCTATCCAAAATACTCCAGACACAATAGTCCAACGGATTGGTATCCGGATATTTTGGTGGCCATTGCCCGCTGGAAATAAAGCGAAGAACCTCATTTTGTAACCATTTTTGGGTGGCGCGATGGTGCTGTTTGCGTGCCCAAGGCTTTAATACACCCTCCAGAATATTTTTGCGATAATATTCGTCATTTATTCTGATGCCACGGTCGATTAATACGAGCGGAGAGCGACCATCGGCTGTTATGGCGACCCTCACCATCGCCATGGCCGGCGCTTGAGTTCTGGTGGCCAACCGAAGTTGCACATTTTCAGCTGACCTCTTTGGCAAGTAAACATGATCATTTTGTTTGTTTACAAACTGCTGGACAACGAATGTTTTCTCATCGGAGAAAACCAAATTCGGCAGTTCACTACTTTCGGCCAAGCGAAGCAACTCTTTAGATCTTTTGAGTCTATTTTCTTTATGTTGCGGTGTAAGTTCTGGCATTTTTTGAAATTTCAATGGCTTTGCCCGAGCTCATTTTTCAATATTTGCCGAATGGAATATTGCGATATGTTCAGCTCACGACCCATTTTTCGGCCACTGCGACGCGGGTTTCGATCAAGTCACTTCTTTATTTTTCCAACCATTTCTGCTGATGTTGCTTTTTCTTCCGTCCACTTCCTTGACGTCGGGCTAAGAGAAGACCATTGGGTCTTCTTTGCGACCTTTCGTTCTTCTATGCCAAGACTTTTCGCCCTTCTATGAAAATACCCTATGCGAAGACCTTTCGCTCTTCTATGCGACGGCCTTTCGCCCTTCTATGCGACGGCCTTTCGCTCTTCTATGCGAAGGCCTTTCGCTCTTCTATGCGAAGACCTTTCGCTCTTCTATGCGAAGACCTTTCGCTCTTCTATGCGAAGACCTTTCGCTCTTCTATGCGAAGACCTTTCGCTCTTCTATGCGAAGACCTTTCGCTCTTCTATGCGAAGACCTTTCGCTCTTCTATGCGAAGACCTTTCGCTCTTCTATGCGAAGACCTTTCGTTCTTCTATGCGAAGACCTTTCGCTCTTCTATGCGAAGACCTTTCGCTCTTCTATGCGAAGACCTTTCGCTCTTCTATGCGAAGACCTTTCGCTCTTCTATGCGAAGACCTTTCGCTCTTCTATGCAGAAGGCCTTTCGCTCTTCTATGCGAAGGCCTTTCGCTCTTCTATGCGAAGACCTTTCGCTCTTCCATGCGAAGACCTTTCGCTCTTCTATGCGAAGACCTTTCGCTCTTCTATGCGAAGACCTTTCGCTCTTCCATGCGAAGACCTTTCGCTCTTCTATGCGAAGACCTTTTGCCCTTCGCCCTTCTATGAGAAGAATTTTCACCCTTCTTTGACTTGTTTGACTTTTCGGTCTTGATATTTTGGTCTTCTTTGAGAAGTCCTTCTGGTTTTCTTTGAGAAGACTTTCTGACCTGCTTTAAGGAGTCCTATGGAAGAACTATAGGTCGTCTTGGAGAAGTCTTTTGGTCTTCTTGGAAAATACGGATTGCTTTTCTAGGAGTAGACCTTTTTGTTTTTTTGTGTGCAAACGTTATTGTCGTTGTTGCTGTTCTCTGAGAAGACCTTCGGGTCTTCTTTGAGGTTACCTTTAGTTCCTCTTTGAGAAGACCTTCTGAGCTACTTCGAGAAAACCTCCTGGTCTATTTTGCGAAGAACTTCTGGTCATCTATCAGAAGATCAATAAGTCTTCTAAGAGAAGACCTTCTGCACTTGTCTTTGTCTCTGGTCTGCTATGAGGTACACCTCTATGAGGTCTATCTACAAAATGAAAAAGTCATTTAAAATGAGTTCTGGTTATAAAAAATCCCTCTTCAGAAATCTTTGGAAAAAAAATCCTATTTACAGATTATTATTTCCACAATTTCAAAATCGGTCCATGTTTTAATATTGCCCCGGTTTGGGTGGTTCGGTACGATTTAAGGTGTTTTGCAGTTTTCATTCTGTTTTCCAACGCAACTAGCTATTTTTTGATTTTTGAGATTCTCATTGAGTTCTTTTTCTCTCTATTCCAAAATACTTTCTGAAATGCAATACTAGACTACTTTTGACAAAAATTTGACAATAGACTTAGTATTTTTCGCACTATTGTGGTTTGACTCTTTTTTGAATTTCAAATCGTAATATGTCTTTTGACGATAAAATTGGTTGACAGATGGGCTTATTGGCCGACCTTAGGTAGGCCATGTCCAATACTATTTTTTTTCTACGACTACTTAGTTACAGTTGTCATTTGGTACATCAATCTAATTTGATCCGTATAATTCAAATATGGAAATTTTGCAAATATTTTTATTTTTATTTTTGCATTAATCAAATCGATTTTCATTCAAAACAAACAATTTCACAGTTAATTTATTTGTGGTCACGAATTGGTGCGCAGTGAATGCCGACCGTTAGATGGTGGTGATGAGTTGCAAACAGGTTTTCTAGAAATAATTATAACAAAAAAAAAACACAATTATTTTTTTTTTTTTTTCAAACAAACAAACAAATAATGATGATGACGAATTGAAATACAACCGAAGACGATAATGATGAATGAATAGTTGATACACTTTCAAACACCTTTGAACAGGTTGTTGGTTGGTAGGAAAATGTTAGCACAATTTTGTTTTGAGCGCGACTGGTACCAGTTACTACTAATTGTGTTCAGTATACTGTCATAAAAGCGATAGTGGTTAAGTTGTAGCATTTTCAGACCGAAATGAGTAAAATTTGAAAAGTAAGCATCGTATGGGTTACCCTTTATGCAGAGATACGAAGAAATGGGTAACGAATTTAATGGAGGTGTTTCATTTCATTTTTTTGCCATTATACGGGCATATTAATATGTCTTATGGTATTGGGTTTTGATGCAAGCTTCTTGGTCACTAAAGTTTCTAAATAAATTTAAAACTATATTTCCTCCAGATAAAAAATATCCCAGACCCATAATGTACAATAGGTTGTTAATTGAGTGGCCTTGTCATGCACTGTAGCCTCTATTTTTATACCCTCCACCTTTGTGACACCCAAAATATTCGTCGTAGACCCCATAATGTATGTATATTCATAATCAGCATAAAATTCTAAGTCGATTTAACGATATCCGTCTGTCTGTCTGCCTGTTGAAATCACAATACAGGCCACATTATTTGACATAGAGCTTCAAAATTTAGCAGAATAATTTGTATTGTGTCTAGATAGGTTGGTATTGAAAATGAGATATATCGGTCCACGTTTTGGTATAGTCCCTATATAACGGTACCTC
This sequence comes from Musca domestica, assembly GCF_030504385.1. Lineage (NCBI taxonomy): Eukaryota > Metazoa > Arthropoda > Insecta > Diptera > Muscidae > Musca > Musca domestica. Next base: position 10,384,919 of record NW_026712219.1, on the reverse strand, counting down.
CCGATGTTCGGTAATTTGATGATTTTTGCCACACTTTTTCACGAATTTGTCTGAAAATTGGTATTTGTAGGTCATAATGGGTCTTAGTTCGTGTGGCGAAGCATTGTATGTATAGGCCCACGCTTTGGTATAGCCCCCATATAACGGTACCTCCCGACGTTCGGTATTTTGATGATTTTTACCACACTTTTTCACGGATTTGTCTGAGAATTGGTATTTGTAGGTCATAATGTGTCCTAGTTCGTGTGGCGAAGCATTGTATGTATAGGCCCACGCTTTGGTATAGCCTCCATATAACGGTACCTCCCCATATTCGGTATTTTTATTATTGTTGCCACATTTTTTCACGGTTTTGGTATTTGTAGGTCATAATGGGTCCTAGTTGGTGTGGCGAAACATTGTATGTATAGGTCCACTTTTTGGTATAGTCCCCATATAACGGTACCTCCCGATATTCGGTTTTTTATGATTTTTGCCTGATATTTTCAAGGATTTTTCTAAAATTTGGTATTTGTTGGTCATAATGGGTCCTAGTTCGTGTGGCGAAACATTGTATGTTTAGGTCCACACTTTGGTATAGCCCCCATATAACGGTATCTCTCGATATTCGGTATTTTGATGATTTTTGCCCCATTGTTTCATGGATTTTTCTAAAAATTTAAATTTGTTGGTCATAATAGGTTCTAGCTCCGTTGGTGAAACATTGTATGTATAGTTCCACCTTTTTTTATCCCTATATATCGGTACTTCTCGATATTCGGTATTTTGATGATTTTTGCCACATTTTCCCACGAATATGTCTAAAAATTGATAGTTGTGTGTCATATTTGGTTCTAATGTTTTCTTAAACCTAAGATGGAGGGTATAAGAAGTTCGGCCCAGCCGAAATTAATTTTTTTACTTGTTTGTTTTCTTTTGTTCAATCTTTTATCTATCATCAAGGACAAACACTGCAGATACCAGTCACCAGCGATGGCAACATTTCCAACCCACGTGTCTGCCTCACCAGTCACAGAAGATTTCATCACAGTTATTCATTGCTGTTATCAGCACCATCTAATCATCTCATCCCATCTGATCTTATCACTCTCCAGTAAAATGGTCATATTTTGAGGATGCTGTTTGTATTCTCTGTTGAAGGGATTGCCATTTTTTGTTTTTCATCATAATTTTGTTGATTCAACCAACTCTGCAGCAGATGCTGCAGTCTGCTTATCTCTGGGTGTTTTGTTTTTTTTTGGAAATACGTGTCATTTATTTAAATATTTGTTAGATAAACATTGTTTTATTGTTGTTGTTGTAGCAATTTATTATCACCCATCTGAACAACAATAAAAACAACACACAATACCACTATGTACTCGCTTTTGGTCCCGACTGCTATTATTATGGAGCGTAATATTTACTCTGTTTTAGCCTGTGCTGGGCTTTTTGTGAGTATTTCAATTTGAATGCAGTAAATATCAGTAGCTTGTATTTGAATTTGTTAATTATATAAACACAATATTTGTTGTTGTTGCTGTTTTGTAAATAGGTGTTAATTTTACTGGAGTGTTAAAGATTTTGTTTGGTTTTTTGTTTTCAAATTATAAAGGGGGAAATATACTACCAGACCAGAGGGCCTTTTCAACAAAAGTCCAGAAGGTCTTCTCATAGAAGACTAGTTGATCTTCTCATGTATGACCAGAAGTTATTCGCAAAAAAGACCGGAGGGTTTTCTTCAAGGAGATCAGAATGTCTTCCCAAAGAGGACCTAAAGGTAACCTCAAAGAAGACCCGAGAGTCTTCTCAGAGATCAGCAATAACGACAACAACGTTTTCACACAAAAAACCAAAAGGTCTTTTCCTAGAAGAGCAAATCGTATTTTCCAAGAAAGACAAAAGACATCTTTAAGACGACCTATAGTTCCTTTCATAAAAGACCATATGGTCTTATTATAAAAAGCACGATGGTCTTCCTCAGAGAATCAGAAAGTCTTCTACTAGTAGATCATTTCCAATACGTCTCCTTAAAGCAGGTCAGAAAGTCTTCTCAATGAAAACCAGAAGGACTTCTCAAAGAAGTCCAAAATATCAAGACCGAAAAGTCAAACAAGATCGAAAAGTCTTCTCATAGAAGGGCGAAGAGCGAAAGGTCTTCGCAAGAGTAAAAGGTCTTCTTATAGAAGAGCGAAAGGTCTTCTAGAAGAAGAGCGAGAGGTCTTCTAGAAGAAGAGCGAGAGGTCTTCTCATAGAAGAGCGAGAGGTCTTCTCATAGAAGAGCTAGAGGTCTTCTCATAGAAGAGCGAGAGGTCTTCTCATAGAAGAGCGAGAGGTCTTCTCATAGAAGAGCGAGAGGTCTTCTCATAGAAGAGCGAGAGGTCTTCTCATAGAAGAGCGAGAGGTCTTCTCGTAGAAGAGCGAGAGGTCTTCTCATAGAAGAGCGAGAGGTCTTCTCATAGAAGAGCGAGAGGTCTTCTCATAGAAGAGCGGAAGGTCTTCGCATAGAAGAGCGAAAAGTCTTCGCATAGAAGAGCGAAAGGTCTTCGCATAGAAGAGTGAAAGGTCTTCGCATAGAAGAGCGAAAGGTCTTCTCGTAGAAGAGCGAAAGGTCTTCTCGTAGAGGAGCGAAAGGTCTTCTCGTAGAAGAGCGAAAGATCTTCGCATAGAAGGGCGAAAGGTCTTCTCTTAGAAGAGCGAAAGGTCTTCTCTTAGAAGAGCGAAAGGTCTTCTCTTAGAAGAGCGATAGGTCTTCTCGTAGAGGAGCGAAAGGTCTTCTCATAGAAGAGTGAAAGGTCTTCAAATAGAAAGGTGAAAATTCTTCCCATAGGAGAGTGAAAGGTCTTCTCTTAGAAGAGCGAAAGGTCTTCTCTTAGAAGAGCGAAAGGTCTTCTCTTAGAAGAGCGAAAGGTCTTCTCTTAGAAGAGCGAAAGGTCTTCGCATAGAAGAGCGAAAGGTCTTCTCGTAGAAGAGCGAAAGATCTTCGCATAGAAGGGCGAAAGGTCTTCGCATAGAAGAGCGAAAGGTCTTCTCTTAGAAGAGCGAAAGGTCTTCTCTTAGAAGAGCGAAAGGTCTTCTCGTAGAAGAGCGAAAGGTCTTCTCGTAGAAGAGCGAAAGGTCTTCTCGTAGAAGAGCGAAATATCTTCGCATAGAAGGGCGAAAGATCTTCTCATAAAAGAGCGAAAGGTCTTCTCATAGAAGAGCGAAAGGTCTTCTCATAGAAGAGCGAAAGGTCTTCTCACAGAAGAGCGAAAGGTTTTCTCTTAGAAGAGCGAAAGGTCTTCTCTTAGAAGAGCGAAAGGTCTTCGCATAGAAGAGCGAAAGGTCTTCTCGTAGAAGAGCGAAAGATCTTCGCATAGAAGGGCGAAAGGTCTTCTCTTAGAAGAGCGAAAGGTCTTCTCTTAGAAGAGCGAAAGGTCTTCTCGTAGAAGAGCGAGAGGTCTTCTCATAGAAGAGCGAGAGGTCTTCTCATAGAAGAGCGAGAGGTCTTCTCATAGAAGAGCGAGAGGTCTTCTCATAGAAGAGCGAGAGGTCTTCTCATAGAAGAGCGAGAGGTCTTCTCATAGAAGAGCGAGAGGTCTTCTCATAGAAGAGCGAGAGGTCTTCTCGTAGAAGAGCGAGAGGTCTTCTCATAGAAGAGCGAGAGGTCTTCTCATAGAAGAGCGAAAGGTTTTCTCACAGAAGAGCGAAAGGTTTTCTCACAGAAGAGCGAAAGGTCTTCTCATAGAAGAGTGAAAGGTCTTCCCATAGAAGAGCGAAATATCTTCCCATAGAAGAGCGAAATATCTTCCCATAGAAGAGCGAAATATCTTCTCATAGAAAGGTAAAAATTCTTCCCATAGAAGAGTGAAAGGTCTTTTCATAGAAGAGCGAAAGGTCTTCGCATAAAAGAACAAAAGGACTTCTCATAGAAGAGAGAAATATCTTCTCACAGAAGAGCGAAATGTCTTCTTTCACAGAAGACCCAAAGGTCTTGTCTCTTAAAAGACTCAAAGGTCTTCTGAGAGAATGCTAGAAAGTCTACTCATTGAAAGCCCAAAGGTCTTCTTATAGAAGACCAGCTGGTCTTCTGATAGAAAACCAAACCCAAAGATCACCTGAATTAAAATAGTATTCCACTATCACTCTAATTTGCAAAACAAAAATATTTAAACAATTACATACGTACATATTTACATACGTGTGATTACAAAGGCTACAAACAAACTGTCTACTCTGTCATTTAATGCGGCAAATATGAATGTAGATTAGAATGAATTATTTAACAATATCAACAACAAGAACAATAACAAAAGTCATAAACAAAACCAAACAACTGCAAATACGGAACATTTACATACTAAGTACACATTCCCGCCGCCAGTTAGCAGACGTCGAGTCGAGTTGAGTCGAGTCGAGCGTCAACTGCTACTCTATTTTTTATTGTTATTTGGAATTCATATTTGTAAATAAATAAATAAATGAATAAATTTCCATGGCGTTTATATTTACATGCAAAATAAGCTATACTATATTTACTGGAGCTTATATAACAATTGTATGTGTGTATCGCATATTTAAATGGATCAATTACATCGATGCTAATCAATAACAAAAACCCGAGTCAGTCCCTTTAACTGTGGCCAGGCAGGCAGGCGGCTTAGTCATTCATGCATATTCAAGTGTGATAGCTGATGAAAAAAACAAATATTTTTGAAATAATTTATAATGACAAACGAACAACTACGAACTGGATGTATGTGACTGGGTAGATCACCCTGTTCAAATATATCTGTACTTAAGCGAAAAATAAGAAAGAAGAGGTAGAAATCGTATGAGGCACCAATTCTAGAGGATATTCAGGGAGTCTTCTATGTGTAGAACACCCCCAAAGGTTCTTCTTAAGACAGAATTCTTCTATGAATAGAACATCTTTCAGATATTGTCTAAAGGCGTAAGATGTCTTATATGGAGGACTTTTTTATAAGAAGTCAGTCAATAGGGGTTTTATAAATAGAAGGTCTTTAAGAGGTTTTCAGTATAAAAACATTGTTAGAAGGTCAAAACTTATCCTATTTAACAAAAATCGCTTAGTTATAGAATATTACAATAGGTGTTTTTCAGAAGAATACATCTTCAACAAATATATTATATTTAGAAGGACCAGGAGTTTTATATAAATACCAGCAAGTGTTAGCTAATTCTTCTGCAAAAAGTCCACTCTAATATTTTGGATTTGTTCCAAGAGTTAGACGTTCCTATTTATACCCTCCACCATACTATGGAGGGTATATTAACTTTGTCATTCCGTTTGTAACTCCTAGAAATTTACATTTTAGACCCATAATAACTGCAACAAAGTCAAACGCCATAATTTTACATTTTTTGTTTACATTTTATTGAATGAAAGCCAAAAAAATATCGGAAATAGCATCAAATTTTAGAAGAAGTTTAGATTTGTTCGAATTGGTCACCTTTGGCACGACTTATGACCTTCAGACGGCCAATGAAACCGTTACACGCTGCTCGAATGGTGCTCTGCGGTGTTTTGGTCCTTTCCCGGCGAAGCGCTTGCTCGAGGTGATCGACACTTTGGTATTTTTTAGTACAAACCTTGTTTTCCAAAATACTACAGACACAATAGTCCAACGGATTGTTATCCGGAGATGTTGGTGGCCATTGTGCGCTGGAAATGAAGCGAGGAACCTCATTTTATAACCATTCTTGGGTGGCGCGTGCTGAGTGCGATGGTGCTGGCTTTAATACACCCTCCAAAATATTTTCGCGATAATGTTTGGCATTTATTCTGATGTCATGGTCGATTAATACGAGCGGAGAGCGACCATCGGCCGTTATGGCGGCATACACCATCACCATGGCTGGCGCTTGAGTTATGGTGGTGGCACCGAAGGTGCACATTTTCAAACTGCTGGACAACGAATGTTTTCTCATCGGAGAAAACCAAGTTAGGCAGTTCACAACTTTCGGCCAAGCGAAGCAACTCTTTAGCTCTTTTGAGTCTATTGCGGTGTCTTTCTGTTTTGGTGTAAGTTCTTGCACTTTTTAGAATTTTAATGACTTTATCCCGAGCTTATTTTTCAATATTTGCCGAATGGAATATTGCGATTTGGAATATTCCAACCGGGACCTCAAGATAAAATATCAGGATTCGAAATCATAAATTCACTCAATATCAAATTTAGTACTTTTTGTATAATTTTAGTACTAATTTGGAAAATCAATCACAAACTCCAACTGTGACAAATTATCCAAATTTAGTAATATTTAGTACTTTCGTACAATTATAGTAAAGATTTTTAAAGTCCACTCCATATCTCAATTCCAGTTGCCAATATCCATTTTGGGGATTCAAGCTCTATTTCTTTACCCAATGCCCATTTAGTACTATTAAATACTTTTCTTAAAATTATAGTACACATTTCCAAAATCACCTCCATATCTCAATTCCAGATACCCATAGAGACCTTAACATCAAATTTGAGGATAACAGCCCCATCTCTTTACCCAAAACCAAATTTAGTACTATTTACTACTTTTCGTACAAATATAGGACGCATTTCCAAACCACTGCCAAATCTCAAACTTAGATACCCATAGTTATCTAATATCAAATTTCAGAATTGTATTTCTATCTCTTCAACCATGTATATAGTACACATTTCCGAAACCACCTCCATATGTGCAGGCTACACACGAACAGCGACCCTAATACAAAATTCTATATTTCAAGCAATATTTGTTCACCCAATACCAAATTGTACAAAAATAATTACTTTTTAGTACTTTTGGTTCATTTGTAGTACACATTTCCAAAACCACCTCTTTATCACAAACCTACCATCAAAAGGGAACCCAATACAATATTTCGAAATTACAGGTTCATCCGTGCACCCTAAACTAAATTATTCCTAATTTTAGTGTCATTTAGTACATTTGACACACTTAGCCCATATTTCCAAAACTATGTCCATACACCGAACCTATTTTCCAACCTTGATTTTCATACCAAATTACAAGTTATTACCTCTATCCGTTCGTATAATACCAAATAGTACCATTTTAGAACTTTACTACCATTTTAGAACTTTTCGTTAACTTTAGATTTAGATTTCATAAAACCCTTTGGCATCTATCCGGCACTCCATCAGCGACTCTCGTTCCAAGTTTCAAAATTCTAAATTATGCCGTCTGTCCAATTTTTGTACTATTCTTATCCTTTTAGTAGGTATTCCCAAAAATTCAGTCTTATTACACGTCTACGCAGCAAGACAGACATGCAAAATTTCTAGCTTCAGCCGTTTCGTCTGGGCTTAGATTTTCAGTCAGTCAATGAGTTATTTCACTTCTCTTTTATATATAGAGATAGAAAACCTTTAACTGAATTGAATTCATCTGTATATAAAGCTTCTAAAAGGGCTTCTACTTTCTGGAGAATATTTCGATCCTGTTCCTGCAGAAAGTTACTTAACAAAAATTTCTAAATTGAGTATATCCCTACAAAAACCATTTGCTCAAAAAAAATTGTTTTTTATACAAAAGTTGCATTTAATTCAGGCCTTGTCAGGAAAAAATGAATTCATTTATTTCTGATTTATTTTTTTCCACCGCAAAAACTCAATGTGGAAATATTTTAAACTTGAAAAATTAATCATATTTTTTTGGAAGATTTTCTCTTTTTTTTCTAACATTGGAGAAAATTTTGAATACTTTGAGGATACATTATATTTTATAGCACAAACATGATGAAAGCATTCGCGCTTTGCTGCCCACTTATGGCGATTGCATATTTATAATTCATGCAATTTCCAACAACATTTGTAGGTGAAAATTCCTTAAGTTTTGTATTTTATATCCCGCACAGACATATCTGTTTTATTTTATAAACCGAAAAAAAAATTTTAAAAATGTAAAATATTCCACCAATAAAATAAATTCTACATCAAAGTGTTTGAAAACAAATATGAATAACACTGTTTATAGCCAATTAACATCATTATAAACATCGAATATTCTTTGATTTAAATATTTCCGAAGTGGTGTGTATTTGTCGATTTCCAAACAAATGTGTGAAGTGCAAAAATCCATTTAACCGTAGCCTATTTAAAATCTTGTTAATCAATTTATTTATAATAACAACAATTCTTTGTTAACATGAAAATGACGTTATTCCAGATCAAAATATATAAACTCTATATTTGTTTGTTTTTTTCCTTCTTCCATTCCAGATATGAACGTCTCTTACATCGTGCTCAAATCGAAGATCTAAGCGAGGTATCCGGCATCGGTTGTTTATATCAGAGCGGCGTTGATCGTCTGGGCAGACCAGTGATAGTGTTTTGTGGCAAATGGTTCCCAGCACACAATATCGATTTGGAAAAGGTAAGGGGGAGATATGAAATAGCTCATTCAATATGTGCGTGTGTGTGATTAACTCTTTTCTTTTTCCAATTCCTTTGCAGGCCTTATTATATTTGATAAAACTCTTGGATCCCATCGTTAAAGGAGACTATGTTATCGCTTACTTCCACACATTGACCACAACAAATAATTATCCATCATTGCATTGGTTGCGTGATGTCTACAGTGTATTGCCTTACAAGTGAGTTTTGAAAAATTTTATTAGGCTTCAAAGATTTATTTGAAAGGTTACAGATAATTTGAAGAAAAAGATCATCTTGATGAATTTTCCATTGTAAAATATTGCTGATTTAATTTTATTGATAGAAGAACTTTAGACATTGATAAATTTAGTTTTCAGCAGGACGAAACAATTTCGTATTAAATATTTGAAAAGGGATACTACTTTTCAAATATTTAATACGAACAAGTAAAAAACCAGTAAATAAAGTCCTGAAGTCGGGCGGAGCCGACTTTATGATACCCTACACCACTTTGCTAATTTAGTAGAGCTCCACATAACAATTAAAAGTTTTTATGGGAGAATTCAATCATACACGCTATGATTATAATTATAATTTAGAGTTCGAAGGACTAAATATGCCGAAGCATTTGTATCTTTTAAATTCGGACTTGTATTGCCCATTTGGTGCAAAATTAATTTGAAATCAGATAAAGATATATATGGGAGCTATATCCAAATCTGAACCGATCTCGATAAAATTTGGCAAAGATATTTCTGAGTTGTATTTGATATATTTCCCTAAATATCGTTGTTACGGACTGCATATTATGGCTGTGGGTAACAAATATAACAAATCGGATGAACAGTATATATGGGAGCTATAGCTATATCTGAACCGATTTTCAACAAATTTGGCATACTAGCTTCCAGACTCAATTCGGTCGTATGTGCCAAATTTCATCACATTTGGGTAAACATTAAACGTTTGGTGTACAATAAAAAGTAAATCGGACGAAGTTATATATGGGAGCTATATCCAAATCGGAACCGATCTCGATAAAATTTTGCAAAGGTATTTCTGAGCTGCGTTTGATATATTTCCCCGAATATTGTTGTTACAGAGTGCATATTACGGCTGCGGAGGACAAAAATAACAAATCGGATGAACAGTAAGACCTTTTGAATAATGCTGTTAAATTAAAAAAAAAAAAACATAAAAAGGAGAATGTTAGGCCGTTATATAAGAAACTCCATAGACAATTTAATACTTCAAGGATTGTCATCTACCAAATCTTCAAAAATACAATATTTGAAACAATTTTGTGTGTAAATGTGACTAGGATTATCAAAATACCAAAAATCGGTATTTTATCGGGAGGTATAGTCATATAGGGGCCATACATAAATTGTGGATCTATATATACAATGTTCTTTCGCCGGAGCTAGAACCCATTATGAACTACAAATGCCAATTTTTACACAAATTTGTTGAAAAATGTGCCTAAAATTATCAAAATATCGAATATCGAGAGGTACCGTTATATGGGGCCTATCTGAAATACTGGACCCACAAGACCATTTACGAACATAACCTGCTTACTGGCAAAATACAGACTTGCGAAATTTTAGCCTTTTATATAAATTCGTTCGAAATATAGCGTGAATGACAATGTTAATATACCCTCTAAAGTATGGTGGAGGGTATAACTAGTAAGACAATGTTAATATACCCTCCAAAGGTCTAAATAATCGCGTATGCAAGTCCTCGACGTCCTATAACCCCCATATAACGATACCTCCCTATATTCGTCAATTTCATGATTTTAGCGGTATCATTCACCAGATTTTTTTTTTCAAATTTCCTAATTGAAGTTCATAATGGGTCCTACAGCCTATGACAAAAAATATCTTATGAGAGAACACGTCTACTTATAGTCCCTATATAAGGTGTTTCATTTGAGAGGCATTTTTCTGCGGATTTTGCTTTGGGAATTTTTCAAGTTCCTTCAACATGGTTTGTTTTTAAATAAGACACGCAGTTTTCATTTAAAACTATTGCTAAAAGAAAGTTTCGCATCACATTAGAAGCATATGTACCATTTCATAATAATAGCATACTTTAAGGCGCTCCCCATAATTTTTAAATTGAAGGTTAAATTAAATGTTAAATAAATATTATAAATTAATCTTAATTATAATATTATAAATTAAGGAGTAAAAAGTGAGTCACTTATTCACTGATTCATAAACACCCAGGCGAAACGGCTGAAGCTAGATTGCTTGTAGGCCAATATTGGTGGGTAGGGGTTAGATGAGGCCGGGTTTTTAGAAATTCGGTCTAGAAGTGTACAAAATGTTCTAAACTGTACAAAATATGTAAAATGAGGGTCACTGATGCAGTGCAGTACCAAAAGGTTTTTGGAAAATCCAATTTTATGGTTACGAAAAGCTCGAAAATAATACTTCTAAAATGGTACCTTTTGGTATTACGTGAACGGATAGAGCTAAAAACTTGAAATTTGGCATGAGAATCAAGATTGGGTGAAGGGAAAGTACTGAAATCCTGAAATTTGATATAGATGTCACTGCTGGTATCTGTAGTTGAGATTTGTTTAAAAAGTACTATGTGGCACTAAATTGGGTATTAGGTGAAGAAATATATCAGGAATCCCGAAATTTGAAATTGAGGTCTCTGTTGGTATCTGGGATTGAGATTTGTTGGTGATTTTGCAAATGCGTACTATAATTGTTCGAAAAGCACTTTGGATCACTTATGTTGTCTAGGATGAAGAGATGAAGACTGTTTTGGATATGCATATTAAATGTGACTAAAAATATGGTATTGGGTGAAGAGATTGAACAGAAATTGTGAAATTTGATATTGAGGTCTCTTTTTATTTCTAGGGGTTATATATAAGAAAAATTGGATTGGAAAAATTCAACATCAAAATTAATTATTTGAAAGTCTTTTGGTATAAAAAGTAAACATTTTCCTATTTTCTTTTCCGAAAAAGAAAAAACTTAAATAATACATGAAACCTTGAAAATCTGAAAATGTAGTACGATGTTTAAAGTTTTGATGAAAAAAAAAATGTTGTCAAACTAAACAAATTGTACATTTTGAGTACTTAAAAGGTCTAACACGTATTGTTAGAGCGAATCTTAAAAAGGTAGACTTTTCGCTGGCAAAGTAGCGATGAATAGAATAGCTTTAATTTCAAAAATAACTTTTTTATACTTAATCTAACTCTTAAACTAATTACCTTTTTTTATTTTCCAGATACAAAAAGAATCTGAAAGCCTTCTATATTGTACATCCCACATTCTGGACAAAGGTATGGATATTTGTTTCAATCATTTAGAAATAAACTCTTTAACCCCATTTTTATTTTTTAATTAGATGATGACCTGGTGGTTCACCACATTCATGGCACCAGCCATTAAAGCCAAAGTACACTCCCTACCAGGCGTTGAACATCTGTATTCCGCAATAACTAAAGATCAATTAGAAATTCCCGCTTATATCACAGAATACGATATGGCCACAAATGGCATACACTATTTTACACCGCAAACACAGACGACCACGTCATAGACTACAATTATCAGACCAGAGGCTGTATAAATAGCAACCCCAAATAAAAACGAAAACTAACAACAACAACAACAAAACTTAACAACTTAACAAGTAATCCTTCCACAAATATTAGAAAGAAAAGAAAATAAAATACAAAGAAGCCTTTTTCCGTCAACCTTGTGGTCCTTTTTGAGAAGAAAGTCCTTGTGCCCAAGCCAACAACCGAAAGAAGAACCCTACACAACAGAAACACTGAAAAAAAAAAACACAGCCAAGTCCTCCTCATACTCTTATCCAAATATTACTGGTGTGCGAGAACATCATTATGTCAGTCAAAAAAAAAAAAGTTGTAAAAGAAGAAGAACAACAACCGCAGTCTCTGTCTATAGAAAGTGTTATGCAATAAGAAACAAAAAGAAGAAGAAGAAGAAGAAGAAGAAAAAAATATACTGTAAACCCACAATCTCCCATTCCCTCCCCCCATTTTACCGACCCATGCTAATGATGAAGATTGAAGTAAGATATACCTACCTATTATACACAACAACAACATAAACAATAATAACAACACCAGCAACATATTATATACAAATAAAAACATACATACTTACAAGCCGTTACATACCAACTATATATATATATACAACAAAAAATACATTGAAAAGCTGAAGCAAAACTAACTGGCCACCACATTTCAAATATTCAAATCGGAATGTTGCTGGCAAAGAAAACCAAAAGTTGCGAGAGAAAGAAAAAGGAAGCAGACAAACAGGAAAATGCCGACAACAATCCTCAACTAAAACTAAACATTTAAATTTTAGCATTACCCAAACTATAAACATTAACACACACAAACACACACACACACACACATACATGCATATACACAAATATATATATATTGTAAAGTAGAGTTTGGGACGGACGTTATTATATATAATAAAAACAAAAACCAAGAAAACAAAAAATAGAAAGTTGAACAAAACTTGAAAAGAAAACCAAATGTTGAACTAAAAATGATGTACCTTTATATGAAAAATAAAAAAAAACAACAACAACCATTTAGAAACAAAACTCCACATTATTATTATTATTATTATATTATATTATTATATATTGTTATAAATCATACAAAACAAAAACCTTATAAAACAAAACACATTTAACATTTTCAAAAGAAAAGAAAACAAAAAAACCAACGCTAATATTTAATTTAGAAACGTTAGTTATTAAAAAAAAATAATAAAACAAATAACTTTTTTTGATGATAATGTAACGAAAAGCAAAGAACTAAGTGAAAATCATCAAATAAATTAAATGAAACAAAAAAAACAAATTGTTGTAGTCCTTAATAAAAGAAACCGAAAAGAAAAAGAAACAAAACATTAAAAAAACTAAACCAAAAAAAAAGTATAATTCTTGATTTTTTATTTATTTTCTTTTATTTTGAGTTTGCTCAATAGGTTTGAATATTTTTTTTTCGAAATTTCAATATCTTTGATTTAAGTACAATTACACAATTTCCAGACAAAAACACGATTACATTTGTTGCATTTCTATACCCTCCACAATAGTATGGAGGGTATATTAAGTTTATTATTCCGTTTGTAACACCTCGAAATATACATTTTACACCCCACAAAGTATATATATATATTCTTTATCAGCATAAAATTCTATGTCGATTTAGCGATGTCCGTCCGTCTGTCCCTCTGTGGAAATAACACTAGCTTTCAAACGAAATGAAGTAGATTGATTGAATTTTACTCAAATGTATATATTTTATCTGCAGGACTTTTGGTATTGAAAATAGGCCATGTAGGTCAACGTTTTGGTATAGCCCCCATATAACGGTATCTCCCGATATTCGGTATTTTTATGATTTTAGCGACATTATTCACCGGAGTTGTTTCAAACTTGTTATTGGAAGTTCAGAATGAATACTACAGCCTAAAACAGAAAATTCTCTGTGTAGATCCACGTCTTCCCACATATAACGGTAACTCCCGATACTATTCATACTATTCACTTCACTACTATTCACCGGAATTGTTTCAAATTTGGTATTTCATGTTCGTAATGGATACTACAGCCTATGACAGGAGATTGTCTGTGTAGGGTTACGTCTTTGTATAGCCCCCATATAACGGTACCGCCCGATATTCGGTATTTGGATGATTTTAGCGACATTATTCACCGGAATTGTTTAATATTTAGTATTTGAAGCTCGTAATGGATACTACAGCCTAAGAAAGAAAATTGTGTATGCAGGTCCACGCCTTTGTATAGCCCCCATATAACGTCACCTCCCGATATTATTTTTACGATTTTAAAAGAATTTTTAACGGATTTTATTGTTTTTAAGAATTGCCAAGTTCGTTCCAAATGGTTCATTCCAAATTGTTCATATTATGTACTACAAAAATTTACAAAATCTACAACGGTTATTAGGTTATTCAGATGGATTTTCCATAAAAACGTCACTTTCTTTTCCAAATGAAACTGACGTACTTTACTAAAGTCTCTTCGGAATTTTCAAATTTCCTAACCTGACATTTATTGGCATTGATTATCGAAGGAAGAAACAGAAAATTTAAATTAAAGTGGCAAGGATATTACAAAACAGAAATGGCAAGAGCAGCGGCCAAACCGACAAAATATTCAAGTAAAATAGGCTAAATATTTATCATGTCGGCAGGAACTAGGTCCCCACTCTGGCTACATTGGTATTACACCGTTTATTAGCGGTCATACAATTAAATCAAATGATGCCTAGATTCTAGATTGAGGATTTATACCGAAGAAAAAGTTTATAATGTTAGAGTCGTGTGTAAATCAATATTTCCTTACAGCATAGCATACTTTTTGGCGCTTTCAACAATTTTTAACTAGAAAAAGAAACTACGATATAAAAAAGAAACTACAATAAAAACTATATGATATACTTAAGCTGTAGATATATTCATTCGAACTACAGTTCAGAATTTTTTTTAATTTTGAAAATTTTTGTATTCGCCTAAAAGTATGCTGTGAAAATGCTTAAATAAAATAATGACTGTAACATGATGTATAACCAGACTTAGGGGAATTCTGTGCCCTTTATAAAACCTCTATTTTACTCTGGTATAATTTCGGTTTGGCTTTTAGACCCTCAGAAGTATCACTATAGAAGGGGCACATATCATTTCAAATTTTAAAAATGCCTTTCTTGCAGGCACGCTAATTTTCGATAGAAGTATTCAATTTGGTCTTGACTTTGCACAAGGTAATATTTTTGTCAGACTTTAATCAAGTTCGAGAATTGTTATATGGTGATATTTTTAACAGGTCTGGGTTAGGTTCTAGTACCTCCCCCCAAAAGGGTGGAAATTTTGAATAAACATAACTCTTATAAACTGTGGACTGACTCACCGATATCCTTCAAACTCTGGTACCTCTCAATACGTATTTTCTGTAGATGTTTTCGTAAACCAAGGTGATGTAAAGAAACGTCTCATAATCTGCGAATATTTTCTTATTCTTATCCGTTTTTTACTAAGTTTATATTTATTTCGAGTAGTTGTTAAGTTGTTAAGTAGTTCGGGGTTAAGTCCTAATAATTCCCAAACTTCTTTATTTTACACAGGCCGAATTACACATTGTGTTAGAGTCATATGTTAAGTGAATTTTTCATATTTTACGTTTTCATAGCATACTTTGAGGAGCATACTTTGAGGAGGAGGAGGCGTCTAAAAGTTTACTATAAAAATCCTATAGATAATTGTGTGGAAAAGTCAGTACATATGGCTCCAACATCAAGTGTAATCTAGTCTTTAGCATACATACTTATTGTATTTACTCAAAACGTTTACAAGTCGCGATTTAATACTGAACTGACTGACTGGTTTCCTACACACTCGTATTTATAGTTCATCGTCTATATATGGAAGTGTAGAGAAATTCGCAATCCGAGTCCATTTAAATCCATTCGTCAATGATCATACACTCACATACAAACAAACCAATACATGTAAACAGCAAAGGAGACAGTAATTATAAATACGAGTGAGCGTTTGTTTCTTTCATATCGGATCGGAGCAATTTTCAACTCATTATATTTTGGGAAAGGGGTTAAAATCGACAATTTATGAATATAGAATGCAAATATGAAAATGTGAAAGTATAATATTTTCGGATTAGAATTTGAATGAAGCGGATCACCACCACTTTTTTGGGACGTAAAAATTAAAACCCATAACATTTTTGGACAAAATAACAAATTTCAAATGTTAATAAACAAGCACAGCGAAGGGGGCTTGGAATAACAATATCGATTCTTTTTTTATTGTTCAAAATCGACATATCTTAAGAATTTTCCGAGTTTTTTTTTACAAATATCACAGATAAATCAACTCCAATCAAATACAAGAGTAATGTCTGGAACTTGTGCGATCCTCAAAAACTAGTTTCTTAATTGTCTTCAGTTTCTAAAATTTTATAAAAATAGTTTTTTCTTCTTTTAATTTTTTGTTAAATAAAAAAATCAAATTAAATTCTTATGAATGAACAACAAAAAAAAAATAAATAAAATTATGTTCGAAATTAAATCTAAATCTGTAGACCGACCTTAATTTAGAAATCTCCCATAAAGTAAGGAAACAATACTAATAGTGCGTTTACATTAAATCACGTTTATCTGATTTAAACGTGATTATTGACCAATCGCAATACATTTAAATCATAATTTCCATGGCCAAATTTATTGCGATTGGCCAATAATTAGGGGTTGAGTCGGATACAGATTTTGTATGTAAACGTACATTAAGGTCCTGTTTCGGTGTGTCGATAGACATATAAATGCGAGGGGAAAAGCATTTCGAATATTTTTCAAAATGTTTGGTTTTATTTAAACAATCTTCCTCGACAATTTTCCTATCGGCTCTCCGAACCAGATCATATATTGTGAAAACAACATTTTAGTATTAATTTAGTAAACGTTATAAATTTAGTAAGTAAAGTAAAAAAATATGATGAGAAAAATGAACTAAAATAAAAATTTGTTGTTATTACGTAAATAAAAAAAAAAAAATATAATTAAATTATAAAAAAAGATCCCCAAATTGTTACAAAGTATTTAATTCCAAATTTCTAAAACAAAAACCAAAACCAAAAAAAAAAAACTAATAACAAAATCGAAACAAGCATTTCCCTTTAATATTTAATAAAACTAAAAAACTAACTAATGCCATAAAAATAAAAAAAAGAAATAAACCAAATCACATTTATTTCTAATTGTAAATTTTCTCTTCAAATCATTTTCCTAACCAAAAATAAAAACCAACAACTAAACTTCTTTATACTCTAAAAGCTAATAACTTAAAAAAAAGATAAACAAAAATTGTTATTAATATTTATAATTTAATATTCACCAAAGAAATTCGTTTAACAGGCCTAAAATATTCTAAATTAATGCCATATTTTGTTATTGAAAACTAATAAATCCCAACCAAAAATTGGTTATTAAAAACAAAATTAAAACATTGATTATTTATTTTTTTAATTTGGTTTTAACAACACACGCATTTTAAATGTGTAACGAAAGCTACAAACGCCAGAGGTAAAAGTTAGGTTAAATTAAACTAATCAGATGATGAAATAAATCTGTTTTGCCGACAGTTTTATTGCCTTGCCTGAGTTATGATTATTCAAACTGTTGACAATTTATGGGGGAGGTTCCGAAGCAGTTGGCCAATAATGCCCATTTCGTATCTGACTTAAAACTGATATAAATATTACAACGCGCCAGATTTGGACTATATCGACTACTTCCTTTATATGAGATATGTGCAAATTTTTGGAAAAAGTAGAAAGATGCGTGAGGTAACAGATAACAGCGGACCGAAGTATTCCATTTTCATACTTTATCTAATACAGAAAAAATATTAGAATGTGCAAAATTTGAAGGAAATCGAACATTTTATGCGAAATCATAAATTTCGATAAATTACATATTCATATCAGATTTCTGGTTATATGAAAACTTTAGATATAGCAAGTTGTAAGGAATCGCCGACTTGTTTCGCTACTTATGACAGATAAAAGTATTTAAAATTGTGACTCTTTGTGGATTAGGGACCAAAAGGGGTTTGCAGATAAATATAATCTTCACAATCTTCAGATCCTGCGTTAGAAAAATTCGAAGAGAGTTGGATGCTTATTTCGCTTTCTTTGAGCGTTTACTTTCTCAAAATCTTGAACCCTATGTGGGCAAGGTACTTGAAGGAGTGATCCGATCTCTACCATCTTTATAACATATCTTGTTTTGATGGAAATATTGAGATGTGCCAAGTCTGAATGGAATCGGATGTTTATTTCATGTATTATGGATTTAATGAATATTCAAAATTTTGACCCTATATGGGGAAGTACCAGAAGTGAAGTGGGCCGATATATGCCATCATCACACTAGACTTTGGGTTAATAAAAATATTATAATTTGTGTAATTTGAAGAGAACCGGATGCTTATTTCGGATTTCATTCTCGTTTTGGTTATTCAAATCTATGTCCCTTTGTGGAGGATCTCTACCATCATTTTTACAGATCTTGTATTGATAGAAATATTGAGATGTGCTAAGTCTAATAGTTTTATGAGCTTCATGAATATTCAAAATTTTGACCCTTTGTGGGGAAGGTACCAGAAGGAGTGAACCGATATGTTCCATCTTCACACCAGACCTTGGGTTAATATAAATATTGTGATATATGTAATTTGAATGACAATCGAACACTTACATCACATTTTATAAGAATTATAATTATTCAACATTTTGACTCTTTATGGGGGATATACTGCATGGAGTGGACCGATATTGTCCATTTTGGCACCTGACCTATCACTGATGTAAATATTAGGATTTGCAAAGTTGGAGCAAAATCGGATTATCCATTCTCTTTCTGTGCAGTAAATTATGTTCTTTGAAAGTGTTGACATTTTGTGGGGGAGGTACCACAAGGAGTGGACCGATATTGCCCATCTCCGAACTCGATCTAAGTTTGACAAAAATATTACGATGTACAAAGTTTGGGTCAAATCGGATACTCCCTTCGAGAGTAATCGTGCGTACCAGCAAGACAGACAGACAAACAGACGAACGGACATCGCTAGATCGACTCCAAATGTACCGAAACGAAATCTGGTCCAAAGAGACCTAGGGTCTAAAACCATTATTTTAGATGAGGCACGTTTTGGCCGTATCAAATGATATATATCCTATCTAGTCATATGGCTGAGGGTATAATTAAGTTAATTTGGTATATCAGGTTCCCAGAGGTCTCCTTGTTACGCTCCTTGAATAATATTGCCAATAAAGGCCCACACTGTTTGAAGTAGCCCCCAGATTTGGGTACCTCCTGATTATAGGCATTTCATATGTAATTTCCACTATTTCCAGTCGGATTTACTATATTTTGGCAATTTGGGTTTTTTGTTGGAGGAATGCCTTACAATAAAATGAATATTGGCCCATTGTTTCAATAAATCTGTCATAAGCTTCGAATAGCTACAACTATCAATTTATGGGTCACATTTTGAGGCGAAGTGGTTGTTAAGTAGTGATATTTTGAAGACATTTTTACAACAATTTGAAGGGTGTTTTTTTCTGACAAAAATGGGGCATGACAAAACTTAACGCCATCTTTATTTGTTCTTTTAAGGGGCAGTGATTGCGATATTTCTAGTTTTTGAACAATGTTATACAATGTTTTGAAATAGTCTCCAGATATTGATATACCGAAAGTTTTCACAATATTCTTCAATGAAATTGGTTATAATTTTGGATATGTCTTCCTATTGGATAGTTTTACTTCATACGTACACGTTTTGATCATTTATTTATTTATTTATTTTTTGTTTTTTTTTTTTTCAAATTCAAGAAAGGATGCTAATTGCAACTCTTGGTGCATATATGTGCTAAGCACACTTTTAGGCACAATTATTATCGGACTACAATATTTAAGGCTAGTTTACACATCTTCATTTTGTATAAACTATTTTTCTTGCCTAGGGTTGAAGAAATGTATTTGGAGTCGCCACAAGTCAGAGACATTTCAATTGCTCCATCAGTAATTTCCCGGTCATGTTATTTCGCGTTTTGGAGTCCAGAATTGGCCATCTCGATCGTAATGTAGTGGTCCATCGTTTTGAAAAATCGGTATATGGGCTAGTATACAAAACTACCCTTAAGGCCCGATTACACAGGATGATGTTAAAACCATATATTTTTTTAAAATTAAAAGTTACGCTTAATTATGTAAACTACATACTATAAAAACAATAGAATTTTAATTATACTATACTTTTAGTACATTTAAATTAATTTATACCATAAATAATTCAGATATAGTCTAAATGCATGATATAAAAATGCAAAATATATCTATCCAGATAATGCCGCTTTGCATATGACTTTAACATAATGTGTAATGTGGCCTTATTTAAATCACGGTTTTTTGTAGCCACTTAGTCTGCTTTCTACCTCTGGTGTTCGTAGCTAATTACCAAATAATTTGTACCCTAAAAGAAATCATTCAAATAATTGCACAAACTACTACTCTTTCTAAATAATAATTGGAAATCTTCCTATAAATATTTAATCTCACTCACAAATAAAAAACGTAAAGCACCAGTTTTATAAAAATGAAAAACAAAATGCTAAAGAAACCAAAATTGATAATAATTATAAATGCCTAAATTTTGAAATAAACCAAATATTGACTGCTATAAATGCACCCTCTAAAGCCTGATAGAAATTAATAACAACAAGAAATAGTAATGTACAAAACTGAATTTTTGGCCACATAATAACCACAAAAGAAAAACAAAAGTTAGATCTCATATTGAAAATGTGTAGGCAGTGAAAAACACTTCTTTAATATTAAAGAACTTTTTTTGTAAACTTTATCGAACATAAAAGCTATAATTATGCTTTATAGATAATTTTCATTAATCTGTCTTTTTTTGACCCAATTTTTATTTAAACACTATGTATTTATGCATTCGTCCGGTGAGAGAATTTATTGAAGCTTTTTTACCTTGCCAAAGGTTGGAAGAGGTTAAGGTTTGACTTTTTTAGAATTTGGAGACAATAACGCCACCTTAAAATTCTTTACTTCCCAGACCATTTTCTATGTCCTACATACGGGGATTCTACTGACTATAAATTTCCACATAGCTTTAGGGGATATTCTCCTATTATAAACCTGTAGACAGTAAATAGCGATCTACGAGATATAGAGTCCCTATAATGTCCATAAAATTCCTTAAAGATTTTTATTGTCCTTAAAACTTTCTATTGCCTACAGAAGTCGAACTAGCAAATATGTTTAAAAATCTCATTTAAGGCGGAAAAGGTCTTGAAATAATGTATTTATAAAAAAAATCTTCGTTTGAAAAATATATTTAAAAACAAATATTTTTACAAAATTCACATATTTGGTTTTGAAATCATTTAAAAAAATAATTTTAAAAACCACGATTATAGCTCTGAAAGATCTTTAAAAATATATTTAAAAATTCCTGCAATCATGACTTTTTTCTGAGAGCTTTTGAAAATATATTTCCAACATATTGACCAACAGCGGCTCCAAAATGTCTTGAAATATAATTAAAAAAAATACACTATTGTAAAAAAATATTCATAATCCTTGCAAGGATATTTGAAAGTCCTTAAAAAATATTAAAAAAAAACTAAAATAAACTAAACTAAATTACGTGTTGGACAGCCCGATGGTAAAATTAAGAAGATAAAGACATTTCAAATAAGCATATCCATCTCTGCATTTTCTGTAATTTACCTTGTCAATATATAAATAAGCATATCCATCTCTGCATTTTCTGTAATTTACCTTGTCAAATTTTACTGCATAGGAAACAGATCCCCATCTCTGATTTGTGTATATGCAATTTGACAATGAGATGTAGTCAAATGAATAATTAAAAAAAATCAAAATATTAATGCATGACTTTACTTTTATAATTCTAACATGGACATCTCTTAAAAAGTATTTTTAGAAAGTCTACGATCGCCTTTAGGAATCCAAGAATGCAGCTCTCAAAGTCCTTAGAATAATATTTAAAAAAAAATCAACTTTTTCTGCTTGGATGTCCCTAAAAAAATCCAGGTTTATGGAATGGATGGTCCTTGAAAAAATATTTATCAGAAATCTACGTTGTAAAAAATTGACATATACGACTTGGATTGCCTTTTGAAAAAATAAAAATTAAAAAAAAAAAACAAAATAAAAGTTTCCCGCTTGGGTGGTTCATAAAAAAATTAAAAAAATATGTTAGATGGTAATTAAATAATAACTGTAAACAATTCTCGTTTGTGACTCTGAAAGTCCTTGAAAATTTTTTTTGCAAAATCCACGATTCTGACTCTGAATGTCCTTAGAAAGATATTTTGGAACAGTCAATCATTTGACGCTAAAAGTCTTTGAAAGAAAATCTTTGTTTGTGGCTCAGGAAGTCTTTTTTAAGGACTCAAAAAGTCCTTAAAAATATTTAAAAAAAAATCCCGGAGTCCTTTAAAAATATTTTGAAAAAATCCACGATTCGGACTCTGAGAGTCCTTTAAAAATATTTTGAAAAAATCCACGATTCGGGTTCTGAAAGTCCTGGAAAAATATTTTGAAAAAATTATTATTTTATTTAAAATATTCATTAAAAATATTTTTAAAAAATGCACAATTCTGGCTTTCATTGAAAAATATTTTTTTATTTAATCCAGATTATGGCTTTTATAGCCCAAAAATATACTTTAAAAAAGGGATTATTGTATTCAGAACGTCTTAAAAAGGCCTTGAAAGGTATTTTGTTCTAAGAGTCTTTTAAAAACAAATATTTTGAAAAAAAAATCCACAATTTGGGCTCTGAAAGTCCTGGAAACAATGTTTTTAAAAAAAATCTATGACTGTGAGTCTGAAAGTTCTTGAATATTTTTAAATTCTATGACTCTTATTGTCCTTAAAAATATTTTTAAGAAATGCACGATTCAGGCTATGAAGGTCCTTGAAATAATATATTTTTCTTTTAAATCCAGATTATAGCTTTAATATTTTAAAAAAAAAGTTTTCAAAAAGCCACGTTTGAGGCTTCGATGTTTCTTTAAAATATGTTTTTAAACAATTTTAAAAATCCTTTCAAAAATTAGTTAAAAATCTGCGATTGCGGTTCTGAAAATCGTTAAAAGATATTTTAAAAAGTCCATGACTGCAACTCTTAAAATTATTAAAAAAAAAATTGTTAAGAAAAAAATTATTAATAAAAAATTGTGAAAATATTTTTATAAAATTCACGATTGTGACCTCGGATATCCTTTAAACAAAAAAAAACTATAAAATAAATTTTTGGCCATGAAAATCCTAGAAATTTTTTGTATTATTTTTTATATTCCTCTAAAAAAATTTTAATTTATGAATTGGGTTAATAGTAAAAAAATATTTAATGTTGATTTTTACTACAACAACACAAATACCGGACGAAATTAGATAAATACATAGCGTTTGCATTCAAATTTTAATAATTTCTCCAAAAACGCCTCGAAAACAAAACTTAAAAAGTATTAATTATTTTAGCACTCAGGGATTCATTTCAATAGCAGCAAAAACATCAACAACAACAATATGATTCCTGTACGTAATATATATATACATACAAACTTATATACATACATACATGCCTATGTGTATATCCCTCGAAAACAAAGATCCTCAGATGATGTTAATTAATGCCTAAAATAGCAAAAGTATTCATGACGAGTTTTATTCAAATCACAGGGTCCCCACCAAGAATTACAAATTCTTGGGCCAAAACAAACAATCGATGTATTTTACTCATTTATACAAATAGCAGTAACACAAATGATATATAAAAACATACTGACAGACAGCCAGATATATAATTGTTGTACAATATTACCATGGATTAGATTTTGGGTTGCTGAAAAAAAAAAACACAAAATGAGTTAAAATAATTATAATTAAAAAGAAAAATTCAATTAGTAATGCATTTTTGATAGAAGTCAATGGAAATTTTTTAGGTAAAGAGTACAATTTCGAAATTCGAAACTTGTTAAAATTAAAAGCCTATCGAGTTATACAATTTCAAAAAAATAAAGTAGTAATTGGACCCAAGCATTAATGTTTAACCCTTTACTTAAAAGAGTCCTTTGGCCAAAGAAATTTTTCACAAAACAACAAAGAAAGACAGCCCATGTTTTTTGGATGAACAAAATTAGCTCACCGTAAATTGTCAAACGAAACCAACAAACTAACCAGGAATAATTTACAATTATTTCCAAAAACCAAAAACAAAAAAACTTAAATTTTTGTAGCATGTATATTTATATAGCGTAGAACAGAATTAAAAAAAAATGTGTTTCGTTTTACCTGTTTTTTTTTTTTAATTTTCATTTTATACCAAATGTTAAAATTGTCAAAACAACACACGACACAATGTAAAACCAAACAATGAAATCTATATTCCAACAAAAGCCATTACTAGAGTTTAATTTTCAATGAAAATTATTAATAACTGTTGCTCCCCTTTTTGTATATAAAAACAACAACAGCAAAAGAAAAAGAAATTGTGAAAAAAACGTTATTACCTATTATATAAGTTCAAAATCACATAAAATCCTCTATATAAGGAAATCATTTTTTGAAAATGAAAAAAAAAACATAACAAAAAAATCCCCAATCATAAAATGCTTGCGTTAAATAAAAAAATAAATGAAAAAATTAAAATCAAATGTGAAGTTTTGATTACGGTTTATGTGGGAAATGTTTTGGGTATTTTGTTCTACTGGAACCTTATGGCGGAGATTTACATGAATTAAAAACAAAAACGAATATGGTTTGCTTCGTTGAGGCCTAAATTCTTTTTTAATTGAAAATGTGAATAAGAAGACCAGTGAATTCCAAAGAAAAGCACCCATGTCATATGAGTTTTTCATATTAAATAAAACTTTAAAATTTATAAAAAAACATGCATGTTTTTCTTTTGAATCCACATTCGAATTATTATAAATGATTCAATATTCTTTTATAATGAAAATGGTTGCAAATTTAAAGTTTGTGTAAATATTTTCATTTCGTATAATGAAAATAGCTTTTTTTTAGTTAAGCTGCCGTAATTGATATTACCTAAAAGTATGCAGCATTTATCAATATTTCAGAAATGTTATTTAATGAAACTGGGTGCCTCGTACAAAAGCTAAAGCAAAATGTAAAAATTTTTGGAATAAGGTCCGTAAAAAATATTTTCATTTTTATACCCTCCACCATACTATGGAGGGTATATTAACATTGTCATTCCGTTTGTAACTCCTCGAAATATCCATGTCAGACCCAACAATGTATATACATCCTTGATCAGCGTAAAATTCAAAGTCGATTTAGCGATGTCTGTCTATCCGTAAGTCCGTTGTAATCAGGTTATCTTTCGAACGAATTGAGATAGAATTTTGCACACACACAACGGTACCTCCGGATATTCGGTTTTTTGATGATTTGGACGTCATTATTCACTGGAAGTGTTTCAAATTTGGCATTTGAAGTTCAAAATAGATACTACCGCCAAAGACAGAAAATTTTCTGTGCAGGTCCACGTCTTCGTATAGACCCCATATAACGGTACCTCCCAATATTCGGTATTTTGATGATTTTAGCGTTATTATTGGGAATAATGGGAACTTCAGTCTGTGACAAAAAATTGCAGGTCCAGGTCTTCGTATAGGCCCCATATATCAGTACCTTTCGATATTCGGTACTTTGTTGATTTTAGCGACACTATTCACCGAATTTTTTTGAGATGTCGTATTTGAAGTTCGTAATGGATGCTACAGCCTGTGACATAAAATTTTCTATGCAGGTCCAGGTCTTCGATATTTTGATGATTTTACCTACATTTCTTTATTTCAAGTTTCAAATTTGAATATAGCAATGGCTTATGGCAAAAAAAGCTTATGTAGGTTCACGTTGTAGAGACCCCAATATAACGGCTATATTCAGTATTTTTAAGATTTTAACAGAAGTTTTAACGGATTTTATTTTTTGAAAATTTCCAAATTCGTTCCAAATGCTGGCGGATATTCAAAGTTCGGCCAGGCCGAACATACTGTTTTTTAGCTTGTTAAAAGTTCACATTTCACCTTGGATAATCTCTGAAAAATTACTAAAAATACTTTTTCAGCTTGGCTGGTCCTGTAAAAACATTTTTAATATTCCACGTTCATAATTTGATCCTTAACAAGTAAAAAAAGTATCGGTCGGTTTTGCCGACAGATGTATACCCTCAGCCAATGTTCGATTATTTAAAAATATTTTGACTTCTGTTATGAATTTTCAAACTCTTGACCCTCTATGAAGTGGGTTTTTTTCTAGATTTCAGATCGGACCTAAAGAAATATGATATAAATATTATTATGAATATATAAGAAAATCGAACATTTATATCAAATTTTTGGGAAATCTTAAATTCAATATTCATCTCAGGATTGTTGTTGAGAGACATATATTTAGATATTGCAATTTGTAAAGAATCTCTGAGTTGTTTCCAAATTTATGACAGTTAAAAGTATTGAAAACTGTGTCCCTTTGTGGATGAGGTACCAGAAGGGGTTTGCAGATATATAGCATCTTCAGAACAGATCTTGCGTTGGCAAAAATTTTTGTATGTGAAATTTGAAGAGAGTTGGATTCTTATTTCGCTTTCTTTGAGAGTTTTGTTTTTGTGAACCAGGTAGCAAAATATAATAATAATCTTTATAATATATCTTGTATTGATGGAAACATTTTGAATCTACCATGTCTGGAATGGAATTAGATGTTGATTTTGCTTTTTATGAGCTTCATGGATATTCAAAAATTTGAGTGTTTGTGAGGGAGGTTCCAGAAGAAGGGGATTGATATTGTAAATTTTCGCACCAGACCTAGCACTGACACAAATATTAGGATATGCAAACTTTGAGAAAAATCGGGTTATCGTTTTTCTTTCTGTGCAAAAAATATGTATTTAATATTTGTCGAATGGAATATTGCGATATGTTCAGCTCACGAGCCATTTTCGACCACTACGACGCGGGTTTCGATCAAGTCGCTCCTTTACTTTTCAAACCATTTCTGCTGATGTTGCTGTTTTCTTCCGTCCACTTCCTTGATGTCGGACTACCAGTATCACGGTAACGAGCGATAGTACGAGACACAAAAGATTTATTCACATTTAAATGCTGGAGTGCTCTAACGATAGCCACTTGAGGGTTTCCAACCAAATACAAAAAAATTACACCATCACGCTTGAATTCCATCACAAATAACTTTTTTTCTGGAAAATTCTCAGCAAAATGCTTTTGTACGCTTGTAAACAGTATAATGAGCTGTCACTGGAATAATTTTAACAGCTGTCGGACGAGTGGCTTAAAAATGAAGTTGGTTGCAGTTTTTTCATCTCACCCTGTATATTCCTGATCAGCGCAAAATTCTAAGACGATTTAGCCCAGTCCTTCCGTCCGTCTTTTGTAATCACGCTAAAGTCAAAACGAATTAAGATCAGTCTTTTGCGTGTGCAGGCAAGTCAAGTTCGAAGATGGCCTATATCGGTCCACGATATCGTATGGCCCCCCATATAACAGATATTGGTATTTCATGACTTTAGGCACATTTTTCAATGGAATTTTCTCAATATCCTCACAATGAGTTCCATCTGGGAAGTTTGCCGATTTTTCTGAAAATATTCAATATCTATTCTTAATAACTTTATTTTGGCTTAAGGTCAACTGAAAAACATCAGTGTTTTGTTTTTATAATTTTGTTTTTTATTTTCCGATGTTTTTTCAATTGACTTTAAGCCAAAATAAAGTTATTAAGAATTAATACAAAACAGGTCAACAATAAAAAAACAACATTATTTAATATCATTCAAAATGGTGGAGGGTATTAAAAGTTTTTTTTCTCTAACTAACTTGGATTTTTATCTTCATAACTGAAATGTTAAAAAACGCTCCACTTGTAAAATGCAGCTCTGATTCAAGACATTTGGTCTTGTTTAAACGCCAGGTTAGTTGTTGATGTTGGTTTGTCACATGATAGAATAATATAGGTAGACGCGTCGACACAGCTGCTAGGACAATGAACTGTCAAACCACTTTTGGAATTGAAAATGTTGAATGATACATTATTTAAATTTGTATAATTGTTGAAAAACGCGAATTATAATAACCTCCAAATAACGTCGTATAAGAAAACATATAAAAATCTACTTATATTTGAAAAAACGTTTAAATTTTTTTGACATATCAATGCTCCCAAGCGTTGATGCATCTACCTGTATTCTTCTGCCATGGTTTGTCATTAATGATTTTGCCATTGAGAATAATATAGGTAGATGCATCAACGGAACATTGATAAGTCAAACATTTTTAAAAGTTTTTTTTTTCAAAAATAAGTAGATTTTTATGTGTTTTCTTATACCACGCCAATCGCAGTCTGTTACGATATACATTTTCCAACAATTTAAAAAAAAATGGAATAATTTTTCATTTCAAAATGTCCCAGCAGCTGTGTCGATGCTATTACCTGTACCATACGTACAACGGCAGGTTATTTACGTTTTAGGAACATTTTTTTTTATTAAAATAACAATTTTATTTACAACTTCTGACTTAAACTTTATAAAACACTTTTAAAAAAATTAACAATAAAACAAAACAAACTTATATGTGACATAAAAAAATAAATAATTTCTGTAACAAATTAAATATCCAACTTATCGAATAACCAATTTGGTATTCTCGGCATCTTTGATGTATTTATGTTTGTATTTTTCAAACATTTCATTCAGGCTATCGATAACTTTTTGATGGATTTCATTGACATACTGCGTGTCGGGTTCATCCATTTGTTTGACAGGAATGGGTGCACCCACAACTTGGACAATGTGGCGGCGATAGGGCAACAGACCAAAGGTGTATTGGAAGAAACCACGACCCAAAACGATTAGTGGGGAGACACCGGTAAAATGTTTGACAAATGACTGGAATTTACGCAACATAGAATCTGGTGGATTGGCAACCTGTTCGAATATGTCAACTTCGCCGAAGGAAAACGAGGGCACAATGGGAGTTCTGTCAATAAATAAATGCACCTTATTATTGGTATTTCTGAGAAATTTTCATTTTTTTCTGACAAAACTTACCCAGAACGTATGGCAATCTTCACGAAACCTTTACGATTTTTCAACACCAAAACATAGCGTCCTGGATGTGATTCCAGCGATTCTTCAGCACCACCTACCAACAAAGCCACTGCATTTGAGGTATAGCCATCACGATTGTCAGGATGTGCAGGATCATTGGATTTGCCAAGATAATAGAGTAGAGATTGCTTCGAGCAGGATACCAAACCCCAAAGACGCAATACTTCACGCATAAACGGTATACGGAAATGCATATCCAAGGTGGCAATTTTTGGTCGAATTCCGGGATATAATTTCAACCATTTACCAATATTGTTGCCCATGTTGTTGGTAACGCCAGTTCTGAAAGAAAAAATGTAAATTTATGTGTAATTTTTAAATATTCATTCCTTGAAGCGATTTAATGTGGTAATTGGTCATTCACAATAATTAACGTATGTTTTCCTAGTCATCGTGATTGGTCAAGAGCCTCGGTTAAATAAATAAATTAAATTAAATCCTTGCCAAGGTTAATGGCATGGCAACCCTTTTCTGAAGTACTCGACCTTGTCATTTTTCAAATAAAATTTATTTTAATATCTGAAATATTCACGTATGACGAGTGGCAGATTTTACAAAAATAGTAAATAATCTATTATTTTCGGCGGTTCCAGGTAAAAATAGTTATATGTTCCATTTATAAGGAAGACGATTTTAATTAATCTTGCCTTCAACATAAACATATAAAAATCGAGATTTTAAACCCTTCATCGTAAGGAAACATTCTCGGTGCAGTCAGGCTGGGAATACATAAAGCGCTTATTTGACTGGCTTCTTCTGAAAAGAACAAAGGAGCCTAGGGCCAAAATTGAACTAAGTCAACCTAAAACTCCTTTGTTCATCTACGAAGAAGCCAGCCGATGACTTAAGCCAGCCAAATATGCGCTTTATGTGTTTCCACCCTTAGTTCTTATGTAGGCCAATTCGACTGAAAATTCTTCCTTGACAAGAATGGTATAAAATTATAAATAAATTATAAAGGCAAAACTCAAAAATTCAGCCGAGCCTGGCTGTGGGATTTGAACCGCGGACCTCTGTGTGCAGCCAACTAGAAGTTGCCGTCTCTACGTTCAGAGCCATTAACCCGTCTTCCTAAAGCAGCACTAAAACAAGTGTATGCATTGGAAGCAATGTAGTTGTTGTGGACAAAAAATCCATCACTACAAAAAACAAAACGTTGCTGTGAAAAAAGATCTGCCAATAGAACTTGAGTCGAACCTGGAGAGTTTCTAGTGTATAATTCGCATATGCTAATTTGCAATAAGTTCGAAATATATACTACTTTCCAGAGAACGGCCCTTGTAAACCATCATCCACATCAAATATGCCTGATGAGCCGCTTAACCAACGGCGAAACGCGTCGCATAGTGGTGAGTGTGTGATAGTGTCTATCTGGCTTTCCTTTTCACTGCAAATTTCAGATCATTAAGCTCGTCTCGAAAGAGAAAACAAACACTTAAATTATAAAATATTTTGTCGCAAAATAACCTGAATTTCATGCCAGCTATACGCTCATATTTAAGGAAGAACCACCCTCCAAGAATGGTTAAAAATTATAAAATATTTTGTCGCAAAATAACCTGAATTTCATGCCAGCTATACGCTCATATTTAAGGAAGAACCACCCTCCACCATATTCTGGGTGAGATAAAAAACTGCAACAAAGTCATAATTTTTACATTTTGTTTCAAAATATTTGAATGAAAACAAAAAATGTCGGAAGTAGCATCAAATTTTAGAATACGTTTAGATTTGTTCGTATTGGTCACCTTTGGCACGAATTATGGCCTTCAAATGGCCAATGAAACCGTCACACGCTGTCCGAATGTTGCTCTTCGGTATTTTGGCTCATTTCCGGCGAAGCGCTTGCTTGAGGTAATCTAGACTTTGGTGTTTTTTTAGTGCCAACCTTGCTTTCCAAAATACTTCAGACACAATAGTCCAGCGGATTGGTATCCGGAGATTTTGGTGACCATTGTGCGCTGGAAATGAAGCGAGGAATCCAAGGTCTGAGGCCAAAATTTTGCGTTCCCAAGGCATTAATACACCCTCCAGAAAATTATTATTTATTCTGATGCCACGGTCGTTTAATATGAGCGGAGAGCGACCATCGGCTGTTATAGCGGCCCACACCATCACCATGACCGGCGCTTGACTTCTGGTGGCCAACCGAAGGTGCACATTTTCAGCTGATCTCTACGGCAAGTAAAAACGATAATTTTGTTTGTTTACAAACTGCTGCACAACGAATGTTTTCTCATCAGAGAAAACCAAATTCGTCAGTTCACCACTTTCGGCCTAGCGAAGCAACTCTTTAATTCTTTTGAGTCTATTTTTTTTTGGTTGCGGTGTAAGTTTTTGCACTTTTTGGAATCTTAAGAGCTTTACCACGAGCTCAATATTTGTCGAATGGAAAATTGCGACATGTTCACGGTAATGAGCGATGGTACGAGGCACAAAAAAATTATTCACATTTAAATGCTGGAAGAGTGCTCTAACGAAAGCCACTTGTAGTTTTCCGGACAAATATAAAGAAATCACACTAACACCCTTGAATTCCATCACGAATAACTTTTTTTCTGGAAAATTCTCACAAAAATGCTTTTGTACGTTTGTAAACAATATAATGAGCTGTCACTGAAATAATTTTAACAGCTGTCGGATGAGTGGCTTAGAAATGACAGCAGTATGAAGCTGGTCTTCTCACCATGTATGTTTGTATGTGTGAAATTTGAAAAGAATTCGATGCTTATTTCGCTTCCTTTGAGTGTTTTGTTTTTTGAAAATCTTGAACCCTATGTAGGAGAGGTACTAAGAAAAATGGTCCGATTTCTACCATCTTTATAACAGATCTTCTGTTGATGAAAATTTTGAGATGTACCAAGTCTGAATGGAATTGATGTTAATTTTGCGTTTTATGAGCTTCATAGATATTCAAAATTTTGACCCATTGTGGGGGAGGCAGCAGCAGTGAACCGATATATCTCGTCTTCACAGCAGATCTAGGGTTAAAAAAATATTGTGATGTTTGTAATTTGAAGAGAACCTGATACTTATTTCGGATTTTATGATCGTTTTGGTTATTCAAAACCTTGACTCTTTGTGGAGGAGGAACCAGAAGAAATGGTCCGATCTCTATCATCTTTATTAGAGATCTTGTGTTGATGGAAATATTGAGATGTACCAAGTCTGAATGGAAATGGATGTTAATTTCGTGTTTTATGGGCTTCAAGAATATTCAAAATGCTGTCCGTTTTTGGGAGAGGTACCAGAAGGAGTGAACCGATAAATCTCATATTCCCACCAGACCTTGGGTTAATAAAAATATTGTGATATGTGTAATTTGAAGAGAACCGGTAGTTTATTTCGGATTTTATAACCGTTTTGGTCATTCAAAACTTTGAAACTATGTGGGGGAAGTGCCAGAATGAATGATCTGATCTCTACCATCTTTATAACAGATCTAGTGTCGATGGAAATATTGATATGTACCAAGTCTGAATGGAATCGGGTGTCAATTTCGTGTTTTTTGAGTATTTATGATTATTCAAAATTTTGACTTATTGTTGGGGAGGTACCAGAAGGAGTGAACCGATATATGCCATCATCACACTAGACCTTGGGTCTATAAACATTTGTTAGGGCTGTAACGTGACATTTTATAAGAGTTATAAATATTCAAAAGTATGACCCTTTGTGGGGGAGGTACTTGATGGAGTGCACATGACCTAGCACCGATGCAAACTTTAGGATTTGGAAGGTTGGTGCAAAATCGGTTTATCCTTTCTCTTTCTGTGCAAGAAAAAAAGTATTTTTTTTTTTTGTTTCTTTTTTTAATTCGAATTTTTGTGGGAAGGTACTAGAGAGAGTGGATTGAGATTGCCCATCTGTATGTTTGATAATAATATAACGTTGTACCAAACATGAGCCAAATCGGGTACTCCCTTCGAGAGTTATCGTGCGCACCAGCCAGCCAAACAGACAGACGGACGCACGGGTGGACATCGCTAGATCGACTCCAAATGTCCTAAAACGGATGTGGCCCAAAGAGATTTAGGGTCTAAAATTGTATTTGGATGAGGTACGTTTTGGCCGCATCAAATGATATATACCCTCTGTAATCATATGACAGAAGCTATAAAAACAAATATTAAATTTATTGTGAATATGGGAACATGTGTTAAGTTTATTGTGTTTGGCTAATTGTCAGGGTTAATCTCTTCCAAAAAAAGATGTACTTTATTAATGCGTTTACATATGAAATTTTCGAAACGATTAAACTTGATAATTGTGGAATGACAATCAATTTAACATAAGTTTTCCTTTGTCAAATATATGTCAATTTTCACAGTTAAACTGAATAAAATTTTTTATGTAAAAGTACAATAACCCGGATAAACATCTGTTGTGGATTTAAATTGCCAATTTCGTATGAATTTCAAATAAATTCTCATAATGGCAATTAAATAGCCAATTAACTCTCAGGTAAACATGTTATAATACTTCATTTTTGTTTTCGCCACAATCAAATACTTTGTACATAGAAATTTATAGAAACAGCAAGAAATCTTCTTGCCATGGGGTTCTGATTGCTGTTTTCTAACAAATATCTCTTTTCGATTTACTGATATTTTTCGGTGATTGATTAAACTGCAATGTGAATGAGTTTTTTTTTATTATGATATTTATAAATACAGACGTTGATAAGACTATCATAAAAATTATTGAATTGTATTGAATGTTGTTTTTTTTTTTTAATTTCGCAACTATTAGTGTGCAACTTGTTAACTAGTTTTAACTATTTACATAACATTTTGCCGCCTAAATTGTAAAATAATAATAATAAAAACAACAAACACAAAATTGTTTTTATTAACATTCTAGTTGGGGCATTACGAACGCTGCCACAATAATTGTTAAGTTAAAATCTTTTTAATTGCCTTTTTGAACCTGACCTTTTTTTCACAAAACACCGAATGCAAATGAAAACAAATAATTGATGTTGAAATTGAGAATGAATGGAAGTCTAGGTATTTTGAATGAGTTTGAATGTTCCATGACGTGTTCAAACTTACCCATATTTTAAGAGCTACTACAATATTCTAATCGAAAATCGCCAGAAATTCAAATTTTAAATTTTTGTTGACAGAAATCGTAAACGGAAATCTCATGGAAACGAAGAGCAATTAAAGCAAGTAAAAAGGTATCGGTCGGTTTTGCCGACAAATGTATACCCTCATCCAATGTTCGATTATTTCAAAACATTTTGACTTCATTCATGATTATTTTATTATTATTCAAATGTTTTACCTTTTATTCAGTAGGTTCCGAAGGAATGGGCCAATATTGGCCATTTCGTATCGGACATAAATAAATCGGATGCGAATTTCGCTTTTTATGAGCTTCATGGATATTCAAAATCTTCACAAATAATGGGATATGTGATATATAAAGATAACCTGATACTTATTTCGGATTGACCCCTTGTGGGGGAGGTACCAGAAAAAATGGTCCGGTCTTTACCGTTTTTTAACAGATCCTGTGTTGATAGAAATATTCAGATGTGTCAAGTTTAAATCGAATCCGATGTTAATTTCGAGTTTTATGAGCTTAATGGATATTCAAAATTTCGACCTTTGTGGGCGAGGTACCAGAAGGAGTTGACCGATATATTCCATCTTAACACCAGACTAACCCAAGACTAATATAAACATTGAGATATGTAAATTTGAAGACAATTCGATTCTTACATCACATTTTATAAGAGTTGTAATTATTCCAAATTTTGACCGTTTGGGGGGAGGTACTTGATTGTCCATTTTCACACCAGACCTAGCACTGACTCAAATATTAGGATTTGTAAAATTGGGGCAAAATCGGATTATCATTTCTCTTTCTGTGAAGTAAATATATTTTTTTGAAAACTTCGACCTTTTGTGGGGGAGGTACCAGAGGAAGTGGACCAATATATTCCATCTTAAAATCTTAATATAAATATTGGGATTGGGACTCTTACATCACATTTTATAAGAGATGTAATTATTTAAAATTTTGACCCTTTGTGGGGGAGGTACCAGAAGGTGTGGATCGATATTGTCAATTTTCGCACCAGATCCAGCACTGATGTTGGAGTTGGAGCAAAATCGGATTATCGTTTTTCATTCTGTCCAAAAAAATTTTTTTTTTTTTTTTTGAAAATTTCGAACATTTGTGGGGGAGGTACCAGAAGGAGTGAACCGATATATTCCATCTATACACCAGACCTTGGGTTATTATAAATATTGGGATGTGTGAAATTTGAAGACAATCGGACTCTTACATCACATTCTATAAGAGTTGCAATTATTCCAAATTTTGATACTTTGAGGGGGAGGTACTTGATGGAGTGGACCGAAATTGTCTATTTTCACACCTGACCTAGCACTAATGGAAATATTAGGATTTGTAAAGTTGGAGCAAAATCGGATCATCCTTTTTCTTTCTGTGCAATAAAATATTTTCTTTGAAAATTTCGACATTTTGTGGGCCGATATTGCCCATCTACGAACTCGATCTAAGTTTGACAAAAATATTACGACGTACCAAGTACCAGACAGACATACGGTCATCGCTAGATCGACTCCAAATGTTCTGAAACGAATTTGTATCAAAGAGACCTAGGGTCTAAAACTCTGTAGCCATATGGATGAGGGTATGAAAAAACATTTGCAAATATATTTAAAAAAAAATTAAGGAATGGCAAGATTTTAAAAGTTTAGACCAAAATTGGTATAATCACATTGAAAGGATGTTGATTTTAAATTCTGCAGAAAAACTATGCAGTGACTAACAGCGCGTCGCAGTGGTCGAAAAATGGCTAGTTATCTGAACATTTGCAATAGTCCATTCGGCAAATATTGGAAAATGAGCTCTGGGTAAAGCCATTGATACTCCAAAAATTGCAAGAGCTTACATCGCAACAGAATGAAAATAGACTCAAAAGAGCTAAAGAGTTGCTTCGCTTGGCCGAAAGTGGTAAATTGCCGAATTTGGTTTTCTCCAATGAGAAAACATTCGTTGTCCAGCAGCAAAGCGGTCAGCTCAAAATGTGCACCTTCGGTTGGCCACCAGAAGGTTCCTCGCTTCATTTTCAGCGCACAATGGCCACCAAAATCTCCGGATACCAATCCATAGGACTATTATATCTGGATTATTTTGAAAAGCAAAGTTGGCACTAAAAAATACCAAAGTGTCGATCACCTCAAGGAAGCCCTTCGCCGGGAATGGGCCAAAATACCGCAAAGCAATATTCGTGGAGCGTGTGACGGTTTCATTGACCGTTTCAAGGCCATAATTCTTGCCAAAGGTGACCAATTCGAACAAATCTAAACTTATTCTAAAATTTGATGCTATTTCCGACCATATTTGATTTCATTTAATAAAATTTAAAAAAAAATGTTAAAATGATGGCTTTTGACTTTGTTGCAGGTTTTTTTTTTTCTCGACCTGTATATACATCTGCAGATTTTCTAGAAGCATGCTTTTAAAAAATAACCTTTGTTATATAATCATTTACTTTTCAAGTTCAACTACGCCAAATCGGAAGATAACGTTCTATTGGACTTTTCCAAGAAGAACTTTATTGACCGGTAACCCAAAGTTCTAAATAACGTTTTTTTAAGTTTCGGTGGTAACTTATCAGTTCTTAGGCTCAAGTATGTCCACATGGCAATGAACGCAAAAAAGTGCATAACAACATATCAATGTTAAAATCTTCTCTGATTAAATAATCAAATCTATATTGCAAGAATATAACAAAGTAGTTTTTTGAAACTATTCAGATAAGAGTACCCCCTGCGTCTATACATGTACATATTTCAAATAGTTCAATATTTTCGATAGTGTTTATCTGTCATTTTCCAAAAACCAAAATCGAAATCGATTTTATATAAAAACCACTTAAAAGCCTATCAACCTGTGAAAAACAAACTATTTTCTTGTTATGTTCTTTTTGTATTGTGCAATTAGAAATTTAAACGTAA
Organism: Musca domestica; assembly: GCF_030504385.1. Taxonomy (NCBI): domain Eukaryota; kingdom Metazoa; phylum Arthropoda; class Insecta; order Diptera; family Muscidae; genus Musca; species Musca domestica. The sequence goes on along the minus strand of NW_026712219.1, from coordinate 10,347,710 downwards.
CTCTTATCTAGATATTAAATCCAACAAAACAACAACACAGAATTCTGCAAGACTTTGACCATTTTAATAAAACTTGTTTTATGCGGGACAAACATCCATACACATCATTATTCAAGGTTATTTTTTGTTGCAACTTCAAGTCATACAATTTGAAAACTTACCCAATAATGCCATGTGGAAAACTGACCACCAAATAGTTGCGGTCCGGTGTCAATTCGGCGGTTTTTACCAATTCAATGGGGAAATAATCACGCAAGTGATTGGTCAAAAAATTGTTACGCAAAAATTTCCAGCTGTTGAGAAATAAAATTAAGTGGTAAATTATTAAGTAAATTGAAAAATATAACAAATTAGTTAATCATTGAGGAATTTCTAAAATTTATTAAGTAAATTGAAATGAGAAGAACAATTGAGCATCATTCTACATTAAGGTGGATAGAAAAAAGTTTCGAATGTTAAATTTCATATAAGTTTTAAGTTATTTAGGCAAGTTATAATTTTGAATAAAAAAGAAACCTTGCATTTTCCACTTATTTATTTAAGAACAATAAATACTTACCCATTACCATCCAAATGTGATGCCCGTTTTGTGTGATCAAAATAAATATATGTCAAGTAGACCAACAACAAAGCTCGTCCAAGATAATTTAAGTAAAGCTGCAATAAAAAGAGACCCAGAAGTAAGCAATTAATGATCAACATATAAAACATATAGCACAGGTGGTTAATTTCAGACCAATAGAGACTATATATATGTTAGAAGTAGAAGAAGTTCGCCTTTTGTGTATTTCGGATATCGCCTGTATGTAATGCTGGTATTTTTTCACACAAAAGTGGTGGTCCATTGTACTCGCTGTCCTAAAATCTAACTTTATGCGAGATTTCGTGTACTTTGGTTTCTATTTGTGACCGTTATAACGGCTGCAAAATCAGGAACATTTTTAGTTGTTGGTCCATTTCAACCCCTAATATATTGCGGACATCTCTGAAAATAATAGGCCTAGCCCTTCTGAGCCCAACCCCACCGTTGTGAAAATTTTCGTGAGAATCGGACGATATTTGCAATACTTATATAATATCCCCAACCTGTGTTGTAAGATGAAAAAATATTACAAAATATTATAAGTCAAATTTAAAAAATCGCATGCGATAAAATATATGAAAAACTAAAAAAATGGCACAAAATACCACAAAATCTATAATAACACCATTATTGACAGATTTTTATGCGAGTTTTTTAGATTTTATTCTCTTATGCCAATAGGGCATTCAGAATTGACAAAATCGGTCCAGCCATTCTTGAGATATATGCATTCTAGTTAACATCCCCTTCCATTGTATGTTCACATTGTATATATTTCCCTATATATATCAGCTATATTTACTATCGGCGTCTACGTAACGGTCAGAATTGACCTCTTCATTTATTTGTGATTTCGCCGGCATTAAAAATATTCGCGTTTTAATGGAAAATTTGACTTTTATTTAACACAAATGTTGTGGCCTATTTCACCCACTAAATATTAAATATAATTTTCGGCCCAATCAAACTTATAATACCCCCAACACATAGTGTTGTAGGGTATAAAAACTGTAAGTTCGGCCGGGCCGAACTTTGAATACCCTCCACCATTTTGTACAAATTTGGCAATTTAAAAAAAAAATTAAAATCCATTAAAAATTCTGTTAAAATCTTAAAAATGCCGAATGTAGCCGTATATTAGGGTCTACACAACTTTTGTCATAAGCCTGCAAAATTTTCTGTCATAGCCTGTAGTATTCATTACGAACTTCAAATACTAAATTTAAAATAGTTCCGGTAAATAATGTCGCTAAAATCATCAAAATACCGAATATCGGGAGGTACCGTTATATGGGGGCTATACGAACAGACAATTTTCTGTCATAGGCTGTAGTATTCATTACGAACTCCAAATACTAAATTTAAAATAGTTCCGGGATAAATGTCGCTAAAATCATCGAAATACCGAATATCGGGGGGAACCGTTATATGGGGGCTATACGTAGATGTAGGCCTGCATAAGTATTTGTGTCATAGGCTGTAGTAACTGTTCCGAACTTTATATACGAAATTTAAAACAATTCCGGTGAATAACGTTGCAAAAATCATCAAAATACCGAATTTCGGGAGGAATATGATATTGTAGACCTACTTATATAGACAATTCTCTTCCAGAAGGTAATGTACTCACAAGGAACTCCATTTGTGGTTTTTAAGACAATTTCATTGAAAAATCTGGTTCGAAATGTGCGGGTTGAAAGACCCATAACTCTGGTTCCGAAAAAAGGTATTAGCACAAATTGTTGCATTATGGAATGGTAAGAGTCTCAACTATAATTTCGCATCAATTTTGCTGACCCCCATAATGGTCCTTTTTTTGACTTTCTGGGGGTTTTATAAATAATCAAAAATATCAATCATTTGACTATAACTTCCGAATCGCTTTAAATAATCACATCATGTGACCACTTGTTGGATATGCATATCGGGTAAGTGGAACCGAGTCTAGCCTAAGTATTGAACACGGACTTTTGGGTCGAACATTTGGGGTCCCGTTTGTTAAAAATTATGTTAAAATCTTAAAAATACCAAATATAGGAAGTCTCTGTCATTTTGGGGTCTGTACGAAGACGTGGACTTTCATAGGGAACTTTTGTCTTAGGCAATATAACAATATTCAAATACGAAACTTGAAAAAACTACGGTGAATAATGTACCTAAAATCATCAAAATACCGAATATAGGGAGGTACCGTTGTATGGAGACTACACGAAAAATTGTACCTGCACAAACAATTTGATTTTCTGTCAAAGGCTGTAGTTCCCATAAGGAACTTCAAATACTAAATTTGAAAAAATTCTTATGAATATTGTGCCTGAAATCGTCAAAATACCGAATAGGTACCGATACATGGGGGTTATACGAAGACCTGGACCTGCTTAGACAATTTTCTGCCATATACTGTAGTTCCCATTAGGAACATCAAATACGAAATTTGAAACAATGCCGGTGAGTAATGTCGCTTAAATCATACCGAATAAAAGGAGGTATCGTTATATGAGGGCTATACGAAGACGTGGGCCTGTTTAAGCAATTTTTTGTCTTAGGCTGTAGTAACCATAAGGAACTCGAAATACGAAATTTGAAACAATTCTGACGAATAATGTCCCCAAAAATATTCTTTTGTAGATTTTCAGACAATTCCTACAATTGGCAACATCATCAAAATACCGAATATCGGGGGTACCGTTGTATGGGGGCTATACGATATCGCGGATCTTCTTTTGTGGATTTTCAGACAATTCGTATAATTGGCTACATCATCACAATACCGAATATCGGGGGTACCAGCTATAAAATATCCGGCTATATGGACCGATATAGCCCATCTTCGAACTAAACCTGCCTATAGATAAAAGACTGATCTGTGCAAAATTTTAGCTTCCTATCTTGATTCGTTTTGACTCTAGCGTGATTACAACAGACGGACGGACAGGGCTAAATCGTCTTAGAATTTTACGAAGTATTTTATAAATACTTCGATAGGTCTAAAATTATTATTTCAATGAGTTACAGACGAAATTACGAACTTATTATTCTCTCCATACTATCTATGGTGGAGGGTATAAAAATGGTGAGATTACTTTGAGGCGGAGATGCTACATTTTACTGGTACTGTGATTTAAGGCAAATACTAGTCTAGGTTGATATATAGATGGCGTTTAAATGTTACATTTTTTTTACAATAAGTTAAGTTCCGTGGTATAGGTTTCAGTTCTGATGCATCCAAATTTAAATCCTGCCGAAAGCAACCTTATCTAAAAACGGCACCCTGCTTTTCTACGTTAAGTACGGCACCCTGCTTTTCTACGTTAAGTTTACCACGTTTTAAAAAATAATAGCACGTTTACATATTACCAGATTCAGAAAACCCATTGAACCTTCTTTATAATGACAGGTTTACCCGGCAAAAATATCATGTGTAAACATGATATAAGAAAGTAATTACTCTCACTATTTATTAATATTATTATTATTATTATCATTATTATTATTATTATTATTATTATTATTATTATTATTATTATTATTATTATTATTATTATTATTATTATTATTATTATTATTATTATTATTATTATTATTATTATTATTATTATTATTATTATTATTATTATTATTATTATTATTATTATTATTATTATATTATTATTATTATTATTATTATTATTATTATTATTATTATTATTATTATTATTATTATTATTATTATTATTATTATTATTATTATTATTATTATTATTATTATTATTATTACTATTATTTAATTTTTTTTTTCAATTTACTTAAATTTCCACATTTTGAAAATTACTTACCAAGAAAAAGGCAGTTAAAAACAACGAAATAAATGGCAAAAACATAAATACATAAACATAAAATCCAGCTGCCAATGTTTGAATGCGGCGCCGAGGTGGTACATGTAACGGAGCCCATTCGATTTTCATGTGACTGGATATTTCCTCAATTTCTTTTGAGAATTCCATGGAGAGCTCCTTTAATTTTTCCTTCGATTCCATGGAAAGCTCCTTTAATTTTTCCTTCGATTCCATGGAGAATTCCTTGAGTTTCTCCCTAGATTCTGTGGAGAATTCTTTCAATTTCTTATTGGATTCTTTTAATTTTTCCTCCAACACGGTCATGGTGAATTAGTTTTGTTTTTTCCAAATTGTAAATAAAAATTCTATTTTTATTTTTCCATTAAATGTTTCGATTTTGGTTGTTGTTGTTTATTTATCTTTCAGTTCTACAACTGGGCACTGCACTCAATGTTAATGTGAAACACGGGGGTGGACGGGCGCGTTTTAATTTTATTTATTTATTTTGTGTGTATTTTTTGTTTTTTTTTTTTTTTTTCAAATCGATTCCACAAGCTATGCCGTCTACTCGCGTTAAAATTCTAAATTCAACTGAAAAAAAAATAAAATGCCGTACATTCACACTTCGAAATCGCACACTACCAGGCCGCCACCAGTGAGCGCTGTTAGTCAGACAACATTTTCCGGTCATACTCGACGACTCATTTCGTTTCAAATCTTATCTCAATTAGACGGAAAAAAGTTCTATCGTCCAGTTATCAGCGTATGAGCAATTCTAGTTCTCGTTCTGAAACGCTTTCGTAATTTATCGTGTTTACATTTTTTGTCCTCTGTCTCTCTCCGAATTGAACTGCAATCCCCGGCCTCCACATGAGTTTACAACACACATTTTTTTGTTATTGTTGTGTTGTTAAAAATACTTGTTTGTTTAAATAAAATGCCTTTTGTTGTTATAAATATTAGGGTGGAGTTCGAATAATATTTGTATACGAAAAAATATAGAATACCTTTATTAGGCCGTCGAAAATATCTCTGGCGTCCTTTATGTATTGAATCTTTTCATACCGTCCTATATACATATATAAAAAGTCTGTATAAGTTTATACATTTTTTTTTGAGTTCTACTTTATATCAAAAGGTCCTCCAAAAATTGGGTGCTTTATTCCGTAAAAAAAGATCTCCCCGAATAAAGGGCTTGTAAAAAGTAATTACTAAATGGAACACCATCAATGAATATAAATCAAATAGGAGGTGCTCTATCAATAGGAGATATCTATATGTCAACTATAAATATCAAGTTGTGAACGAATAGAAGACGCCCATGAATAGATAGAAGATCTGTTAAGGTATTTTATTAATAGGAGACCTTTATGGGGTTCTCTATAAATATATATAAATCGATCTCCTTGGGATCACCTATAAGTAGAGGTCATTTTTGAAATACACTATATGTGGTCCTCTTTCTGGTGAGGTAGACCCCTAGTTACTTCTAAGGATCTTTATACAATCACTTTCTTAGTCGATTCATGCATGTCAGTCTTTCCATGTATTTTTGTAAACAAGATGCAGGTCGCATTTATCATTCGATTGAGATGAAATTTTCCAAGCAATATTTATTTGGCTCAAGGACGAGCTCTATTGAAATTAGTGAGAATCGGTTCAAATATAGATATAGCTCCCATATTTATCTTTGACCGATATCAGATTTATTGTGCACCAAATGACCTGTATTTTGGCACATCCAACCGAATTCATCCTAGAAACAAGTACTTTGATTTTGGTGAAAATCGGTGCAGATATAGCTATAGCTCCCATATACAGGGAGAGATCAAAAAACTACTCATGAACTGAACATATCGCAATATTCCATTCGGCAAATATTGAAAAAGGAGCTCGGGTAAAGCCATTGAAATTCCAAAAAGTGCAAGAACTTAAACCGCAACACAAAGAAAATAGACTCAAAAGAGCTAAATAGTTGCTTCGCTTGGCCGAAAATGGTGAAATGCCGAATTTGGTTTTCTCTGAGAATTTTCAAAAAAATAAAATCCATTGAAAAGGGAGGTGCCTATATATGGGGGATATACGATATTGTGGACCTATATAGACAAATCTATGTCTGGGGGTAAAGTACTCGCAAGGAACTCCTTGTGCAGATTTTCAGGTAATTCCATTGGGAAATGTGGCTTAAATCATCAAAATACCGAATATCGGGGGGTACCGTTGTATGGGGGCTATACGATATCGTTAACATATATAGAGAACTATCTGTCAAGGGGTAAAGTGCTCACAAAGAACACCTTATGTGGAGTTTCAGACAATTCCATTGAAAAATGTGGCTGAAATCATCAATATACCGAATATCGGGGGGGGAATTTTACGCTGATCAAGAATATATATACCTTGTTGGGTCTAAAATGATTATTTCGATGCGTTACAAACGGCATGACGAACAGAATATACCCTCCATACTATATGGATATGGTGGAGGGTATAAAAAATATATATTTAAGGGGTTGTTTCTATTTAGCTCCTGTTATTGTGTCATGAGTTAACCCAGCAAAAAGCTATAATGTAAATGTACTACAAGTCATGATATTCTTTTTTAAATAATCTAATTCTGTTGAGAGAAATTTGGGATGTAAAAAATCCACCCTAATATAACCAAATTATTATTCGTGTAAAGCTATATACTATGTTTGTACGCATGTTACATTTTTGTTGCCATAACAAACTGATTGCTAGAACAGTTTGTTTTTCATGTTTCCATGATATTGAATTGCGATAAAATTAATCGCTTCACAAATTCTAGGCGTATCGAATACTAACGGAACAATGTCGCTCTTAATTATTTTTGCTTTCGTATTTTCCCTTTCAATATTGACTCACACTCGCATTATCGCTCTAATCAGATGTGTTGTACTTCAAATGCAAAAAAAAATATGTTTGTATTTAATTTTCCGGCATAAAACAATTTGTTATTATTCAATATGCAGATGTGTAATATGCTATTGTAAATAATAAATGGCTAGATAAAGGCAGTGATATAAAGATTTTGAAATATTGAATATGGGGGAATAGGGTGTTTAAGTGCGGGAAAATCTGGATAATTCATCATATTGTGTATTATAAATATTATCATCTATTGACATTGATCGAAATGGTAGTTGTCAATGAAAATAAGAGTTAAAAGCATACTTTTAGGAGCAATGATAAAGCAGTCTAGCAAATTGACAAACACTGAGAGAAAAATAAATGTGTCAGTTTTTAGATATGTCAGTTTTCTGTTGTAATCAAGATAAAGATAATGTTTTTTTTATCATATTATAATCAAGAAGATAATGTCCTGCAATCAATTGTCATACATTTGACAACATTTCATTGTTGAAATGTTTATTACAAATTCATTGTAAGCACGTTTACATACAAAATCTCTACCCGGATTAACCCAGATAATTGACCAAACACAATAAAGCCGACCACATGAAACATAACTTAAATATATTGTGATTGGTCAAGTGTCGGGGTTAATCCGAGTGGAGATGTTGTATGTAAACATACTTTAAAATAAGTTTAAACGACGCCTATCGAAGGTTGTTATGATATGCACTTTTCAACAATTTTAATGAATTTAAATAATAATATTTTATTTAGTTCGACAGTTGATTGTTTCAGCAGGTGCCGCGATGGGACCACCTGTATTCTTCAACGATGTTTAGAATAATAAGGTGCATATACATAAAAGTCATCGACAGGCTTCTTCGTAAAAGAACAATGAAATTTTAGGTTGACTTAGTTCAAATTCAACCCATAATTTATATTTGCACACCCTACTCTCCTTTGTTCAGAACTAGATCTGAAAAATCGATCGAAAATACCTTTGGTACCAAATCTATTTCCTGACTTTTGGGTCCTTCAGCTTTAATTTTTATACCATCAGCCATATGGTTTGAATGGGTATATATAATTTGATATGGCCAAAACATGCCTCATCGAAATAACCGTTTTAGACCCTAGATCTCTTTGGACCAAGTCCGTTTCAGGATATTTAGAGTCGATCTAGCGATGTCCGTCCGTCTGTCTGTCTGGCTGGTACGCACGATAACTCTCGAAGGGAGTATCGGATTTGGTCCGAATTTGGTAATACAGGGTGACATAAAAAAAACTGCAACAACGTCAAACGCCATAATTTTTACATTTTTTTTTTAATTTTTTTGAATGAATGCAAAAATGTCGGAAATAGCATCAATTTTTAGAATAAGTTTAGATTATTGTTCGAATTGGTCACCTTTGACACGAGTTATGGCCTTCACACGGCCAATGAAACCGTCACACGCTGCCCGATTGTTGGTCTGCGGTAATTTTGCCCATTCCCGCCAAAACGCTTGATTGAGGTGATCGACATTTTGGTATTTTTAGTGCCAATCTTGCTTTCTAAAATTCTCCAGACGCAATAGTCCAACGAATTGGTATTCGGAGATTTTGGTGACCATTGTGCGCTGGAAATAAAGCGAGGAACCTCATTTTGTAACCATTATTGGGTGGTGCGTGCGATAGTGCTGAGTCCTGTTGGAATGTCCGAGGTCTGCAGCCAAAATGTTTACGTGCCCAAGGCTTTAATAAACCCTCCAGAATATTTTCGCGATAATATTCGGCATTTTTTCAGATGCCACGGTCGATTAATACGAGTGGAGAGAGACCATCGGCTGTTATGGCGGCCCATGGCCGGCGCTTGAGTTCTGGTGGCCAACCGAAGGTCCACATTTTCAGCTGACCTCTTTGGCAAGAAAAAACACGGTCATTTAGTTTGTTTACAAACTGCTGGACAACGAATGCTTCCTTCGGCATTTCACCACTTTCGGCCAAGCAAAACAACTCATTAGCTCCTTTGAGTCTATTTTCTTTCTGTTGCGGTGTAAATTCTTGCACTTTTTGGAATTTCAATGGTTTACCCCGAGCTCAGTTTTCAATATTTGCCGAATGCGATATGTTCAGCTCAAGAGCCATTTTTCGGCCACTGCGACATGGGTTTCGATCAAGTTGCTTCTTTACTTTTGGAACCATACACCATCTGCTGTTTTCTTCCGTCCACTTCCTTGACGTAGGGCTACACTGTAACGAGCGAAGGTACGAGACACAAAAGATTTATTCACCCATTTTCCATTTCTTCTTGTACCACCCCCACAAAGGGTCAACATTTTGAATATACATGAAGCTCTCAGCACGCGAAATTAAAATCCGATTCCATTCAGACTTGGTACATCTCAATATTTCCATCAATACAAGATATGTTAAAAGATAGCACAAAGCGGACTATTCCTTCTGGTACCTCCCCCACAAAGGGTTTTGAAAAACCAAAACGATTATAAAATCCGAAATTAGCATTTGGTTCTCTTCATATTTCACTCATCCCATTATTTCTTCTAACTCCAGATCTGCTGGGAAGATTGGATATATCGGTCCACTCCTTCTTGTCCCTTCCCCACAAAAGGTCAAAGTTTTGAATATTCATGAAGGTCACAAAACGTGAAGTTAACACCCGATTCCATTCAGACTTGGTACATATCGATATTTCCATCGATATAAGATCTGTTATAAAGATGGTAGAGATCGGACTATTTATGCCGGTACCTCCCTCACATAGGGTTCAAGATTTTGAAAACAAAACGGTCAAAGAAAGCGAAATTGGCATCCAACTCTCTTCAAACTTCGCACATACAAACATTTTTGCCAACACAAGATGTCTTGTGAAGATGATATGTATCTGCGAACCCCTTCTGGTACCTCACCCAAAAAGGGCCACAACTTTCAATACTTTTATCTGTCAAAACTTGCGAAAAATGTCAGTGATTCTTTACAACTGGTTATATCTAAATATTTCTCCCAACCAGAAACCTGAGATGAATATGGAATTTATGATTTCGCATAAAATTGCATATAAGTGTTCGATTTTCCGGTATTTTAGTCCATATCAATATTTTTATCTGCATTAGATGAAGTAAGAAAATAGAATACTCCGATCGAGTACATCTGGTATCTCTCACACTTTTTAATATTTTCTAAAAATTATCACATATCTCATATGAAGTGAAGGAAGTAACCAATATAGTCCAAACCTGGCACGTCGCAACATTTATGCCATATTTATCTAAGTCCCATACGAAATGGACAACAATAAACCATTCTTTCGCAGCCTAATCCATAGAGGGCTGAGGGTATACATGTGTCGGCAAAACCGACTGATACTTTTTAATTTGTTTTTAAATACTATTTATATTTACAATTTGTGACTTAGTGCTTAGAATATTTTTTTACATAATTGATTAGGATTTTTGTTAATATAACAACAACACTAACTTAACATAAGCTAAATAATTATTTTTTTTTTAATATTGTGCTTTATCTTATCACTAATTTAGTCTTCTCGGCATTTTTAATATATTTATGTTTGTATTTCTCAAACATTTCATTCAGACTATCGATGACTTTTTGATGGATTTCATTGACATATTCCATGTCGGGTTCATCCATTTGTTTAACATCAATGGGTGCACCCATAACTTGGACAATTTGTCGACGATGTGGCAAAAAGCCGAAGGTATACTGGAAGAAACCACGACCCAAAACAATTAACGGACTGACGCCTGTCCAATGTTTGACAAAAGATTGGAATTTACGCAGCATAGAATCGGGAGGATTATCCACTTGATCGTAAATATCAACTTCACCGAAGGAGAATGAGGGGACAATGGGAGATCTGTGAAGAGACAAACTTTGTATTTTATCCTTTTTAAAATAAACTCATTTTTTCGTACTCACCCTGTGCGTATGGCAATCTTAACAAATCCCTTGCGATTTTTCAATACCAAAACATAACGACCTGGATGCGATTCCAATGACTCTTCAGCGCCACCCACCAATAAGCCCACGGCATTTGATGTAAATCCATCACGATTATCAGGATGCTTGGGATCATTGGATTTCTTTAGGTAATACATAAGAGATTGTTTGGAACAGGATACTAGACCCCAAACTCTCAATATCTCACGCATAAATGGTATACGGAAATGTATATCCAAGGTGGCAATTTTTGGCCTAATACCGGGAAACAATTTCATCCATTTGCCGATGTTATTACCCATATTGTTGCCAATGCCAGTGCTATCGAGAGAAAATTAAGGATATTGATTAATTAGCATATTTTGTAGCATACTTTTGGGGATTAAAAAAATATAAACACTGTCTTGGTGGTTTAATTGGTATTACATCAACGACAATTAGTATTTTAAGATAGAAATATTGATATGTGCAAGTCTGACTGGAATCGGAAGTTAATTTCGCGTCTTACGAACTTCATAGATATATACAATTTTTACCCTTCGTTGGGGTGGTACAGGAAGGGTGGTATCTTGGGTTAATAACATTATAGAGAGGTGTGAAATTTGAAGACAATCGGACTCCTTACATCACATTTTATAAGCGTAATAATTTCTCAAAATTTTGACCCTTTTGGGGGAGGTACTTGATGGAGTAGACCGATATTGTCCATTTTCGTACCTGACCTAGAACTGATTCAAATATTAGTATTTGTAAAGTTGGAGCAAAATCGGATTATCTTTTATCTCTCTGTGCAGTAAATTATTTTATTTGAAAATTATGACCTTTTTGGGGGAGGTACCAGAAGGAGTGGACCGATTTCCCAAATCGATCTAAGTTCGATAATAATATTACGATGTATCAAGTTTGGACCAAATCGGATGCTCCCTTCGAGAGTTATGTGCGCACCTGCAAGCTTGACAGACAGACGGACGAACCAACGGACATCGCTAGATCGACTCCAAATGTCCTGAAACGGATTCGGTCCAAAGAGATCTAAGCCCTAAAACCATTATTTCGAAGACCATATGGCTGACGGTATAAAAACTTACCCAAAAATTCCATGTGGGAAACTGACAACCAAATAATTGCGATCTGGTGTCAATTCAGCGGTTTTAACTAATTCAACGGGGAAATAATCGCGCAAGTGGTCGGTCATGAAATTGTTACGCATAGATTTCCATCTGTTGAAAATAAAAGGATATAATCATTAGTAGAAGAAATAAATACAATCTGTTAATAAATAATAAATAAATAATCGTTCCACCCTAATGTATATATAGCCGTAGTAATTTTACAATTAACAATTACTTACCCAATACCATCTAATGCCGATGCCCGGTTTTTATGATCAAAATAAATATACGTCAAGTAGATCAACATCAAAACTCGTCCAACATAGTTCAAATAGAGCTGCAATTAAGGAGAAAAAAATAAAAATAATTATTCAAATATTTAAAAACTGCTTTAGACAAAAAGACGTTTTTGCAAATTTCTCTTAGTTTGAGAACATGTGGTAAAAACTTGAGGCAGTATCATTTTGACTTTTGGAATTGCAACCCAATCTATTGAAAGACAAAAGGTTCGTTTACATTATTGGAGGTTAACTCATTGAGTTTAATACACCTAGTGACTTAACCATGCGAGTTTAGACACACCCTTAAAAGGAAAATTGAGCACCATTGCGGTTATAAAATTTATTATTTCCAGAACTGCTAGAAGGAAAATGTTTTATTACGACAACCGATGTTTTCTTTATGATATTGAAAAAAATTGCAAAACTGGTAGATTCTTGCCGGTTCTGGAACAGAGCAAATATGTCTTTATTTACATTGATATACTTAGAAAAAAAAGCATTTCAAATACAATTTAAACAACGCCTTTGCGGAAAAAGGCATCTTTGGACCAAATCCGTTTCAGGACATTTGGAGTCGATTGAGCGAAATCCGTCCGTCTGTCTGGTTGGCTGGGGCGCACGATAGCTCTCGAAGGGAGTATCCGATTTAGTCCAAACTTGGTACTTTGTAATATTTTTGTCAAACTTAGATCGAGTTTGGGAATGAGCAATATCGGTCCACTCCTTCTGGTACCTCCCACACAAAAGGTCAGCATTTTCGTAGAAAATAATTTGCATCATAGAAAGAGAACGGATAATCTGAGTTTTTCAAACTTTGCCAATCGTGATATTTGCATTAGCGCAAGATCGGTTGCGAGAATTGACTACTACTTCTAGTACCTCCCCATAAACATGTCAAAATATTTTTAAAAAAAAATTATAAAGGCGGAAGGTACCAATCTGTCGGCGGAACCGAGAGATACTCTTTAACTTGTTTTGTAATTGTTTGAAAGCAAAATATAATATATCTCCTAGTGTGTTATCATGAGCAAATACATTTTTTGTTATTGTTTAAAAGCAAAATATTGCGGAAACACTTACGACTTCGGGGTGTACTGCATAAAACACAGTGATACATTTCGTTAGTATGTACATATCGGATTGGATTTAAAATAAATCCAGTTATAAGAAGTTTATTTTACAATAAAACAAGTAAGCAGAAGTGATCTTTTAAAATATTCGCGGTTTAGTGTAAATTTTCCTATTTTCTAACATAAAAGTTAGGGTATATTTTACACGCTAATTATTGTCCGATGGCCGCTTAAATTGCTCGATTTCTGCCCAGTCCCAAACTCTAACTCCATGTAAATTTTCGCGTCGATTGGTTCATAATTGTGACCTATAGAGCAACTGCAAAATCAGAAAATTTTTTGGTCCATTTTAACCCCTAAATACCGTGCGATCTTCTCCAAAAACAATAGGGCTCTAGTCTGACCCTAACCCCAACTCCATTTTCAATTTCGTGAGGATCGGTTCATAATTGCGACCTGTAGAGTGATTACAAATTAACATGGACAGACGGACGGACGGACATACATAGCTAGATCGACTCAACTCGGCGAGCTAGGAAGACCCATATATACTTTCCTATGTGGGAAATCAATATTTCGAAGTGTTACATAATTTTTGGCCCAATCAAACTTATAATACCCCCAACACATATTGTTGTAGGGTATAAATACATAATTTACAATAAAACAAGTAAACAAAGGCTATAGTCGTGCGGGACCGATTATGCGATACCCTACAGCACTACAATATGTTGGAAGCCCCCTTAAGTCCAAATACATTTTCAAAGATTTCGTTTTTGAAATGACGTTATGCTAAATTCCTCATTCATCATAAATTGTGGCATATAGAGGAGCTGCAAAAGCAGGAACATTTTTTGTTTTTTCAACACCTAAATATTTTGCAATCATCTCCAAAAACAATAGGGTTATATTCTGACCCTAACTCCACCTTTTGTGAGGATCAGGCCATAAATTGAAAATAATAAATCTTCTACGTATTATCATAAGTGAATGCACTTTACATTTATATACCCTCCACCTTGGAAAGGAGGGTATATTAACTTTGTCATTCCGTTTGTAACTTCCCAAAATATTCTTTGTAGACCTCATAATCAGCATAAAATTCTAAATCGATTTAAATTTGTTCGTCTGTCCGTCTATCTGTTGAAATCACGATATAGCTCACATTATTTGACGTAGAGTTTCAAAATTTGGCAGAACAATTTGTATTGTGTTGCGGTTGTTATTAAAAATAAGATATATCGGTTTATGTTTTGGCACAGCCCTCATATAACCGTATCTTTAAGTATTCGGTATTTTGAGGATTTTTTGCCACATTTTTCTAGTGATTTGTCTAAAAATTGGTCATAATGGGTTCTAGCACGTGTGGCGAAACATTAAAGGTATAGATCCACGTTATTATAGCCCCCATATAACGGTTCCTCCGGATATTCCGTATTTTGATGATTTATGCCACATTTTGTCACGGACTTGTCTGGAAATTAGTAGTTGTAGGTCATAATGGGTTGTAGCTCTTTTGGCGAAACATTGTATGTATGAGTCCGCGTTTTGGTATAGCCCTTTTACAAGGGTACCTCCCGATATTCGGTATTTTTACCACATTATTTCACGGATTTGTCTAAAAATTGGAATTGGTGGGGGCCATGATGGGGTCTAGCTCCGGTGGCGAAAGATTGTATGTATAGGCCCACGTTTTCGTATAGCCCCACATAATGGTACCTCCCGGTATTCCGTATTTTGATGATTTTTGCAAAAAAAATTTGCGGATTTGTCTAAAAATTGATACTTATAGTTCGTAATGGGTTCTAGCTCTTGTGGCAGAACATTGTACGTATAGGTTCACGTTTTGGTATAGCCCCCATATAACGGTACAACCAGACATTCGGTATTTTGATAATTTTTGCAACATTTTTCAAGCGATTTGTCCAAAAATTGGTATTTGTAGGTCATAGTGGGTTCTAGCCCGGTGGCAGAACATTGAATATCTAGCTCCATGTTTTCCTATAATGCACATGAACCGATACCTACCGATATTCGTTATTTTGATAATCCTAGACACATTTACCCACGAAATTGTTTCAAATTTGGTATTTAAGAACATTTGGTAGATGACAATCCTTGCAGTATAAAATTGTCTGTGGAGGTTCCCGCTTTCGTTTGGCCCCGTATAACGACCCCACTCACTTTATGGTTTTTCAAAAGTTTAACTGTATTGTCCAAACGGTCTTAATGGTATATGAAGTTTAAAGGGGAACACGCTTGAATTTAGATACGTTTATGTAAAAAAGTTTCCTTTACTCAAAGGTGGAAGGCAATAAAAGTTCGGCCCAGCCGAACTTAACATTTTTACTTGTTACTTTTAAAAAATATTAAAAGTACTTTCGGAAAACAGGCTGTTACAATTTCTTACTAAAATTATTGATTATATATTATTATTATTATTAAAAAGCAAAATTTTATAGCTTTTTGGGGAGTGCTCTAAATTTCAGAAATATTTTTATTAACTTTAATTTTCTTCTCTCGAAAATTCCTGCACAGCGGGCTACCCTGACAACAAAGTAAACTTCAATAATATAGTTCTCACGAAAGTCCAAGTACAGGGTGAGATGAAAACACTGCAACCCACTTCAGACTGCTGTCATTTCTAAGCCATTCGTCCGATGGAATTTAAGCTTGATAGTGAGATTTCTTGATATTTGGCTAGAAAACCACAAGTGGCTATCGTTAGAGCACTTCAGCATTTAAATGTGATTTTTTTTTGCTTTCATTCAATATCATTAAAAAAATGTAAAAATTATGGCGTTTGACTTTGTTGCAGTTTTTTTATCTCACCCTGTATATTTAGCTCCAATACATAATTAAACTCCTGCAGACATAGGCAACACAGTCCAGAATATTTCGTTCACAAATTTTACTCACCACAAATAGCGCCGCCAATAGCATCGAGACGAATGGCAAAAACATAAAAACGTAAACATAAATACCCGCCGCCAACGTTTGTATCCGACGACGAGGTGGAATATTTATTGGAGCCCATTCGATTTTCATATGACTTGTTATTTCTTTGATCTCTTTCGAAATTTCCTTAATTGCCTTCGAGTCGATGAACTCTTTTATTTTCTTATTTGATTTTAGGAATTTTTCTTCGAGCACGGTCATTGTGTGTGGCAAGTAGTTTTTTCTTAATTTATTTCAAAAATAAATATTTATTTCTTTCTATTATTATATGATTTTCAGTTCACAATTATGGGTAAGCAAGAATTTAAACGTATTATTCCTTATTAATTCGAAGCGCTTCGCAAAAGCACCACCGACTGTTCTTGTTTAAATTCTAAATTGAACTGAAATAAAATTGAATGGCATGCAATCACACTTTGAAATCTCACCCGAATTATAGGCTAGTGAGTGCGGGGTGCTATTAGTCAGACAGAACTTTGCCGGTTCATACATGGTTCAGTTTAAATCTTATCTGAATTTGACTAGATGTCGCACATCCAGTTATCAGCTCAATAAGCAATTTAAGGTTCTGAATATCTTGGTTGTATTGTGTGTATGTGTATGTGTTTTTTGATTTTTTGTTTTCAATTAAATTGTAATCGCCGGCTTGTCAATGTTAAAAAATTTACAACTAATACTTTTGTTGTTGCATTTTTGTAACAAAAATATTATAATATTTGGTTGTACGTTTGTTAGGGTGGTCTTTAAAAAGGCGAATGTTCTTAAATAATTGTCAATTATTTTCCTGCAAAGTCCTTCATAGATTGTTCTTACAAATCTTCTATTTAGAAAATCTTCTCTAGAAAGTTCACGATTTCAGTCTCCAAAAATCGTGTCCCACTGTAAACTACAAATACTAGTAATACCGTTTGGTATCCTTAAAGTATGGGCCCATATAAATGCCTCACCCACCCATAAAGTGGGTGAGGCATTTATATGGGCCCATACTTTAAGGATTGTCATCTACTTAAACTTCTTAAAGTAGAAGGACATATGCATTTAATATTTCGCCACCGGAGCTAGAACCCATTACGAACGACAAATATCAATTTTTAGACAAATCGCATGAAAAATGTGGCAAAAATCATTGAACCACCGACTATTGGAAGGTATCGTTATATGGGAGTTATACCAATACGTGGACCTATATATACCATGTTCCGCCACCGGAGTTAGAACCCATTTCGAACTACAAATACCAATTTTTAGACAAATTAGTGAAAAAAGGTATCGAAAAGATCAAAATACCGAGTATCGAAAAATACAGTTATGAAATGTGGACCGATATATCTCTTTTTCAATACCAACCATCCTAGAAATAATACAAATTGTTCTGCCAAATTTTTAATTAAGCTCTAAGTTAAATAATGTGGACTGTATGGTGATTTCAACAGACAGATGAACATTGTTAAATCGACTTAGAATTTTATGCTGATTATGAGTATATACGGGGTGAGATAAAAAAACTGCAACCAACTTTAGACTGCTGTTATTTCTAAGCCACTCGTCCGACAGCTGTTAACATTATTCCAGTGACTGCTAATTATTGCTCATTGTTTACAAAAGCATTTTGGTGAGATTTTTCAGAAAAAAAGTTATTCGTGATAGTTATTCGTACAAAAGCATTTTGGTGAGACTTTTCAGAAAAAAAGTTATTCGTGATGGAATTCAAGCGTGCTTGTGTGATTTCTTTATATTTGGCTGGAAAACCGCAAGTGGCTATCGTTGGAGCACTCCAGCATTTAAATATGAACAAATCTTTTGTGTCTCGTACTATCGCTCGTTACCGTGATACTGGTAGCGTAGCCCGACGTCAAGCAAATGAAGGCAAGAAAACAGCAACATCAACAGTAATGGTTCGAAAAGTAAAGAAGCGATTTGATCGAAACCCGTGTCGCAGTGGCCGAAAAATGGCTCGTGAGCTGAACATATCGCAATATTCCATTCGGCAAATATTGAAAAATTAGCCCGGGGTAAAGCCATTGCAATTCCAAAAAGTGCAAGAACTTACACCACAACAGAAAGAAAATAGACTCAAAAGAGCTAAAGAGTTGCTTCGCCTGTCGAATTTGGGTTTCTCCGATGAGAAAACATTCGTTGTCCAGCAGTTTGTAAACAAAGAAAATGATCGGGTTTACTTGCCAAAGAGGTCAGCTGAAAATGTGCACCTTCGGTTGGTCACCAGAACTCAAACGCCGGCCATGGTGATGGTGTGGGCCGCCATAACAGCCGATGGTCGCTCTCCGCTCGTATTAATCGACCGTGGCATTCATTTCCAGCGCGTAATGGCCGCCAAAATCTCCGGATACCAATACCTTGGACTATTGTGTCTGGAGTATTTTTGAAAGCAAGATTGGCACTAAAAAATACAAAAGGGTCGATTACTTCAAGTAAGCGCTTCGCCGGGAATGGGCCAAAATACCGCAGAGCAACATTCGGGCAGCGTGTGATGGTTTCATTGGCCGTTTGAAGGTCATAATTCGTGCCAAAGGTGACAAATTCGAACAAATCTAAACTTATTCTAAAATTTAATGCTATTTCCGACATTTTTTTCTTTCATTCAATAAAATGTAAAAATTATGGCGTTTGACTTTGTTGCAGATTTTTTATCTCACACGGTATATTCTTGTTTAGCGTAAAACTCTAAGACGATTTAGCCCTGTCCGTCTGTCTTTCCGTATGTTGTAATCAGTCTTTTGTGTATAGGCAGGTCAAGTTCGAAGATGGGCAATATCGGTCCACGATATCGTATAGCCCCTATATAACGATACCTCTCGATGTTCGGTATTTTGATGATTGTAGCCACATTTTTCAATGACATTGTTTGAAATTCTACACAAGGAGTTATTTGTGGGTACTTTACCGCCTGGAAGGGAATTGTCGATATAGGTCCATACGGTATCGTGGTCTCATATAATGGTACCTCCCGATATTCGGTATTTAGATGATTGTAACAAAACATTTCAATAGAGTTGTCTGAAAATCTACACAAGGAGTTCCTTCTGAGGACTTTTACCCATGGAACAGATTTGTCGATATAGGTCCATACGGTATCGTGGTCCCATATAACGGTACCTCCTGATATTTGGTATTTTGATGATTGTAACCAAAAATTTCAATACAGTTGCCTGAAAATGCACACAAGGAGTTCCTTTTGAGCGCTTTACCCTCTGGAAGAGTAATGTCCATATAGGTCCACGATACCGTATGTTTCCCATGTAATGGTACCTCCTGATATTCGGTATTTTGATGATTGTAGCCATATTTTTCAATGGAATTGTCTAAAAATCCACACAATGAGTTCCTTCTGAGTACTTTACTCCATGGAAGGTAATTGCTTATATTTAGAGTTACTACAACCTATGACGGAAAATTGCCTATGCAGGTCAACGTCTTCGTAAAGCCCACATAAAACGGTACCTCCCTCTATTCGGTATTTTGATGATACTAGCAACATTGTTCACCAAATTTTTGTTTCAAATTTCGACTTTGAAATTCGGAATCGATACTACAGCCTATGACAGAAAATTACTTATGCCGGACCACATCTTCGTATAGCCCCCATATAACGGTCTTCATTTAAGTGGTACTTCTCGATCGATTTTTTTTTTTTTTTAATTTTTTTAAGTTTCTTCAAAATAGTGGAGTGTAAATCAACAGGGACGAACTTAGCTGCTTTTTCACTTGTCTCTAAAATTTTTTAAAAAAATTCTCAATGACTTGCATTGATAGTATTTAAATATTCAGTAAATTATGAATTTTATTTATATACCACCCTAATATGTATATGTATTTATTTATTCACATGTATATGTAGCGACCACGAAGTGCTTTATGTTTTTGTTGTAGTTTTAAACAGATTGCAGCGAATGAATATTTCCACTTCCAGTATTGACTCGCTATCATCACCTCCAGTTCAAATGCACAACTATTTTGTGTTGTAATTTTTATTTGCCGCATGCAAAGCTCGCATTGAATATGGAAATGAGTAACGGATTGCATACTGGAATGTGGTATATTTTGAAATATAGGAAAATTTCCCTCAATATATAAAAATGTATCGCAAGATTTTTAATTTTAATAATGATTTCAAATTTTCATACAAATCGTTTTCCAAGTCAACCCTGATAAATTTGACTATAGAAAATATGCTTTGAATTTATTAACGCCATGGTAGAAGAATACAGGTAGCTGCATCAGCGCTTGGAAACAGTGTTATGTCAAAAAATTTTAAATGATTTTTCAAAAATAAGTAGACTTTTTATATGTTTTCCTACAGGTATATGTTTTCCGTCTGTCTGGCTGGCAGGTGCGCACGATAACTCTCGAGGGACTATCCGATTTGATCCACACTTAGTATATCATAATATTATAGATCGAGTTCGGAAATGGGCAATATCGGTCCACTCTTTCTGGTACCTCCCTCACAAAAGGTCGAAATTTTCAAAAAATATATTTTCTACACAGAAAGAGAAAGGATAATCCGATTTTTCTCCAACTTTGCAAATCCTAATATTTGCGTTAGTGCTAAGCCAGGTGTAAAAAAGGACAGTATCGGTACACTCAAAGTACCTCCCGCACAAAGTGTCAAAATTTTGAATAATTATAACTTTTATAAAATGTGGCGTAAGGGTTCGATTGTCTTCAAATTACAGACATCACAATATATTCATTAAACCAAGGTCTGGTGTGGAGATGGAATATATCGGTTCACTCCTTCTGGCACCTCCCCCAAATTTGGAATATCCATGAAGCTCCTAAAACGCGAAATTGGCATCCGATTTCATTCAGACTTGGTACATCTCCATATTTCGATCAACACAAAATATTTTATAAAGATGGAAGAGATCGGTCCATTTCTTCTGGTAACTCCCACACATAGCGTTCAAAATTTTGAGAAACAAAACGCTCGAAGAACACGAAATAAGCATCCAACTCTCTTC
Source organism: Musca domestica (assembly GCF_030504385.1). Lineage (NCBI taxonomy): Eukaryota > Metazoa > Arthropoda > Insecta > Diptera > Muscidae > Musca > Musca domestica. The sequence continues at coordinate 10,326,072 of NW_026712219.1, read as the reverse complement.
AAATTTCACACATCCAAATATTGTGAAAATGATTTATATCTGCGAACTCCTCCTGACCCTAACCCACAGTCACAATTTTCAATACATTTATCTATCATAACTTGCGAAACAAATCAGCGATTCTTTACAACCTGCTATATCTAAATATTTCTCTTAACCAGAAATCTGATATGAATGTGTAATTTTCGAAATTTATGATTTCGCAAAAAATTTAATATAAATGTTCGATGTCGTTCAAATTTTCCACATACCAATAAATTTATCTGTATTAGAAAAGTATGAAAATGGAATATTTCGGTCCGCTATATCTGTTAACGCATATTGCCACATTTTACAAAAATATGCGCTGGCCTTTGTATTATTTATATTAGTCTTAGGTTAGATACGAATTTGTCAACATTGGCCAACTGCTTCGAACCTCCCCCATAAAGGGTGGGGGTTGATGCATCTACCTGTATTCTTCTACCATGAGTTTTCTTTCTTAGATCGTGTTTACACTACTAAATCCACTTGATTTCAAATGTCTATTCCAAAGTATATACGTCACGTAAATTGAGTGAATATTATTTAAGGTATACGCCTTTGAATTGAGATCGAGTGGATTTCGTAAATCTAAACGTGCCACTGATAGAAGAAACCCACTAACGTTTTAAAGGGATAAGCCAATTGAATTAAAAAATTGGTATTTTTGGCATTTGGGAACACGTTGCTTTAAACCGTTTTAGTTGTGGTTTCTTTAGAAAATTCTTTATCACATCTCACATTCAAAGGTTGCCACCTGCAAAACTGTATTTTAACCTTTTCCAGAATCAAAAAAAAAAATAGAACTAATAGAACAAATTCCATAGTCATTTCAAGAAATTAAGATTTGCATTCCTCAATCACATGTTGCCCAAATGTGTTTTTCACACTTTTGTCGTTAAGTCTAATAATAAACTTCAGTCAAATTTAAGTGTTTAGGTGCAACTAGCTACACGTTTTATGCTTATCACCAAAAAAAACGCCGTCTCGAACATATTTCAATGTCGACATTTGCTGCAGTAAATATTACCCACCTATCTAGGCATAACAACGCGTAATATTCCTAAAACCGCCAGTCAAAACACTTCACAGATTATTAATCACTATTCGTGTGTTTTTTTTTTTTTTTTTTTCGAATAAAAAGTGAAATTTTTAGCAAAGTCCTCCTTATCAGCCCAGTTGGGATTTTTGTTCTTGCTCTATTAATGATTTATATAGTAAACCTACAATAGTTTGAGCGGGTCTGGACGTCTAGCAACAGACAATATAATAATTATACACAAAAGATTGAATTCGATAACGGCAAAATGTGTAATCTCTGGAATACAGTTTAAAGTTCAAAAATAGTTTTTTTGTGTTTAATGAGAATTTGTCATTGAATTTCCAATAATAAGGTGGTTTACATTATTGGATCTCGATATATTTCACTTAAAATATATTACATGGCAGAAGAATATAGGTAGATGCAACAACGCTTAAGAACATTGTCAAAAATTGTTAAGTGCTTTATCAAAAATAAATAGAAATGTACATGGTACAATAAAGAGGTAGAACAGCTTCGTAAAACTACAGAAATACAGCCCTGAGGCTATGCCCGCTTCCTGTCAATTATAGGCAACAGGTGGTTTTAATTCATTTGATATTTTTTGTTCATTTCTAAAATGAGTCCAGAAGCCCAAAATATGAATGAAAGGCCTAGATGTTCTGTCAATAATATGTTCCTAAGTGTTCAATCTTTCAATTCCATGGCAAATCTGGTTAATATTATTAATGTGTGCCCCTCAATTTATGTTTCTTCCATTCATTGATTTTGAAAATATTTTGTTTTTATTTTTCAAAACAAAAAATACATACACAAAATTGGCAGAAGTCGGGCACACTTAGAAAAAAATTGTAATCAGCTGGAAGCTCTACCTTACCTTTTTATTGTACCATGGAAATGTATATGTTTTCTTATACGACGCAAATCGGAGGTTGTAATCATGGTACAATAAGGAGGTAGAACAGCTTCGTAAAAGTACAGAAATACAGCCCTGAGGCTATGCCCGCTTCCTGTCAGAATTACTCAAAATAATAGGCAACAAGTGGTTTTTATTTATTTAATATTTTTTTTGTTAATTTCTAAAATGAGTCAAATATCGCGAAAGATGAATGAAATGCCTGGATGTTCTCTAAAGAATATGTTCACAAGAACAGCTTCGTAAAAGTACAGAAATACAGCCCTGAGGCTATGCCCGCTTCCTGTCTGAATTATTCAAAATTATAGGCAACAAGTGGTTTTCATTTATTTAATTTTTTTTTTGTTAATTTTTAAAATGAATCAAATATCGCGAAAGATGAATGAAATGCCTGGATGTTCTCTAAAGAATATGTTCCCAAGTCTTCAATCTTTCAATTCCATGGCAAATCTGGTTAAAATTATTAATGGGCGCCCCGCAATTTAAGTTTCTTCCAATCATTGATTTTGAAAATATTTTGTTTTTATTTTTGAAAACAACAAATACATACACAAAATTGGCAGAAGTCGGGCACACATAGAAAAAAATTGTAATCAGCTGGGAGCTCTACTTTACCTTTTTATTGTACGATGGTTGTAATGATATGTATTTTTCAACAATTTTTACAATTTTTTTCATTCAAGATTTTCAATTCCAAAATCGGTTTGACAGTTCATTGACCCAGTAGCTGTGTCGATGCGACTACCTGTATTCTTCTACCATAATATATTAAAATAGACCACGACAGACCAATTGTTACGAATATGTGTTTAATGTAAACGTAGCATTAGAAGTGGTTTGAAGGTGTCCATCCATCCATTTTTTTATACGATGCCAATAGGAGATTGTTATAATATGCATTTTTCAACAATTTTTACAAATTTCAATAATTTTTCATTCAACATTATCCATTCCAAAATCAGTTTGACAGTTCATTGTCCCAGCAGCTGTGTCAATGCGACTACCTGTATTCTTCTACCATGGTGTACATCTAGCAGTTGCTTCTTTGTGAAGTATTCATGACTAACCAATAGGAGTAGGGAATAACGATTTTAGACCCTAGGACTCTTTGGACCAAATCCGTTTCAGCACATTTTAAGTCGATCTAGCAATGTCCGTTCATCCGTCTGGCTGGCTGATGCGCACAATAACTCTCGAAGAGAATATCCGACTTGGTCCATACATGGTACATCGAACTATTATTATCAAACTTAGATCGAACGATTATTATTATCAAACTTAGATCGACTTCTGAGCAAGGCAATATGGATCCACTTCTTCCAGTACCTCCCCCCCAAAAAAAGGTAAAAATTGTCAAAAAATATTTTACTGCACATAAAGAGAAGGGAAAATCCAATTTTGCTCCAACTTTGCAAATCCTGCGATAATGGATAATATCGATCCACTTCATCGAGGGTCAACATTTTGAATATCCATGAAGCTCATAAAACGTGAAAGTAACATCCGATTCCATTCAGACTTGGTACATCTCTATATATATTATAAACATGGTAGAGATCGGATCATTTTTGTGGTACCTCCCCCACAAAAGGTAAAATTTTTGAATAATCAAAACGATTACGGGTGAGACAAAAAAACTGCAACAAAGTCCAACGGCATAATTTTTTCAATGTTTATTGAATGAAAGCTAAAAATGTAGGAATTAGCATCAAATTTTAGCCTTTGGCACGAATTATGGCCTTCAAACCGCCAATAAAACTGTCACACACTGCCCGAATGTTGCTCTGCGGTATTGATCGACTCCTTGGTATTTTTTAGTGCCAACCTTGCTTTCCAAAATACTCCAGACACAATAGTTCAACGGATTGGTATCCGTAGATTTTAGTGGCCATTGTGCGCTGGAAATGAAGCGAGGTACCTCATTTTGTAACCATTCTTGGGTGGCGCGTGCTGAGTGCGATGGTGCTGAGTCCTGTTAGAAAGTCCAAGGTCTGCGGCCAAAATGTTTGAGTGTCCAAGGCTTTAATACACCCCTAAAATTTTTTCGCAATAATATTCGGTATTTATTCTGATGCCATGGGCGATTAATACAAGCGAAGAGCGACCATTAGCTGTTATGGGGACCCACACCATCACCATGGCCGGCGCTTGAGTTCTGTTGGCCAACCAAAGGTGCACATTTTCAACTGACCTCTTTGGCAAGTAAACACGATCATTTTTTTTTTTTGTTTTGTTAAAAACTGCTGGACAACGAATGTTCTCTCATCGGAGAAACTCAAATTCGGCAGTTCACCACTTTCGGCCAAGCAAACCAACTCTTTAGCTCTATTGAGTCCATATTCTTTCTGTTGTTCTTCCACTTTTAGGAATTTCAATGGCTTTACCCCGAACTCATTTTTCGACGTTTTCTCCCACACAGAAGGTCAAAATTTTGAATGTCCAGTTTTGTGTCAGTTTAAAGCAGTCATTTTATGTCAAATGAGTTTTAGTAAAACATGCTAAGCTGTCAATTCAATTAAAACAAAAAAACCAAACATATTTTGGATATAGTAGCTTGTATGTCAATGCCCCAATTTTATATTCTTCTCTTGTGTACTGTAGGGTACTTATCAGTATTATTCAATATTCAATATTTTAATCAGCGCAACTAATCAGAAAAAAATATTAAACGAAATCGTTTTTTAAATTGTGCGAGCCATAGATAAAATACATTCGCTTGTTCGTAGAAATCGTCATTGTTTGTTAATATGTTTGTACAATTGATTTATCGCGTATGTATATTTGTACACACAATGCAGATGAGTTGGCATTTCTAACAGGAACGAAATCGCGATGATTAATACTTTCAGTTTATTGGGAAATGTAGAACCTTGTCAATGATTTCATGGCACTAACGGTCTTGATAATGATGATGCAAATCCGATGTTGTATTATTATTATTTTATTTATTATTTTATTATTATTATTTAATAATTGTAAACGTAATTAAGGCAGTATGCATGGTAAAATTATAAAGGTAAAGTCATTTACCCATCTCTGCATTTTCTGTAATTTGCCATGTCAAATTTCACTTCATAAAAACTAGGTTTCCATCTCTGATTTGCGTATTTACAATGGATTTAAAAGTGAGATGAAAAGACTTTAACCAACTTCAGACTGCTGTCATTTCTAAGCCACTCGTCCGACAGCTGTTAAAATTATTCCTGTGACAGCTCATTATATTGTTTACAAGCGCACAAAAGCATTTTGGTGAGAATTTTCCTGAAAAAAAGTTATTCGTGATGGAATTCAAGCGTGATAGTGTAATTTCTTTATATTTGGCTGGAAAACCACGTTAGAGCACTCCAGCATTTAAATGTGAATAAGTCTTCTGTGTCTCGTACCATCGCTCGTTACCGTGATACTTGTAGCGTAGCCCGACGTCTAGAACAGCAACATCAGCAGAAATGGTTCGAAAAGTAAAGAAGCGACTTAATCGAAACCCGCGTCGCAGTAGCCGAAAAATGACTCGTGAGCTGAACATATCGCAATTTTCCATTCAGAAAATATTGAAAAATGAGTTCGGGATAAAGCCATTGAAATTCCAAAATTCGCAACATAGAGAAAATAGACTCAAAGGAGCTAAAAAGTTGCTTTACTTGGTCGAAAGTAGTGAACTGCGGAATTTGGTTTTCTCCGATGAGAAAACATTCGTTGTCCAGCAGTTTGTAAATAAACAAAATGATTGTGTTTACTTGCCAAAGAGGTCAGCTGAAAATGTGCACCTTCGGTTGGCCACCAGAACTCAAGCTCCGGCCATAATGATGGTGTGGGCCGCCATAACAGCCAATGGTCGCTCTCCGCTCGTATTAATCGACCGTGGCATAAGAACAAATGCCGAATATTATCGCGAAAATATGCTGGAGGGTGTATAAAGCATGCTAACATTTTGGCCGCAGACTTGGACATTCCAACAGGACTCAGCACCATCGCGTGCTGAGTACGCGCCACCCAAGAATTGTTACAAAATTAGGTTCCTCGCTTCATTTCCAGCGCACAATGGCCACCAAAATCTGCGGATATCAATGCGTTGGACTATTGTGTCAGGAGTATTTTCGAAAGCAAGGTTGGCACTAAAAAATATCAAAGTGTCAATCGCCTCAAGCAAGCTCTTCGCCGGGAATGGTGTGAGGGTTTCATTGGCCGTTTGAAGGCCATAATTCGTGCCAAAGGTGGCCAATTCGAACAAATCTAAACTTATTCTAAAATTTGATGTTATTTCCGACATTTCTTGCTTTCATTCAATGAAATTAAAAAAAAAATAAAAATTATGGCATTTGACTTTGTTGCAGTTTTTTATCTCACCCTATATGTTTGGAGAATTCTGGAAAAGTTCTGACAGAGAGTAACAATTCTTGACAGAGTGCATGGATGAAGAATATAGGTAGATGCATCAACGCTTGGGAACATTGATATGTCAAAATTTTTAAAGTGTTTTGTCAAAAATAAGTCGATTTTTATACGTTTTCTTATACGACGTCATTCGGAGGTTATTATAATTCGCGTTTTTAACAATTTTTACAATTTTTCATTCAACATTTTCAATTTCCAAATTGGTTTGACAGTTCATTGTCCCAGCAGCTGTGTCGATACGACTACCTGTATTCTTCTACCATGACAGAGTGGGTGGCTGTAGTCATATTTACAACAAATGTATTATATCATGGTAGAATCAAGAAGGTAGTCGTGTTTACAATATGTCTGCAATGTAATATGTTTACAATTTTTCACAATTTTTCATTTGGTAACATCTCATTGTCAAAAATGTTTATTTACAAATCCATTGTATACTCACAAATCAGAGATGGGAACCTGTTTTCTAGGCAGTGAAATTTGACAAGGTAAGTTACAGAAAATATTCTTATTTAAAAAATGTTTTTACCTTCTTAATTTTATAATGATTTTTATGAACGTGATTTAGAAGTCCAATTCCTTTCAGGCTTTATTTATTTGCAGATCTAATAAAAACTTCATTTATAACGGTTTCTCTGATGATTATTTCCAATTAAGGAGTAAAAGTTCGTTAAGACTTATGAAATCCACTCGATCTCAAATGTCAATTCCAAAGCTTATTTGACATTCTCCACTGGATTTATAAATACGATAAACGTGACGTATGCGCTATGAAATTAACATTTTAACAGTCTATACGCGCTTGAACAGGGGGCTTGTGACGTTCCATGTTTAGAATTTTGTGAATGAAATGTTTTACTAATAATTCTTCTGATGTAAACAGAGTCTTAGTTCTAGTCTTCTTTTATTATTGAACCAACGTTTATGTGATAGTAAAACTCAACTCTAATTTAAGACAATTTCCCTTATGTAAACGCTAGGTAATGCTTCGTTTAAATAATTCCAAATAAATATAATTTTCATACACATTATCACAAATTAAAACATTTTATTTATACAAAAATTATTTACAATATTATAACACAATAAACTATCGCTAGTTTATAACAAGCTTTGCAGATTCTGCATTTTCCAAATATTCATATTTATATTTTTCAAATAATTCCTGAATATTATCAATGAATTTTTGATGAATTTCATCAATATATTTGGCGTCGGGATTATCCATCTGTTCAACATCGATGGGTGCACCAATAACTTGAACAATACGTTTACGATGTGGCAACAATCCTATGCCATTTTTCAACAGACCACGACCCGTTACAATTAGAGGTGCAATGCCCAATGTATTTTTAACAGATAATTGGAAATTTCTCAACTTGGAACCGGGAGGATTGTCTTTTTGATCCAAAATGTCAACTTCACCAAAGGAAAAACTCGGCACAATGGGGGAACTAGTTAAAAGAAGAAGAAGAAAAGTTAGAACTCGTTTTTATTTACACACTTTATCACAGCAATATGATTCATAATTTGACTCAAAATATATGTCAACATACGTCAAAAAAATCCAGATGGATCCATTATCACGGTAAAGGACTAATATGTAAACGTAGCCTTAAAAGTTTGTCATTAACAGTTTCAAACGGCATTTAATTTGGAATCCATTTTTTTGTACCAGAAACATTATCGTCATGGTACAATAAAAAGGTAGGGTAGAGCTACCAGCTGATTAACATTTTTTTTCTAAATGTGCCCGACTTCCGCCAATTTTGTGTATGTATTTATTGTTTTGAAAACCAAAAACAAAATATTTTCAATAACCATTTTTGCCTTGGAATTGAAAGATTAAATAGTTTAGGTATTTTTGAAAGAAAACTCAGACATTTCATACATCTTTCCTGCTTTTTAACTCATTTTAAAAATGAGGAAAAGGGAAAACAATTTGTTACAATAATTTTGCAAAAATTCTGACGAAAGCAGACATAGTCTCAGGGCTGTAATTCTGTAGTTTTACGAAGCTGTTCTACCTCCTTATTGTACCATGATTATAATCTCACATGTTTTATGGAAAGCGTCTAAAAGTACGCTTAGATTTACGAAATTTACTCGACCTTAAATGTCAATTTTCTAGCGTATGGTAAAATAATATAGGTAGGCGCATCGACACAGCTGCTGGGAAAATGAACTGTCAAACTAATTTGGGAATTGAAAATTTTGAATGAAAAATGATTTAAATTTGTAGAAAGTGTTGAAAACGCGTATTATAATAGGCTCCAAATGGAGTCGTACAAGAAAACATATAAAAATCTACTTATATTTGAAGAGACATATCAATTTTTTTGACATATCAATGTTCCCAAGTGTTGGCGCAGCTACCTGTATTTTTCTACCATGGATACGATTTACGTAACTTATACGTCATAGTAGAATAATATAGGTACATGCACATTGATATGTCAAAAGTTTTAAATTTTTAATGACATTTTTACAAATTTCAATTTTTTTTTCATTTAAAATTTTCAGTATCAAAATTGGTTTGACAGCTCATTGTCCCAGCAGCTGTGTCGATGTGATTACCTGTATTCTTCTACCATGTTGAATAGAATATAAAGAACATTATTAATTGTTAAATCGAGTAGATCCCAACTGACAGTTAATTTTCAGTTGCAATCCACTTGATTTTTACCAGAGTACTGCTATAAAGTCCACGTTTATATTACATCATTTGCACATGATAACTGATCTGTCACTATCGTTTTGAGATTAAAATATGCTTACATATGCGAAATTTCAGTGAATTTCAATTGGCAATTCCATTGCGTGTACGTCAAATAAAATTTACTGGATTTAATATTTGAAAGAAACGCAATGGAATTGACACATAAGGTGAGAATATATAAAACGCTTTTTTGACTGGCTTATGTTATCGGCTGGCTTCTTCGTAGAGAAGCAAAGGAGTTTAGGCCTTACGCTCCTTTGTTCCTTTCCGAAGCAGCCAGCCGATGGTTTAAGCCAATCAAAAAAGCGTTTTATGTATTCTCACCTTTAAAATCCGGTATATTTTCTAGATGTAAACATCCATGTGGTTCCAATACATACCCCGATTGAATGGCAATTTTCACAAAACCTTTGCGTTTCTTCAAGGTCAATACATACGAACCAGGATGACAGTCGATGGCTTCATGAGCTCCACCCACCAATAATGCAACAGCATTTGATGTATAACCATCTAGATTGTGCGGATGATGAGGATTGCATGACTTTTTCAGTTGCAACAGTAGTGCCTTTTTAGAACATGAAACCATGCCCCATGCTCGCAATAATTCACGCATTAAAGGTGTACGAAAATACATATCCAATGTGGCAGTTTTTGGACGAATTCCGGGAAACAGTTCCAACCATTTTCCAATGCTGACAGCCATGTTGAGGGTAACACCGGTTCTGAAAATAGCAAAGAAATTATGTTGATTAGAAAAGTCTTTAATGAATATAGGACACTTCGTACGCCGTGCACACATAACAAATCCAGTGGATTTAAACTGTCATTCGATTGCACGTGCATCCACTGGATGTGAGAATAGATTTAATTTAACGTATATTGGAATTGAAAGTTGTAATCTAACCGATTACGTAAGTGTAAACGTACTTTAACAATAAGATATATTCATGGTAGAAGAAAATAGGTAGACACGTCGACACAGCTGCTGGGACAATGAACTGTCAAATTAATTTTGGAATTGATTTGTAAAAATAAATTTGTAAAAATTGTTGAAAAACGCGAATTATAACTTATAAAAATCTACTTATATTAAAAAAAAAAAAACATTGAATTTTTTTTTGACATATCTAAAAAATGTATTTCCGATTGGCGCCAAAGATGAAAACATATACAAGTCGACTTATTTTTGAAGAAACATTAACAAATTTTGGACATTTCAATGTTCCCAAGCGTTGATGCATCTACCTGTATTCTTCTATCATGGATATATTCAAAGCAGAAAAATACATAGCATCGACACAGCTACTGGGACAATGAACTGTCAAATCAATTTTAGAAGTAAAATTTTTGAATAAAAATTATAAAATTTTTGAGAAATTGTTAAAAAATGCATATTATATCTTCCTCCGATTGGCGTCGTATAGGAAAACATATAAAAATCTACTTATTTTTGAAAAAAAAAAATAAGCGCTGATGCATCTACCTGTATGTTTCTACCATGATTCTATTTGTAGGGTTCTATAGTCATGCGTTAATTTTTTTATACTTTTAAATATAGCACGCTATAAGGGTGTAGCTTAAGACACAAAGTTTAGCCACTACATCTATTAAATCCAATTGTTTGATCTTTATTGCTATTAACACGTTTTACCTTGTTTTTCTTTTTCATTTGTACTTAAAAAACAAAAACATTATCATTTACTGGTTTTAAAAAAGGACAGTAACGATATAATAATTGTCTTGTCTTGTGTAAATACCATGTTAGCTTCCTATAGAGAATTAGCAACATCTGTTAACATCTTTCAACCTTTTCTTAACTGAATATCATTTAATGGTTCTGATAAAGAATTCTTGTAATTTTCGGTATAACTTACCCAATTATGCCATGGGGAAAACTTGCAATAAGATAGTTTCGATTGGGTGGCAACTCCGCGGTTTTAACCAATTCTATTGGGAAATAGGATCGTAAATAATCGGCCATTACACTGGTGCGCATAGAAAGTACTCTGTAAATAAATTTAGAGATTTTATTATCCAAAAATAGTTTGATTTAAGCATGGTAGAATTAAGAAGGAAAGTCATACATTTTTTTCTCAAAATTATTTATTTGACAACATCTTATTGTCAAAATATATATTAAAAAATCTACTTGCTTTATTATAATCAATAAAAAATATATATAAATGCAATGTGCAATGAGCTAAAGCTCAAAAAAATCTTATTGTTTATAAATCAAATAAAAAGGTCGATAAACAACCAATTCTCAAGATAAATAAATCCATTGCATATATAAATCATTATCAATTACAGAAAATGCAGAGATGGATATACTTATTGGAAATTACTTTACCTTCTTAATATTACCATGGGTTTTAGTTTAGTCTTTTTTTTTTAAAGCTTGGTCTTATAAAAAACTAGGTTTACATACAACATTTCTGATGGATTAACCCCGATAATTGACCAATATCAATAAATTATTTTTATATAATCAGATTTATTATTTATCATTTTCGAATGCCAAGGTTAAGCAGGGTACGGATTTTGAATAGAAACGTATTTTTAATCACTTTAAAATAGTTATTGTAAACGGCTTTTTATTTCCAATAAAAAACATCTAATATCCAAAAGGGTAATAAACAGCTGATCGCTTACACAGCTCCTCAGTAGTTTATTTACAAACATAGCGATAAAAAACATAATTATGAAAATGTGTATTGCGAACATCTCAGAATTAAATAAATATGATAATTAATAGATATTACAATATAAATGACGAGTTTCGTAAAAAATCATGTAAACCATGGTAAAAGAATATAGGTAGTCGCATCGACACAGCTGTCAAACCAATTTCGAAATTGAAAATTTTGAATGAAAAATTATTGAAAATTGTAAAAATCTTTATAAAAAATGTAATTTGTGTGCGAATAAAAATCTACTCATTTTTGTCAATTTCCAAAATTTCCAAGCGTTGATGAACCACCCTTTATTTTTTTACCATGATGTAAACCAAGGTACAGGAATTCAGGTAGATGCATTACCGCTTTGATATGTCAAAAAATTTAATGTTTTTAAAAAAGTACGTAGATTTGTATATGTTTTCCGATTTTCATTTTCAATTTTTCATTGAAAATGTTCGATTCCAAAATATTATTATTACTATTATTATTTATTTATTATGTTATAATTGTATATGTTATACAATTAGCATGTATTACAGAATATATGTGATATATTACAATCTTTATTTGGCGTAGCTGTGTGCCAATATATTTAAAATGTGTACATTTGTAAGTTTAGAATCATTAAAAATTCCAAAAAAATCGATTTCAAAATATAAAATTATTTTTAAGTATTTTTCAAATTTTTTTTAAAATTTAAGCATTTTATCATTCAAAATTTTCAATTCCAAAATTGGTTTGACAGTTCAACTGTACCTGTATTCTTCTGCCAAGATATAAACATAACCTTATGCAGTATTTACACAGCCACTCATTGCACAAAGATGTTTCAATTGTTTGATGCATGGTAGAAAATACAGGTAGTCGCATCGACACAGTTGCTCGGACAATGAACTGTCGAACTGATATTGAAATTGAAAATGTTGAGTGAAAAGTTATTGAAGTTTGTAAAAATTGTTGAAAGATACAAATTAAATCAAACTCCGATTTGCGTCGTATAAGAAAACATATAAAAATCTACTCATTTTTAACAAAACATTTTGAAAATTTTGACATATCAATGTTCCTAAGCCTTGATGCATCTACCTATATTCTTCTACAATGGCTTGATGCTTAATCCAGGGAACAGTTTTATTGTAAATGAATCCTTAAATGTCATATACAATATTTAATGTAAATGCTCTTTGCGATAAAACACTTCAGTTATTGTAACAAAGCATATGTTTCGTAAAAAACGTTACACTGATTTTATATGACACATTTTACATACCCAATGCCACGAACTGTCGATGCATTCGATTTGTGTTGCGAAAAAATATAAGCTAGTCGTAGTAAAAATATAGTCTTTCCAATATAACCTCCATTAATCTGAAAATATAAAATCCATTAAAAACATAATTTCAAAAGAACTGCAATCACATTTTTTCTCACTTACAAAAAGAATTCCATTTAAAAACCAAAAAATAAATGGTAAATACATAAATGTATTTATGTACAAGCCCGCCACGAATGTCTCCACATAACCTTTGAATGGCTCGGGAAGCTTACTACATCCATTCTTACTCTTTGTGCAAACTTTTTCTTGCTGTGCATTTACGGTTTCACGTTTTCCCTCGAATTGTTTGGCATTTTCTGTGATCGATGGTCCGTCCATCATTGTCGTTGCCATCGAATTAATATTATTCCGAAATGCCCTTTGGACTACCTTAAAGAACCTATTCCGCACTTCTCCACGTTCCAAGTTCAACTGAACTGTAATAGTTTTCATATATTCTTCGTTTTCATTTCATATCTGAAACCTAATATTTTCGAATTCAACATAGCCGATATAAATACAATAACACCTTATCTATGCCCTGTCCCCCATCCCTAGCCCGGCTTTCGATACTAGTTCGTTCATGTCCATCCATTATGAGTGTAACTCATAAAAATTATCATGCTCAAACACTTGTTATTCGATTAAAATGCATTCATATTTTGTGGGTCTATTTAGTATTTAATTATTTTTTGACAAACTTTATCGTTGTTATGCACAGTAGCCGAAACTGTGACGAACGTATAAATCAAAAGTCCAAAATGTGGGTAATGATTTTTTAATTTCTTTCCATCGGAAAGCAATGAAATGGTTACTAGGCACTACAAACTGAATTGATTAAATTGTCGCAAGGATAATCGCTAATCCTACGATTGTGGGTTTATCCACAGCATGGAAAACAATGCTTATTTCGACGTATAAATCATCGCACATTCAATAGGTACTGGATTTACCGAAAATGAACATCTAGATAAGTTGTCGAAACACCTATTGAGATTGGAATCGCAGAACGAAAGACATTCCAAAAAAAAAAACTGAGATAAAAAACTGCAAAAAATTCAAACGCCATAAATTTTTTATTTTTTTTTTTAATTTTATTAAATGAAAGCAAAAAATGTCGGAAGTAGCATCAAATTTAAGAATAAGTTTAGATTTGTTCGAATTGGTCACCTTTGACACGAATTATAGCCTTCAAACGGCCAATGAAACATGTCACACGCTGCCCGAATGTTGCTCTGCGGTATTTTGGCCCATTCCCGACGAGGCGCTTGCTTGGGTGATCGACCACTTTCGGCAAAGTGAAGCAACTTTTTAGCTCTTTTGAGTCTATTTTCTTTTTATTTTGGTGTAAGTTCTTGCTTTTTTGGAATTTCAAAACACTTGTGGTTGGATATTCGGTATTTTTATGATTTTGGCCACATTTTTTTCACGGATGTGTCTGAAAATTGGTATTTTGTAGTTCGAAATGGATGGTATATATAAGTAGACGTTTTGGTATATCCCCCATTTAACGGTCGGTGTTTTAATGATTTTTGCCATATTTTCCACATATTTGTCCAAAAATTGGCATTTGAAGTTCAAAATAGGTTCTAGCTCCGGCATAGAGCTTTGAAAATACTCGGTATTTTAATAATCCTAGTCACATTTACCCACAAAAGTGTTTCAAATTTGGTATTTAAGAAGTTTTGGTAGATGACAATCCTTGAAGTATAAAATTGTCTATGGGTGTTCTCATTTTGGTATGACCCCCATACAACGGCCTCTCCCCCTTTATGGTTTTTTAAAAAGTTTAACATCATTATCCAAAAGGTCTTACTTATGATACAATAAGGAGGTAGAAAAGCTTCGTAAAACTGCAGAAATACAGCCCTGAGGCTACGCCCGCTTCCTGCCAGACTCATTTAAAATTATAAACAACAAGTTGTTTTCATTTTTTTTTTTCACATTTTCCTCATTTTTGAACGAGTTAAATAGCGCGAAAAATGAATGAAATGCCTGGATTTTCTCTCAAAAATATGATCCAAACAGTTCAATCATTCAATTTCCTTGATACAATTTTTCATTTGACATTTCTTTCCTTTCTAAAAGTTTTCATTTCATATTTTCATAGAACAAGAATTGAGGCCCTGGTTAATAGCTTTAATGCGCAAGCCGCAATGTACGTGTCTTCCAATCATGGGTTTTGTAAATATTTTGTTTTCATTTTTTCAAAGCAATAATTACATGCACAAAATGGGCAGAAATCGAGCACACTTAGAAAAAAATTGTAATCAACTTGTATTTGTAGTTTAAAGTGGATGAAATTGTTTTCTTTACCCAAAGGTGGAGGGCATGAAACGTTCGACCAGACCGAACTTACTGTTTTTTACTTGTTTTTTTTTTTTCTATGCGACCATTTCAGAAAAAGTATTAAAATACATAAAAGGGTAGTGACATAAACAGTGTACTCTCAAAATTCAGTTATACGGAGTAGATTGTTTACGCGTTGCCAACTTATTTAAGATTCGTTAAAAACTTTTAAAGAAGTAATCGGTAACTAGAAAACTACTCTTCGTTTTTCGATCTGTTGATCCCTTTATGTTTTCCCGCCAAAGACAGACATGAGCAGATGGTTTGTGTCTACAATACATTGAGTAACCAAAGGAGTAACAGCTTATGACCGATACATGTTAATATAAAAATCACAATTACTGAAACGTATGACAAATAAAAGTTGGAAAAATTAAAAAAATATGGCTTTAAAATTCTATTTCACAGACCTTTCCAAAAAATTTCATATTGCCTTAGTGGTTTAAATCAGATAACGTTGGTAACTATTGGTCTGTTCCAGAAACTGAAAAAATCTACTAGTTTTGCAATTTTTTTTCGATATCATAAAGGGAAAATCGGTTATCATAGTAAAAACGTTTACATTCTTGCAGTTATGGAACAGAGCATATGTTGTTATGATATAATAACACAAGGTTCACAAGGTTGCACATTTTCTCTGACTTGTCCTATCTTTATATATCTATGTTCTTGCTCCCGCATACCCAAAAGGAACGAAGTTTTTTTTTTTCTTGAAATAACCATTTTTGATAATATTGGCATGTAAAATTATTTATATGAGTTCAAAGAAGCATTTTCTTAACCTGTGGAGGAATTTTTTAACTAATTTTTTGAGTTACCGATATATGTGGTAAAATAAACATTCTAATTTTTGGTCAAGTTAACGATCATACCGAAATACCTACCCATTGTCATAATGCTGTTAGTCTCATTTTTTTTTTTTTTTTTTTTTTTTTTTTTTACTTTTCATTCATAATTTAGGGTTTTAAAATAACCAGTCTTGGTACATAGGTACTACGGGTACCTATCCAACAATCAATTAAAACCCAAAAAAAAAAAAAAATAATTTAGGGTTTTAGTTTTACCGACATTTTTCGATAATTCAAAAATCGGTAATATTAAATTTTTTCACAAGTTAGTTACCAACATAAAGTAGTCGGTAGTTTCTACACATAGCAATAGTGCTGTCAACTTTAATTTAGTATTTTCATTCATAATTTTGCGTTTTTATTGTACCGATATTTTTCGATAACACATATTTGCTCTGTTCCAAAACCGAGGAATGTTAATTTTTTAACAACGGTAACCCATTTTCTCTTAGTGATATTTTAAAAAAATGCAAAACAAAGTAAGTTCTTGCATGTTTTGGAACAGAGCAATTGTTTTAAAACAGAGTTTTTATTACCATTTTAAGTGATTAATAGTACCATTAATACAGCCACATGGCAAAATCGATTATCGTTGTTAATTTTTTTTCGGGTTTTGGAACAGAGCAAAAGTCTATTTTCAGATTTTCACCATAGGCAAAAGTCAACTTCGAATTTTTAAATTTTCAACACCAAAAGCATATTTATCGATAAATCCGAAATCGACTTACTAAGCCCTACAATTCCATGCTCTTTTGGTGAATGTGTTCAAACCACTTGTGTTGTCGGCCGTTTTGTTTTGATTCCTCTTGTGTTGTCCGCCTTTCCCTTTTGATTCCCATATTTATTATCGATTTTCTCTCTGTGCTGTCTTTCTTTTCAGTGTTGCCATATTGTAGTGTCCTTTGTTCATTACTTCACTTTTTTTCTTTTCTCGGTGGCGTCGGTTGGTTATTATGGCCACAGAGGCCACAGAGGAACACAAACGTTTGGCAAACATAATTAAATCCTGTCACGACTCCCTACGCATCCTAACCAAACAATACGGAGCAGAGAAAGCATGGCAGGAACATACCAAAGACACCAAACGCTTGCAAGAATATGCAGAGGCAATGCATCAATTGGCAAATATTTGGGAGACGAACACCACCAATCAAGATCTAATGGCAAGGAGCCGTGTAAAATGGACAATCGAATATTGTATGGCATATTTCTTCTCGGAACGCATTTACCTGGAGAAACGTTTGAGAGAACAACGCCTGCTGGAATCTTGGGAAGGTTTTGATTGTAGTCAGTGTCAATATCTCGAAACATTGCCGGAGAAAATACGTGTGCTGGATGTGGGTAGCTGTTTTAATCCGTTTGGAAAATCACAACAGCAATTTGAGGTAACTGCCATTGATTTGTGTCCAGCAACGGAAGATGTCCTCAAAGGGGACTTCCTGAAAATTCAAGTTCAATCTATGCCAGACGAACCGAAAACTGTGTTGGATGAACACAATGAAGTTTGTACCTTACCTGCCAGCTATTATGAATGTGTAGTCTTTAGTTTGTTGCTGGAATACATACCAAGTTCGGAGCTACGTTTGCAATGTTGTCAAAAGGCCTATGACCTATTGAAATATGAAGGTATTTTAATTATTATCACTCCCGATTCCCAACATGTGGGCAAGAATGCTGCCATTATGAAAAATTGGCGTTATTCCCTGGGAATGCTGGGTTTTAGTCGCATACGTTTTGAAAAATTGCCGCACATTACTTGTTTGGCATTTCGCAAGGCGAGTGATCCTCGTGTCGCACAAAGATGGTCGCAGCTGCATAGAGAACCCTATATGGAATTGACAGTTGATATACCACAGGACAATAAAACATTTGATGATTGATTTATTAAATTCGCTGCAAGTACTTTCATTTGATGAGAAAACAAATTGGAATATTTGGTATTTAATTTAGAAAATTTTCCAATGTAGTTTAACTATGTAGTTAGATACGTAGCATATTTCAATTTGAAACTAATGGTGAGTTCTATCCTTTCTTTAGATAGCGTCAATATTAGATATATAACAAGTTAAAGAATGTTATGTTCGGAAAAGGTCTATTTTTTACCATGAGGTAAAGAAAATATTTATAAATAAAAGTGGAAGTTCTAAAGGGTCGATATACCAGAAACGTTGGGAAGTTGAGAAAATATTTTACCACCGGAGGAAAAACCACCTAAGAATACAAAAATTAAACAAAAATGTAAAAATCCATAAAATACCGAATATCGGAAGGTACTGGTATACAGGGTGATATAAAAAAACTACAACAAAGTCAATCGCCAATTTTTTTTTTAATTTTGGCAATTAATTTTTTTTTTAAATTTTATTGAATGAAAGCAAAAAATATCGGAAATAGCATCAAATTTTAGAATATGTTTCGTTTTCCAGCCAAATATAAAGAAATCACACTACCACGCTTAAATTCCATCACGAATAAATATTTTTCTGGAAAATTCTCACCAAATTGCTTTTGTACGCTTGTAAACAATATAATGAGCTGTCACGGGAATAATTGTAACAGCTGTCGGACGAGAAGCTTAGAAATGACAGCAGTCTGAAATTGGTTGCAGTTTTTTTAATCTCACCTTGTATGGGGCTTTAGAAAAACTTGGACTGATGTACATTTAAACTATTATGTAAAATTTCCAAGTTCTATGATGTATCCTTTTGTCAACAGACGGATATCGTTAAATCGACTCTATGGGCTCTTAAACGAATATGTAGAGATGAAACAGAGTATTAATAAAATAACATTTTACTTTTTCCAAAATCGATTTAAATTGGATAGTTCATATGCATCTGATCTTCCTGGAAAATTAATAGCTTATTCTAAAGGTATTGAAATATATAGTCGTACGTGTTTTTTTTTTTTTTTTGAGCAAGTCTCTGCACATGTCAATTCATGCCTTTGAGTCCCTTACCTAAAATGTTCTAAGCGACTTTTGGAATGACAGGCTCTGGTTGTACTATTAATGCTCCAATCTGGAGCCTGGAAAAAGCTACTAGTTCTGCGATTTGTTTTGATGTAATTTTACTGTTTTGGGCTGTTGTATCTATTACGATCTTCAAATACCAAATTTGAAATAATTCCGGTGAATAATGTCGCTAAAATCATCAAAATACCGAATATTGGGAGGTGCCGTCATATGGAGGCTACACGAAGACATGAATCTGCACAGACAATTTTCTGTCTTGGGCTATAGTATCCATTACGAACTTCAAATACCAAATTTTAAACAATTCCGGTAAAAAAATGTTTCTAAAATCACAAAAATACCGAATATCAGGAGGTGCCGTTATATGGGGGCTATACGAAGACGTGGACCTACATGGCCCACAGTATTATTTTCATATATAAGTACACATATGTAACGTATTTTTTTTTTTTTTTTTTTGAAAATCATCTAAGTAATTGGGGATAGGGGTATAGGTTCAGACTTTTCTCAGAATAAAGCTTTTACCCCATGGAACCCTTGGTTTTTAAAGATTTCTCCCTCAATTTTTATCCCAGATGGTTACAAATTGGAATATTGGGTTTTTAGTGGAAAAATATTTAATATAAGTATATTTCGGTCAGCTCCACAAAGCTAGTTGGATTTCTTCCCAACATTTTCTTCATTCCGCCGCTTACGGAAGCATAGCTGAATGCTATCGGACGCGTCCACAGGTTGCGGATAGTGGGATGCCCAATAGATATATTGGGTAGCTGCGAATTTTTGAAATAAGCAGTCGCGGACAGCTCAGCGGGTCCGAGGGGAGAGTCTCGGACCTAAATTTCCGAGTGCCTATGATCCTTGGACTGACGAGGCGAATCTATTGGCGCCCCTAAATTAACCAATATTGGTGCTGGTCTACCACCTTAATAGACTCCCTAACACTGGGGTGTACAAGTACATCCGTGCCCATCAGTGTTCCTTAAGGTTTGCAGTCAGGGTACCGACTGTATTTGAACGGATACCTCGTTGATACCTGGGCGCCTCAACGAGTATTAGGCTTAGTTGCCAAGTCCTTACCATGGTATGGAGGCTATGCCATGGCGGACCTCATCTCCTCCCAAGTCCAAATGCTTTTATGGAGAACAACAATTTTGAAAACATAACCCCCTATTTAAATTCTACCAACACGTTGACGACCCCGGACCATCCCAAGGACATGAGTACGCCCACAACTTCGAAGGCGTTAAATTTTGCCAGGTATGTTGCTTTGAGGACAGCAATCACGGGCGGAGAAGAACTCACAAGCGGCGAAATTTCGGCTCTCTTAAAAGTGTGGTCGAACGTCGAAGAGCTCAATGCGTCGGATAAAAACCACGAACCCCTTCAGCGGCAAGATGCGATAGAAGAAGACCAATCAACGGAGAGTATCTCTGACATAATTTCTGTTTCTTCGGAAAACCTTGACACCAAAGATCAGAAAGCCAAAAGGGGCTACAAGCGGGCAGTAAAATATTGCAGAAAATTTATCGACAAGGATCGCTCTGCCATAACGGAGAGGGAAAAGTGTTTAATCAAGACGAACTTGAAAGTAGTCCGCAAATATGAAAAGAATCACCCGCATCTACCTAAGACATCTCCTGACTTTGAGACTCTCCTACTTCCAGCGACGGGTTTTGACAAACGGACGTGCCCTACTGAGGGCTCGGACATGGACGAGAAGAAGCCTTTCGCGGACGTGTTCTGGAACACATCAGCTGTCGGTGCTCTCGACCTAACGACAACGCCAGCTGTGAGGTCAAGCCCCGACCCAATTGAGCATGTAGCGCCTTCTGTAAAAAAATCAAGGACACGAAAGCGTAAGAAGAATGGCCCTGGAACGATTTCTACCTCTAATTCCATTGCTTCGACGAAAACCGAAATTTCTACACCAAACACAACTTTAAAGAGAAGAAAGTCAACTGAAGAACCGATTTCGAACTCTGTAAAGAAAAGAAGGTCAACAGAGGAACAGATTTCGATTTCTGAATCCATGGCTTCGAAGAAAACTGAAATCTCTACTCCACACACACCTGCAAAGAGAAGAAAGTCAACTGAAGGGCCACACCCGCATGCCAAGAAACCCACGCTAAATCGGATTTCTATGACACAAGTCTCCTCTTTTTCTTTTCCTGCCACCAGCCAGAAAACTGTGAACACGAAGGTCGACAATGCCCAGACGATGCAAAACTCCAATCTGAGCCAAACGGCGACCTCCAAGTCACAACAACAAGGCCAACAGGCGAGGAAAGGAAAATACTCTCATACAATGTATCCCAACCACCTTCGGTTGGCGATCATTGACAAAGCTCATCCTGAGGGAAGAATCAGTGATAGTCGGTGGCTGCTGATTGAGGAATGTCTTAGGGACATTGTCTTCTCGGGAGCAGGGAGTCCCATGCAAATGCAGTTCGGCAGTGCAACCCTTTATAAGGGCGTCAAAGTAATCTGCTGCGAAAACGTGGAATCCAAGGATTTCCTCGTCAAAACAGTAGGTGAACTGGGTGTCCTATGGGAAGGTAGTGAACTAGCGGCTGTGTCACTAAAGGAGATTCCCTGCGGAAGAAAATTGTCGGCATGGGTACCCCCACCATTGGTGGATCCAGCGCGCATTCTAACGATCTTGGCTAAACAGAATCCCAATCTACAGACGGATAACTGGCATATAGTTAATTCCAGTCCGGATAGCGGAGGCCTTGTCATTAAGGTTGCCATCGATGCCAAGGGACAAGAGTATCTACAGGCTCGTGGGGGAAAATTACATTTCGGTTCGGGATGGATACGATTCCGTATCACACCGACACGCTAGGAGTATCCACGCAGCCGCAACTTCGCATCACGTACATAAACTTGCGTCACTGCAAGACTGCGGCTGAATTAGACTCACCAACACTGAAAGGTAAGAACATGAATCGTAGATAAGAGAAACTAAATCTTAGCATGCTTCTTTCATTGCAGTGAGGATGTAAACACAAACTTAAAGAGTCATTTATTTCGCACCAGGAAAATATATGAAAAGATTGCTCAAAGAATTTGGGGCGCAAAAGCGACTCCGCTGTGGCTGCAGGTACACTAAAAATGATGCAAGTCCCTATATATTTTTTATTTCAAAATATTACCTTAGAATCCCGAAACTTTATCTTACTGGGAAAATATGCGTCCTTTTAGATAAGGGAAAGATCGATTTTAAATTTTGCAGTCGCTAATTGGGATGAATTGCTCATTTTAGGCTGGAGAAAATCACATGGTGCGCCCGTCTTACCATCAGAAAATACCCTCTCAGAGCCCTTTAGATAATCTTCACCGGAGCTGGATAGGTCTGTAGATCCCCCAACAATTTTCCTGTTAAGAAATTAAAACTAGTATAGTGGATCAAAGGTCTAGCTTAGATAATGAAAATGCCAACAAGGCCAAGCAACATGTGATTACGAAATAAACGCAGATCCTGGCTCCATTTCAGTCAGTCAGCGACGAGTCAAGATCTTGCATGTGGTAGATAACATTCGGAAAGGTTTCAGAGAGCTGCACCAATTTTATTGCAAAATTAAATAGCAGTGCTCCAAAGATTGTAGTGTATACATTTCTTAATTTACATTCATTAACTATATTTATAGATAAAGCAGCATCAAGGAAGGAAGCTGAAGTTGGTGAACAGTTCACAGATTGGTCACGATGTATATTTTGAAGATTATATATCACCACTCATGAACATCTTACAATGCAACTTGATATCAGAATTCCTGACTGCGCTGTCTGGACCGCAAAGGAAACCAACCCTAGACGGTGAACCTCTTTTTTTTATGAAAGTCACAGATACAATGGAGAATGGGTGCAGGAGACTTCGCGACAGCTTACAGTTGGAAAACCTAGATCAATCATATCCAAAAATCAAATAGGTTATTTGCTTCCCTAAAGAATCTTGCCTAACGTTTGTGGTATGAACTTTTACTGTCACCGAACACATGACGAAAAATTGAGCAGATGATGACACTGTTTAATACAGACTCTGCGAGGACGAGGAGGAAGACTCATACTGACAGAAGAACAATCGATCCAAGATATAAACATCTTCCATGGGAAACCATCATCAGCCATTCTTAAGCCGGGCAAAAGTCACTTGTAATTGCAAACAACGCGAAAACAGAAACTTGTAACAACAGCATTCTTTAAATAAAAGTTTAAAACAAATACATTTTTCTAAACATTATCTAACAAATCTTAAAGTATGAAGATGTGGGGTTAGATCGAAAGTTTAGTATCCAGGTACCCAAAAGGGACAGGATATCAATATTAGACATCTTTCAAAGTCTAGTTTTGTATTGATTATATATTGACTATACATTCAATAATTGCAAATATTTGGAACCATAACCTTCGGTCGCACATAAATAATATACTGAGTGTAAAAAATTGTAATTTTGAATTGGCATTTTTGGAAGTAAAAACATTGTCCGAATTAGTTGCAAATCAGTCCTTCGATATTGTTGTATTATTGGAACAGGAAATAAAGTATTGGTAGAATTATTAAATTTTTGAAATCCGCTGGTTGGTGCGCACGATAACTCGGAGGAAGTATCCGATTTGATTCAAACTCGCTACATCGTAATATTATTGTCAAACTTAGATCGAGTTCGGAGATGGGCAACATCGGTCAACTGCTTCTGGTACCTTCCCCACTAAATGTCAAAATTTTCAAAGAAATTAAGTTACTGCACAGAAAGAGAAAGAATGATCCGATTTTCCTCCAATTTTGCAAATACTAATATTTGCACCAGTGCTAATATCGGCCAACTCCATCAAGTGCCTCCCCCACAAAGCGTCAACATATTGAATAATTATAACTATAATAAAATGTGATGTAAGAGTCCAATTTTCTCCAAATCAGATCACAATATTTTTATTAACCCAAGGTCTGGTGTGAAGATGGAATATATCGGTCAACTCCTTCTGGTACCTCCCCCAGCAGAGGGTCGAATACCCATGAAGCCCATAAAACGCGCAATTAACGTTCGATTCCATTCAGACTTGGTAAAGATGGTTGAGATCTGACCATTCCTTCTAGTACCTTCTCACAAAGGGTCAAAGTTTTGAATAGCCAAAACGATCATAAAACCCGAAATAAACATCCGGCCCTCTCCATATTTCATACATCCCATTATTTCTACTAACATAAGATCTGCTGTGAAGATGGAATGTATCGCCCATTCCTTCTGGTACCTCCCCCACAAAGGGCCTATGTTGCTAATAACTAAAACGATTGTTAAATCCGAAATAACTATCCGGTTCTGTTCATATTTCACACATCACAATATTTCTATTAACCCAAGGTCTGGTGTGAAGATAGAATATATCGGTCCACACTTTCTGGTACCTCCTCCACCAAGGGTCAACATTTTGAATATCCATGAAGCTTATTAAATTCCATTCAGACTTGGTACTTCACAATATTTCCATCAACACAAGATTTGTTATAGCAAGTAAAAAAGCAGTAAGTTCGGCTGGGCCAAACTTTGAATACCCTCCACCATTTGGAGCGAATTAGAAAATTTTCAAAAAAAAAAAAAAATAATAATAAAATCGATTAAAAGTTCTTTTAAAATCTTTAAAATATCTAATACAGGAAGGTGCCGATATGGGGGATATACGATATTGTGGACCTATAAAGACAAATCTATGTCTGCGTGTAAAGTACTCACAAGGAACTCCTTGTGTGGATTTTCAGATAATTCCATTGGAAAAAGTAAAAAAAAGAAAAAATCATCAAAATACCGAATATAGGGGAGTACCGTTATATGGGGGCTATACGATATTGTGGTAGATCGATAGATAATTCTCTGCCGAGGTATAAAGTACCCACAAGGAACTACTTGTGTGGATTTTCAGACAATTCCGTTGAAAAATGTGGCTAAAATCATCAAAATACAGAATATCGGGGGCACAGTTATATGGGGGCTATACGATATCGTGGACCGATATAGCCCATCTTCGAACTTGACCTGCCTGCAGACAAAAGATAGATCTGTGCAAAATTTTAGCTTCCTATCTTAATTCGTTTAGGCTGTAGCGTGATTACAACAGACGGACGGACAGGGCTAAATCGTCTTAGAATTTTACGCTGATCAAGAATATATATACTTTGTTGGGTCTAAAATGATTGTTTCAAACGGAATGACGAACTTAATATACCCTCCATACTTTTTTTGGTGGAGGGTATAAAAATGGTAGACCTCGGAGCATTTCTTCTTATACCTCCTCCACGTGGGGTTTAAGATTTTGAAAAACAAAACGCTCAAAGAAAGTGAAATAAGCATCCAAATCATTCAACTTTCACACATCCAAACATTTTTACTAACACAAGATCTGTTGGGAAGATGTGTACATCTCAAATCCCCTTCTGGTACCTCACCCACGAAGGGTCACAATTTTCAATGCATTTATCTGTCATAACTTGCGAAACAAGGCGGCGATTCTTTGCAACTTGCTATATCTAAATATTTCTCTCAACCAGTAACCTTAGATTAATATGGAACTTATGAGATGGAATATGAAAATGGTCGACTATGTCTCAGGAACATTTTAACATTTCTTAAAATGATCGTATAAAGTGAAGGAAGATGTCGATATAGTTTATACCTGGCATTTCGCAATATTTATGTCATTTTAATCATAACACAAGTCAAAATTTACTTAAATAATCAAACACAGGCTGAGGGTATACATCTGTCTACTTTCTTATCTGTTCCAATAATACAACAACATCCCAAAATCCCAATTTTTGAAATCCGATCCGAAATTCGAAAATGTATATGAATCGATAAAACGTAACAGCATTTTTCCAAACAGTAGATTCCATAGATCTTTTTTAATTTTCCTTTAGTTCTATACATTCGAATATGTATTTGGTTGAAAAGGCAGAAAATTATAGATGAATTAGTTAAAATGTCTATTCAATAATAATACTAATTAGACGCTAGTGTTGATGTTGATGCTGCTGTTGTTGTTGATTGTAGAATTGTTGTCATTTGGAGTGTTGCTATTTGTAGTGCTGTTGTTATTTGTATTTTGGTTTACATTTTCATAATTATTAATGCCACTGGGACGAGGACGACGTATCATATTAATACTATATTCCACTGGATGATGACGACGATAGTGGGTGGAACGATTTGATTTTGATTTAAAAGTAGCATCACAATAGGCACATTTATACAAATCAATGCCGGTGTGGGTTGCTGTGTGTTCCTGTAAATAAAATAATGATGATTAAAATTGTAACATTTTATGAATCTGAATAATTGCCTTAAGTAATGTGGGCGTCTTAAATGCCTTATCACACATTGTACATTTGTGCTTCTTTTCGGGATTATGCTTAAATTCCATGTGCTTTTTTCTAGCCTCTCGGGTCGATGACACAAAACCGCATATTTCACAGGTATGATCCTCATCGGCTCTCACGTGCATATTTAACATATGACGTTGGGCTGTCCAACGACTGGAATACCATTTGCCACAATACTGACACTGTTCGGGTATTTTTGGTGTATGCACTTTATTGTTGTGTTTCTTTAGCGTATCATGTGTGGGCAGAGCTTTGCCACAAATATCGCATATAAATTCCTTATTCGGATTGTGATATTCCATGTGGCGCAGCAAATAGGCTTCGCAGGAGAATCTGTAAGAAGAATTAAAAAAGTATTTATATATATATATTTAATATAACAATTTAAGGTTTGTAGACATACAGTAACTGTAAAAAATGTTTTGATTTAACACACATTTTTTGGAATATATTAAACTTGATAAAATAAAAAGCTTTCTCCTTTCATAAAACTAGAGTAATTTTTGGTTAGTGTACTCAATGGAAAAAAGTTTTTGATTAGTGTGCTCAATGTATAGCATCCATGGCCCTATAGGCTTGATACAGTATATGTGAAAAAATATATAAAAAAGGATCCTATTAAATAAAACTACTCAGTAAATCGCAGATCTCTTTTTATTTCCTATAATTTTTTTTTTGGCTTCAAAACAAATTTCCTTCATGTTAAAAATGGAACCCATTGCCAAATTAAAACACCGCCCGCCGTTTGTTTTTCATTTCCAAAATTTACTTTTTATTTTAAAACAATTCCCACTAGACACTTGAATAATTGTCAATTGCCGTGGGCCTCGAACGTCTTATCATATTGGCATTATACTCCACCGGATGATGGCGCCTGTAATGGGTTGAACGATTGGATTTTGATTTAAAGGTAGCATCACAATAGGCACATTTATACAAATCAATTCCCGTATGGGTGGCCATATGTTCCTGTATTAAAAAAAAAAAAACATATTAATATTTCCAATTACAACAACACATTCTACTTACCTTTAATAAGGTCGGCGTCTTGAAAGCCTTCTCACACATCGAACATTTATGTTTCTTCTCGGGATTATGCTTGAATTCAATGTGCCTCTTTTTGGCCGGTTTCGATGAGGATACAAAACCACATATTTCGCAGCGATGTTCCTCATTGGCATGGACATGCATGTTCCGTATATGCCTCAGGGCCGTTCGTCGACTCGAATACCATTGACCACAATATTTACATTGTTCCGGTACTTTGGGTTCATGAACATTTTCCTTGTGTTTTCTCAGTGTGGTTATGGTGGTCTCCGCTTTGCCACAAATATCACAAATTAATGTCTTTGCCGGATTGTGGTATTTCAGATGGCGATTTAGATGGGCCTCACAGGAAAATCTGAAACAATGGAAATCGAAAATTATACAATTTTCTTGCAAATGAAGTTGCTTAAGCTCTAGCTTTTGTGTAATTTAGGGTTTTAAAAGTAGTGATGAAATGGAGAGACAGGTTGGATTAGCTCTGTGAATAGAACAGAAGCGCCTTGGAACCAATTAATTAATTAAACGTTTTTGAATAAATTTTCTGATGTTTAGTTATTTTATTCGAAATTTATTTTAAATTATTAAAATTTTATTAAACTTACATTCGAAATAGTTTTAGAATTAAACTATAATAAGTTCAAAATGTTGGAAAATTGAAAGAAAAAAGGAATTGGTTGTAGTTCCTTAATTTAAGTAGCTACTAAGACATGACAAAATGTGTACAATATGGAAGTTCTATAGATGCTCTCTCAGACGTCCTTTAGATATTTTTTTCATATAAGAAAATTAATACAAATCTGTGGGAAATATAGAAATTGCTCTAGCTAATCAAGTACTGTTTCCAACTCGAAGTTGAAAAGTGGCCGTCAAGACTTTACCGCACGTAGTAAAAATATTTATCCTTTTCGAAAAATAATTGAGACTGCAGTACTTTTCTAGAATATAGTTGAGGGAAAATTATGTAAATATGGACTGACTGGATGGACGGATTTCCTATTGTTTATTGTTGTAGCAACCCATACTGCTGTGTTCGTTCCGACTCCTCTCAATCGTGTTCCGCTTCTAAGTCCAATCTCAAAAAGGATGCAACCTGTACGTGTTGGGTTCACAATGATACTGGATTTAGGTGAGTAGGTTGGGCAGGGTAGCAAAATAGGTGCAGCGTGTCATGTTGATCTGTGCCACAAGCTGGGCAGATGTTCTGCACATCGCTGTCCATCCGAGCCCAATAGGAATTAAGCCTGCTGCACCATCCGGATCTTAATTGAGACAAAACTCCTTGGGTTTGTCAGGGCAGCTCTGGCTCTTCAGCTGCGATGAGAGGGAGATGGTCCCCTAGTACAGTATTTACTCAATATCCTTTTATGACTTTTGTAACCGTGTATGGGTTGGTATAGATGCTATTTTATTTAATCGTTTAACCTTCCTATTTTGAAGGTTCTCATTACTCTCACGTCTCGGTCCGATATGGAATAAATGTATGAGATCATCCGAAGAAACTGGTGTAGATGGTTTTCGGGTACCATAATGAGGTATTAAAAATTCGCAAGTGAGGCCTTATGATAGGTCAACAGGGTATCTTTGTCTGAAGCCAACGTGCTATTCGCTAGCGTCTTTGTTCCTACTAGAATTTAGTGTTTAGACTTTTTGGTTACCATTCAGCCGCTCTGTCGTATCAGCACATGCTGCTGGATCCTTGGTTGGAGAAAATTGTGTGTTCAAAGCATAAAAAATCACGACAAAAACCGTATTTTTGATTTTATTTGTTGATATTTAGATCTGAAGAACTATTTAACTTTTCCTTTATTCAAAGGCTGTGGGTGTTCTTATTCATCGGCGGTCGTCGTGATGATTTATCAGAAAAATTTTCAGCTACTATCAACTCGAACATTGCTTTTTGGGTAGAACATTGAAGGGAATTAAGTTTAGGCCTTTAAGTTTTCCATTGGTTATAACGCGTGTGACGTTATGGGTAGATTGTCAGATTCTATTAAATTCCGGTATGAATTGAACAGACCAAGTGACACGATGTTTACGTCTGAAAAGAAGTGGCATCATACCTTATTCGGTTGGATTGTGTCACAATTTCTCAGCTAGTGTTTTAACAAAACTGATAGTTCTCGTATAGGACGCCAGAACTCGTGTGGGGTATTGACAGTTTCTAGATTTATTGCCTTCTAAAAAAGCTATTTCTTTAGTAGAAATAACTCTGTAAGCCTTTCCAAATATGAAAAACATTAAGATAGGTTAACGAGTTTTTCTAAGGTATAGAATTGTCACATATACAATAGGTTAAAATGATTATTAATTAATAGATTAAATTAATATAGTGTTAAATCTATTTTTTGGACTACCATAGTTATTAAAAAATAATAGTTAAATTACTTAAAATTACAACAAAATTTATTTATTAATTAATTGTACTTATATTATTAAGATTGAGCATTTACATATTTATCTTACAACTATATACAGTACTTTATTCTCAAACCAATGTTTTATTCGTATCAACCCCATCTGGACGTGGTCGTATAAGCATATTGTGTTTATATTCCACCGGATGATGACGTCTACAATGAGTGGCGCGATTCGATTTCGATTTAAATGTAGACTCACAATAGTCACATTTATACAAATCAATGCCCGTATGCGTTGCTATGTGTTCCTAAAAGACAAGAAAGCAAAAATTAGTTTAAAAATAATGCAAAAACATCTAAATTCTCATACTTTCAATAGAGTGGGTGTCTTAAAGGCCTTATCACACATCGAACATTTGTGTCTCTTAATGGGATTATGACGAAATTGAATGTGTTTCCGTTTAGCCTCTCGTGTCGATGAGACAAACCCACAAATTTCACAACGATGTTCGACATCGATCAGCACATGCATATTTAACATATGACGTTGCAGCGAAGCCCGTGTGGAATATAGATTACCACAATAGTTACATTGAACGGGATCTCGTGGCTGGTGCATTTTTCGTTTATGTCGCTGCAGGGCATTCGGTGTTCGTTGAATGAGTCCACATTCACTGCAATTGTATACTTGAGCTTTAGAATGTTTTGCCTTGAGATGATTATTCAAATACTTGTCGCAAGGATATCTGCAAAAAAAGAAGGGGGAAAGGAAACAGACAGTATAATATATATACATTTTCTATATACAAGGTGGGATAAAAAAACTGCAACAAAGTCAAACGCCATAATTTTAACATTTTTTTTTTTAATTTTATTGAATGAAAGCAAAAAATGTCAGAAATAGCATCAAATTTTAGAATAAGTTTCGATTTGTTCGAATTGGTCACCTTTGGCATGGCCAATGGCCTTCAAACGGCCAATGAAACCGTCACACGCTGTCTGAATGTTGCTCTGCGGTATTTTGGCCCATTCCCGGCGAAGCGCATGCTTGCGGTGATCGACACTTTGGTATTTTTTAGTGCCAACTTTGCTTTCCAAAATACTCCACACACAAAAGTCCAACGAATTGGTATCTGAAGATTTTGGTTGCCATTGTGTGCTGGAAATGAAGCGAGGAACCTCATTTTGTAACCATTCGTTGTGAGTCCTGTTGGAATGTCCAAAGTGCGTGTCTAAGGCTTTAATACACCCTCCAGAATATTTTCGCTATAATATTCGGCTTTTATTCAGATGCCACGGTCGATTAATACGAGCGGAGAGCGACCATTGGCCGCCCACACCATCACCATGGCGGCGCTTGAGTTGTGGTGGCCAACCGAAGGTGCACATTTTCTGCTGACCTCCTTGGCAAGTAAACATAATCATTTTGTTTTTTACAAACTGCTGAATAACGAATATTTTCTTATCGGAGAAAACCAAATTCAGCCAAATTCACCACTTTCGGCCAAGCTAAGCAACTCTTTAGATCTTTTGAGTCTATTTTCTTTCTGTTGCGGTGTAAGTTCTGGTACTTTTTGGAATTTCAATTGTTTATTTTTCAATATTTGCTGAATGGAATATTACAGTATCACGGTAACAAGTGATGGTACGAGACACAAAAGATTTATTCACATTTAAATGCTGGAGTGCTCTAACGATAGCCACTTGTGGTTTTCCAGCCAAATATAAAGAAATCACACTATCACTCATGAATTCTATCACGAATAACTTTTTTTCTGGAAAATTCTTACCAAAATGCTTTTGTACGCTTGCAAAAAATATACTGAGCTGTCACTGGAATAATTTTAACAGCTTTCGGACGAGTGGCTTAGAAATGGCAGCAGTTTTTTCATCTCACCCTGTATATACAATAATTATGTGTGGTACAAATACACACAGGACCTAAAATCGTTATTTCAAATGATTAACCCCCTGTCTGTAGCTATGTAGCTGCAGAAGGTATTACAAGAAAAGGAACAAAACTTTGCTATTCCCAAGGTGGCAGTTCCCGCCTCAGAACTTCCATGAAATGAAATTTGTCGTTCCATAAACTCACTTTTGTAAAAACGTATATATGCATCTATACCCACGTTTCATTCTAATATGTATATAAATTTTCCCTAGTAATATGGTTAGTTCCAGAACTGCAAGAATATAAACATTTTTTACTAGGATAATCGATTTGCCCTTTATAATATCGAAAAAATTGTAAAAATGGTAGAATCTTGCAGGTTCCGAACAGAGCAATATTTAGCGTAAACCCAACGTGTTAAATTAGCTGACTTTTTAACCATTAGATCTCAATGCGTGTAAAACTATATAAAATGTTTAATTTCCAACAAGTACTTATATTGATATGTATTTCTTCTACTGTATAAACTACGATCACTTATTTATATTCCAACTTTTTGTTGGATACTTAAATACGTTTTTAATAAAGAATATTAAAAAAACGATACAAATCTTTCTTTTTAGATTGATTCATAATTTGGTATGGCTGTGGGACGAGCTCTCCTTATCATATTGGCATTATATTCGACTGGATGACGGCGACGATAATGGGTGGAACGATTTGATTTCGATTTGAAAGAGGCATCACAATAGGCACAGTTATATAAATCAATGCCCGTATGAATTGCGGTGTGTTCCTGCAAAAACAAATTGCACATTAGAAAAAATATTCCAAATTGTATGGGACTTGCAGCATACCTTCAATAGAGTTGGTGTCTTGAAAGCCTTTTCACACATCGTACATTTGTGGCGTTTCTCCGGATTGTGCTTGAATTGTTTGTGTCGCCTCTTGGCCGTACGTGAACTGGATACAAAACCACAAATTTCACAACGATGTTCTTGATCCGCACGTACATGCATATTTAAGACGTGGCTCTTGAGGGTCCATCGTGTGGAATACCATTTGCCACAATAGGTACACTGTTCCGGAACTTTGGGCGCATGTACCCGTTGCTGATGTATCAACAGGGCGTGTAGTGTGTGCGAGACCTTTCCACAGGTATCACAAACAAATTCTTTGGGTGGATTGTGATGTTTCACATGTCGTATCAAATACATTTCACAGGGAAATCTGAAAATGGAAATAAAGCAAAAGAAAATCATGTCAATTAACTTAAGCATTTATATACCTACACTGTATCGAGAGTTGGAGTTGGTTTTGTTTTTATTTTTATTTATTTATTTATTTATTTTTTTTTTTTTTTTGAGGGTATCTTGAGCTTGGATATAATTTTTGGAGCTGCTTTATATTTAAATAACACATTTTTTAATATATTTTCACTTATATTAAAAAAAATTTACCCTTCATTCCTCCAGACTAATAACATAGATTATTTTTGGTCTGTTCCAGAACAGAAAGACTGTACTACAATAACCGATTTTCCCTTGATAATATTGAAAAAAAAATTACAAAACTAGTAGATTCTTGCAGGTACTGGAATCTGTTGCCATGTATAAGCCATTAAAAGAACCCTCTTGACCTAAACTGTCAAATCAAACTCCAATGTTTCTTTTACAAGCCATCGAAGAAGAAAAGCCTTTATTAATAGAATATTTCATTTCTGCTACTTAGTTCCTATTGTGCTTCTAAATTAACTGGAGGATTTTGTATATAATTATTGATGCTACTGGGACAGGGGCGTCTTCTCATATTGGCCATATATTCTGCCGGATGATGGCGTTTATAGTGTGTGGAACGATTCGATTTCGATTTGAATGAGGCATCACAATAGGCACAGTTGTATAAATCGACACCGGTGTGAGTGGCTATGTGTTCCTAGAAGACAAACAATTTGAAATGCTTAAAATTTAGAACTATAACTCAAATCATGCAACTCACCTTCAGTAGAGTGGGCGTCTTAAAGGCCTTGTCACACATTGTACACTTGTGCTTCTTTTCCGGATTATGTTTGAATTCGATGTGTCGCTTCTTGGCCGTTTTCGAAGACGACACGAAGCCACAGATTTCACAACGATGTTCTTCATCGGCATGCACGTGCATATTCAATAAATGGCGACGCATTGTCGCCCGACTAGAATACCATTGACCGCAGTAGGTACATTGCTCGGACACCTTGTCATGCACTCGCCGCATATGATGTTTGAGGGCATCGAGGGAGTGTATCACTTTGCCACAGGATTCACAAATAACTTGTTTGGTCGGATAGTGACGTTCTAAATGTCGTGTCAAATACATTTCACACGGGAATCTGAAATTGTACAAAGGATCAGGTTAGACATACATATTAATTTTGGGAAAAAGGAGTTGCAAGCAAACCTGAGCGGAATTTTGGAAACATATACATTTTTCTTTTAAATGGAATAACAAAACGAAAATATTTTATGGATATCGAAAGGAAGTGAATGCGAGAGGAGACCACACGTTCTCTGTTTTCCAAATTTTATATTTTTTAAATATTTTTTTTTTTTTTTTGTAAATGAAAAAGACAAATTTGAAGACATGATGGAATTTGCGATATTCTTTCTCATCAATTTTCTTTCAACATAAATGAACAGGTCGTTAATGTGGAGTTTTGAGAGAACTTGTAAGGACATGTTTTGCAAATTCTATCTGTCATGGCCTCTTTAAATTTTGGTATTTTCAGGTCATCATGAGTTTTAGCTCCTATGGCGGAGCATAGTATGTATAGGTCCACGTTTTCGTATAGCCCCACAGAATGGTATCTCCGCATATTCAGTATTTTGATGATTTTTGACACATTTTCCCACGGACTTGTATTTTTAGTTCAAAGTGGCTAATAGTTCCGGTGGCAGATAATCCTAGTCACATTTACCCACGAAATTGTTTCAAATTTGATATTTAA
Source organism: Musca domestica (assembly GCF_030504385.1). Taxonomy (NCBI): domain Eukaryota; kingdom Metazoa; phylum Arthropoda; class Insecta; order Diptera; family Muscidae; genus Musca; species Musca domestica. Next base: position 10,291,165 of record NW_026712219.1, on the reverse strand, counting down.
GAATATTTTGTAGATGATTAAAGTATAAAATGTTGCCTATATAGGTTCCCGTTTTGGTATGGGCACATATAAAGACCTCACTCACTTTATGGTTTCATCAAAAGCTTAACAGCATTATCCAAGCGGTCTTACTGGTATTTGTAGTTTAAAGTAAAACACGATAGAATTCAGAAATTTTTTATAAAACAATGTGTTCTTTACTCAATGTTGGAGGGTATTAAAGTTCGGTCCGGCCAAACTTGCTGTTTTTATACCATCAGCCATATGGCTAGAGGGTACATATCAAGCGAGCATCATCGAAATAACGGTCAAAAACGAGCATAATCGAAATAACGGTTTTAGACCCTAGGTCTTTTTGGACCAAATCCGTCTCAGGATTTTTGGAGTTGATCTAGCAATGTCCATCCCTCCCTCTCTCGTAATATTTTTGTCAAACTTAGATCCAGTTCGGAGATGTGCAATACCGGTTCACTGCTTCTGGAACCTCTCACACAAAATGTCAGCATTTTCAATTAAAATTATTTACTGTACAGAAATAGAAAGGATAATTTTGGTCCAACCTTCCGTATCCTAATATTTCCATCAGTCCTAGGTCAGGTGCGAAAATGGACAATATCGGTTCACTCCATTTTGAAAATTTTGAATAATTATAAATCTTATAAAATGTGATGTATGTGTCCAATTGTCTTCGAAAGGTCTGCTGTGAAGATGGAATACATCGGCCTGCTCCTTCTGGTACCTCCCCCACAAAGCGTCAACATTTTGAATATTCATGAAGCTCACACAACACTAAATTAACATCCGATTCCATTCAGACTTGGTACATCTCAATATTTCTATCAAGACAAGATCTGTTATAAAGATGGTAGATATCGGACCATTCCTTCTGCTACCTCACCCACAAGGTGCCAACATTTTACATAACAAAAACTATCATAAAATTCAAAATAAGTATTCAGTTCTTTTCATATTACACAATCCACATTATTTCTACTAACCCTAGATCTGCAGTGAAGATGGAATACATCGGTCCACTCCTTCTGGTACCTCCTTCTGGTACAAAAGGTTCAAAGTTTTGAGCATCCATGAAGCTCATAAAACGCGAAATTAACATCCAATTTCATTCAGGCTTGGTACATCTCAATATTTCTATCAACACAAGATCTGTTATAAAGATGGTACAGATCGGACTATTTCTTCCAGCACTTTCTCCACATAGGGTTCAAGATTAAAAAAAAAACAAATCGCTCAAAGAAAGCACAATAAGCATTCAACTCTCTTCAAATTTTACACATCCAAATATTTTTGCTAACGCAAGATCTGTTGTTAAGATGTTATACAGCGTGAGATGAAAAAACTGCAACCAATTTCAGACTGCTGTCATTTCTAAGCCACTCGTACGACAGCTGTTAAAATTTTTCCAGTGACTGCTCATTATATTAGGTGTGTCTGGTTACCCTAAAATTTGTAACAATTGTTACAAATTGTTACTGGAAGTCGTCTGTTAACCCGAAAGTTCTGCAAAAGAGAGCGGTTGGAGAGAGAAATTTTGACAGTTCTTTCAGTGAGAGTTTGCAAATTCTTGCTGGAAAAATTTCTTTTTGCAATCTCTTGCAACTCTTCTTCTTCTCATTCATCGACATTCAATCAGATGTTTTCTATTGTTTATTTATTTCTTTTTGTGATTTTAATTTGAAAATATTGTTTTGGAATTAGCAAGACTAATTGTTTTTGGAGAACAACTTTACAAAATGTGAAAAACGTAAATGTTAATATGTAATAAGAAAATAAAAGACTATTTCCAACATTTTTATTTAAAAAACTTGTAAAATTAGTATTGCTTCCTTTGTTTTAATTCTCCTTATGGGGGACAAATTGGTTTGTTTTGACAAATCAGCTGATTAGTTGCAAGCTTCTGCAGGAATAGCGTCTGTTTACATTTCGCATTTTCCTTGCAAAAGAGAATAAAACTACCTTACTCTCTCAGAAAGAAGTTGCTGGACAATTCCTGCTGGAAAAGTAACCAGACACACCTATTGTTTACAAGCGTACAAAAGTATTTTGGTGAGAATTTTGTAGAAAAGGAGTCGTTCGTGATGGAATTCAAGCGTGATGGTGTGATTTCTTTATATTTGGCTGGAAAGCTACAAGTGGCTATCCTTAAAGCACTCCAGCATTTAAATGTGAATAAATCTTTTGTGTCTCGTACCATCGCTCGTTACCGTGATTGTGATACTGGTAGCGTAGCCCGACGCCAAGGAAGTGGACGGAAGAAAACAGCAACATCAGCAGAAATGGTACGAAAAGTATAGAAGCGACTTGATCGAAACCCGCATCCCACTGACCGAAAAATGGTACGTGAACATATCGCAATATTTCATTCGGCAAATATTGAAAAAAGAGCACGGTGTAAAGCCGTTGAAATTCCAAAAAGTTCAAGAACTTACACCACAACAGAAAGAAAATAGACTCAAAAGAGCTAAAGAGTTGCTTTGCTTGGCTGAAAGTGGTAAACTGCCGAATTTGGTTTTCTCCGATGAGAAAACACCCGTTTTCCAGCAGTTTCTAAACAAACAAAATAAAATGTGTTTACTTGCCAAAGAGGTCAGCTGAAAATGTGCACCTTCGGTTGGCCATCAGAACTCAAGCGCCGGCCATGGTGATGGTGTGGACCGCCATAACAGTTAATGGTCGCTCTCCGATCGTATTAATCGACCGTGGCATCAAATAAATGCCAAGAATGGTTACAAAATGAGGTTCCTCGCTTCATTTCCAGGGCACAATGGACACCAAAATCTCCGGATACCAATCCGTTGGAATATTGTGTCCGAAGTATTTTGAAAAGCAAGCGCTTCGTCAGGAATGGGCCAAAATACTGCAGACCAACATTCTGGTAGCGTGTGACGCTTTCATTTGCCGTTTGAAGACCATAATTCGTGCCAACGGTGACCAATTCGAACAAATCTAAACTTATCCTAAAATTTGATGATATCCGACATTTTTTACTTTCGTTCAATAAAATTAAAAAAAAATGTAAAAATGTTGCAGGGTTTTGTATCTCACCCTGAAGATATACAACAGAAATAACAACAATCAATCGTATGGGTCTCTTAAAACTAGGCAATTTCAATAATATTTAGTCCGAATCCTCAATGAATACGGAACACATGACTTATACATAGTTCTCGGCCTGAACGATAACAGTTTGACCAGTTTCTACAATTTATCAATTCAATTAGTTCACTTTAATGTTTTTTTTTTATTGTTATCAAATTATCGATTTAATTAATTCATTTTATTTTGAAACACAAAACATAGTAAATATTCTGTTTATAGTTCTTCAAAATCATCACCATCTTCCATGATTTCATATTCATAAATAACAGTCACATCATCGCCATCCTCCTCATCTAGTTGATTTATTTCCTCAATTATTTCAATCTCCAAAGGTTTGCTTGGCACGGAACGTGGTTTTACGGAACGGCTATACTCCTCAGGATGGTGGCGTTTACAATGGGTTATACGATTCGATTTCGATTTGAAGGTAGCCGGACAAAAGGCACAGCTGTACAGATCCACACCGGTATGGGTGGCTATATGTTCCTGGAAATTGAATTAATAAACTATTCAAAAGACTGTATTTATTTAATTCCAATTCTTCACTTCACTTACCCTCAACAGGGTCGGAGCCTTAAATGCCTTATCGCACAGACCACACTTATGCTTCTTCTCGGTTCTATGCTTGAAACGAATGTGTCGCTTCTTAGCCTCACGTGTCGTCGACACAAAACCGCATATCTCGCAACGATGCTCTTTATCGATGTGTATGTGCATGTTGAGAACATGCAGTTGGAGATTGCTATGCGTGGAATACCATTTGCCACAATAGGTGCATTGTTCGGGAATTTTGATGGGTTTGCTTGTGTGCACAACTTTTTTGTGTTTATGCAGGCTGTTCAGGGTACGCAACACTTTGCCACACATATCACAGATGACCTGTTTGGAGGGATTGTGATATTCAAGATGTCGGGTCAAACGTTTTTTACTGGGATATCTGAAATAAAAATTAAAGTATGAAAAAAACATAAAAATGACCACGTCAAGATGTGTTATACCCGAAATATGGAAAAGGATAGTCCAGGATGATCGATGAATTTCAATGCTACATACATACATACATTTGTTAAATCTAGTAATTTGTAACATACACTACGAACTAAATCGATGTACACGCATATGATTTGTTCCAGAACTGCAAGAATTTAAACACGTTTACTACTTTTTCATGATATCGGAAAAAAATTGCAAAAATATTAGTTTCTTGCAGGTTCTGGAGCAGAGCAATAATAAATCCAGTGGATTTTATGTGTCAAATTCAATCCGCTGTATTAACGATTTGACGCATGCGCAATGGAATTGACAGTCTAAATCCACTTGACTTATTATATACAAACAAGATTTCAATGGGAAATATTTTTGGGGGATTTTCAACGAATTCTATTTCAAAATTTGATCATTCAGTGCTCTATCTATTATACCCTCCACCATACATTGTGTGGAAGGTATATTAAGTCCGTCATTCCGTTTGTAATTCATCGAAATAATAAAAAATAATATAAATTTTAGACATAACAAGGTATATATATTCCTGATCAGCATAACATTCTATGACGATTTAGCCATGTCCGTCCGACCGTCTGTTGTAATCACGCTAGAGCCAAAACGCCCAGGTTTTCGTATAGCTCCGATATAACGGTACCTCCCTGCTTGAGGTGATCGACACTTCCGTATTTTTAGTGCCAACCTTGCTTTCCAAAATACTTCAGACACAATAGTCCAACGGACTGGTATCCGGAGATTTTGGTGGTCATTGTGCGCTGGAAATGAAGCGAGGAACTGCAATTTGTAACCATTCTGGGTGATGGTGCTGAGTCCTGTTGGAATATGCAAGGTCTGCGTGCCCAAGGCTTTAATACACCCTCCAGAATATTTTTGCGATATTTGGCATTTATTCTGATGCCACGGTCGATTAATACGAGCAGAGATCGACCATCGGCTGTCATGGCGGCCCACACTTTCACCATGGCCGGCGCTTGAGTTCTGGTTTCCAACCGAAGGTACACATTTTCAGCTGACCTCTTTGACACGATCATTTTGTTTGTTTAGAAACTGCTGGCCAACGAATATTTTCTCATCGGAGAAAACCAAATTCGGCAGTTCAACACTTTCGGCCGAGCGAAGCAACCTTTTAGCTCTTCTGAGTCTATTTTTTTCTGATGCAGTGTAAGTTCTTGCACTTTTTGGAATTTCAATGGCTTTACCCCGAGCTCATTTTTCAATATTTGCCGAATGGAATGTTGCGATAAGTTCAGCTTACGAGACATTTTCGAGCAATGCGACGTGTATTTGCATCAAGTCCCTTCTTTACTTTTCGAACCATTTCTACTGTTGTTTCTGTTTTCTTCCGTTCACTTCCTTGACGTCCGGCGACGCTACCAGTATCACGGTAACGAGCGATGGTACGAGATACAAAAGATTTATTCACATTTAAATGCTCTACCGATAGCCATCAGGAATAACTTTTTTTCTGGAAAATTCTCATTAAAATGCTTTTGTACGCTTGTTAACAATATAATGAGCTGTCACTGGCATAATTTTAATAGCTGTCGGATGAGTGGCTTAGAAATAACAGCAGTATGTTTTCATTACACCCTGTAAATAATGGGTTGCCTTTGCTTATGTAAAGGCCATTGGAGGAGTAGTATTATTATCAAAACACTGTCTAAGATTCTCAAAAAAAAAACCATTTTATGTTTATTATGTTAAGTTTATTTATTTATTTATTTATTTTTTTTTTGTTCAATTCAATTGTATTAAATTCATTTCATTTTAAATATTTTTTAATTAAATTCATTTCACTTCAAGTCACATTCTAGTTTAAAAATCATCGTCAACAACTTCATACTCGTCTAGAACACCAATATCTTCATCATTTTCCATTTCATTTTCCTCAGTTATTTCAATTTTCACCGGTTGTGGTACGGGGCGTCGTTTCATAGTTTTCTCATATTCAACAGGATGATGGCGTTTGAGATGATTTGAACGATTCGATTTGGATTTAAATGTGGCCTTGCAATAGGCACACGAATACAATGCCTCACCGGTGTGAGTGGCCATATGTTCCTGCAAATTGTTGCATATGGTATTACGAAAAAAATAAATAAAATAATATTACAATTTTCACTTACCCTCAACAGGGCTGGAAACTTAAAGGCCTTCTCGCACATTCCGCATTTATGTCTCTTTTCGGGTTTATGCTTGAAGTTAATGTGCTTTAATTTGGCCGCACGAGTGGTGGACACAAAACCGCATATCTCACAGCGATGTTCTTGGCTCGCGTATATATGCATATTGAGGACGTGTGTCTGTAGGGTACCCCGTGTCGAATACCATTTGCCACAATACGTGCATTGTTCGGGAACTTTGGGTTTCTTAATGTGAATGGCATTTTTGTGCTTTTTCAGAGTATCTTGGCTGCGCATGGTTTTGCCGCAGATATCACAGACCACCAAATTCGAAGGACTGTGATATCGAATATGACTGTGCAAGCGAATTTTAGTTGTGAATCTGAAAATGTAGGGAATATTTGGAAATAGGAAAATCAATCAATATGATTTCGGCCAGTGCACAAAGGAGGGGGAGCTTTAAAAACCGCTAAGAATAATGAATCATCATGACATTAAGTTAAGTATAATTAGAGCCTAACTATGGGAGGAAAGATATTTAGATAACTAGGTTCGAAAATGTTTTTCCCACAACAGATATTGCTATGGTAACATAAGTGCAAACGAAGTCAGACCTATATGGAAAGATAATGGAATGGAAAATTACAAGGCAAAGCAACAGACCCACAATCGCGTTCCTATCTTTGAAAGAACAGTGGATCCACATTATTAGGTGAACCAATTCTGCTATCCTATAAGAAATTACCTTTAATCTAGGTTTCCCTAATCCAAGTAACACAATACTATACTCGCAATGTAGATATACATTGGGCGCCATTTTACAAAATATAACCCAGTTGTGAAAACAAGGCACACTTATGTAAAATGTTAGGCTATATAAAAATGGAGCCTAGGAAAGACGAACAACCCCTCTACTACAACTAGATCTAAGCAGAATGAAATTAGCATGAACACTCACAAGGCAAAAAATGATCGAATTCAAGTCCAGGAGGCAAAAGGTTAATAAAAGCGTTTACATTTTTCGATTTGTATATACGTTGGGCGCCATTTTATGAAAGATGGCCTAGCTATGAATATAAGAGCCATTTGTGTAAAATATTGGACGCCAATCCCAATGTTGGGCGCCATTTCATTACTCGGCATGCATACAAAAAAATGGGGCTTAAAATATAGATGAACTACATTTCTACACCCGCCACATCTAAATGGCATGGATAATCACAAGACGGAAAACAAAAATCCAATAAAAGCATTTGAATTCTGGTGATGCAGATATTAAATTGGCGTCGTTTTTTGAAAGATATCCTAGCTGTGAACATAAGAGACACATGCGGAACATTTTAAACGACAATCCCGACTTTGGGCGCCATATATAAAATCTAAGCTAAGATCTAAGCGGGATGAAAAAAACAAAATATTGGGTATTTTTAAAATTGTTAACTAATTTTTTTTGTTGAAAATTTCCAAATTCGTTCCAAATGGTGGAGGGTATTCAAAGTTTGACCCGGCCGAACTTTCAGCTTTTTTTTCGTTTTTTTATGTATTCCTAGTGACGAAATAGCGCTCAAAGGGGGAGTGGCGAATATAGGGAGGTACCGTTATATCGGAGACATACGAAAACCTGGACCTGCACAGAGTGAGATGAAAAAACTGCAACCAACTTCAGACTGCTGTCATTTCTAAGCCATTCTTCCGACAGCTGTTAAAATTATTCTACTGACAGCTCATGGTGATGGTGTGGGCCGCCATAACAGCCTGTGGTCAATCTCCGCTCGTATTAATCGACCGTGGCATCAGAATAAATGCCGAATATTATCGCGAAAATGTTCTGGAGGCTGTATTAAAGCCTTGGGCACGCATACATTTTGGCCGCAGATCTTGGACATTCCAACAGTACTCAGCACCATCGCACTCAGCACACGCCAACCAAGAATGGTTATAAAATGAGGTTCATTTCCATCGCACAATGGCCACCAAAATCTCCGGATACCAATCCGTTGGACTATTGTGTCTGGAGCATTTTGGAAAGCAAGGTTGGCACCAAAATATACCAAAGTGTCGATCACCTCAAGCAAGCGCTTCGCCGGGAATGAGCCAAAATACCGCAGAGCAACATTCTGGTAGCGTGTGACGGTTTCATTGTCCGTTTGAAGACCATAATTAGTGCCAAAGGTGACCAATTCGAACAAATCTAAACTTATTCTAGAACTTGATGATATTTCCGACATTTTTTGCTTTCATTCAATAAAATTAAAAAAAATGTAAAAATTAAGGCGTTTGGCATTGTTGCAGTTTATTTATTTCGGAAAAACCAACTCATACTATTTTACGTGTTTTTTTACTAATATAGCTTTATTTCTAATTCTTAGTCAAAGAAAATGTGACCTGTAAAATTTGCTAGACAGTCGAAGAGGTCCAGCAAAATTTTAGACAATATTTGAACCAAAAATCTCAAAGCGTTTGAATGCTCGCATTGTTGATATACGTTGGGCGCCATTTTGATGAGGTGTATCGTTTCCCAAGTCCAATATGAAATATGAATTCAGACGGCTGATCCGTCCTGATCTCCTGGCACACCTTCAATCATATTCCATTGGATACTTTTTTGGTTGATTAAAGCACAATGTACTGAATGTTTTTGAAATAAAATGTCAACTTTTGCTATCCGTTGGATTTTTTCTTTTCGCACCAACAATTTTTTTCTTAAAGATAGTCAAAAAATCCGCTGTCATTTCAATTAACAAATCATTTATTTTAAAGCAATCTCATATTAATTCAACATAATCAATTTAATTCTATTCATTTTAAGTCGTTTGTTTTAATCTACAAAATCTTCCTCAATCACTTCGTATTCATATAAAACATCAATATCATCATCGTTTTGAATTTCATCGTTGTCTTCGGTTATTTCAATTTTCACTGGTTGGGGCACGGAACGTCGTTTCACGGTACTGCTGTATTCAACAGGATGATGACGCTTGCAGTGATTTGTACGATTCGATTTGGATTTAAAAGTTGCCGTACAATAGGGACATGAATACAAATCCACACCCGTATGGGTGGCCATGTGCTCCTGAAAAGGCAAGGACAAAAATTACTTTAAAAAGAAGCACGTAAAATTGTCGAACTTACCCTCAACAGAGCCGGCACCTTGAAAGCCTTTTCGCACAGCCCACATTTGTGTCGCTTTTCTGGTGTATGCTTGAAACGAATATGCTTCTTTTTAGCCTCACGTGTCGTCGAAACAAAACCGCATATCTCACAGCGATGTTCTTTATCGGCATGTATATGCATATTGAGTACATGGAATTGTAGGGTACTACGGGTCGAATACCATTTGCCACAGTGTACACATTGCTCGGGAACTTTTTTCGGTTTGCTTGTGTGTACAACCTTTTTGTGTTTTTGCAGGGTATTGAGAGTGCGTAACACTTTGCCACAAATATCACAGATGACCTCTTTGGAGGGATTGTGATAGTTGAGATGTCGGGCCAAACGTTTCTTGCTTGGATATCTAAAATAATAATGAAGTATGAAAAAAAAAATAAAAACATAAAAAAACACAAAAACGTTATACCCAGAATATTGATGAGATATAAAACAAATATAAGGGCTCCTTAAAGACCTGGAACTTAGAAGATTCATAAACTCCCACATCAATTGGAAGCCAGTAGAAAATGTTTTACACGAGGTGTTTGAATGTATTAAGAAGAATATGAGGAGTTTCAACTTAGCATTCTTTCCGAGTGAGATTTTAACAATGGCAAAAGGAGTCGATACCAAATGCTCCACCCATCCTTATTGGGTGTATTTTTGGAATAATCATAAGCAGTATTTTGAGCTTTAGAATGGATATTCAGAGAGGAATGTTCATTTCCTCTCTGTGGCTTCTGGTCAAAAAATGAAATGATTTACATTTCAGGCGATATCTGCTGTGTTTTTTTTTTTCGAGATCATAAACGAACACGTAAAAAAAACATTGAGTTCAGCCGGGCTGGACATTTAACACCCTCTTCCATTGGGTAAAGAAAAAAACATTTTCATATAAAGCTATCTTAATTCAAATGCGTTCCACTTTAAACTACAAATACCAGTGAGACCGTTTGGATAATCCAGTTAAACTTTTCAAAAAAAAAAATCATAAAGTGGGTGAGGCCGTTATATGGGAACCATACCAAAACAGAAACATCTATAGACAATTGTATACTTCAAGGATTGTCATCTAACAAATCTTCTCGAATAAAAAATTCGAAACAATTTCGTGGGTAAATGTGACTAGGATTATCAAAATACCCAGTATCGCTGGGTATCGTTATATGTGCGCTATAGAAAAACCTGGACCTAAATTGTCTATGTTCTGCTGCCGGAGCTAGAACCCATGGTCCAACAGTTTCGTAAAAGTACAGAAATACACCCCTGAGGCAATGCCCACTTTCCTTATTTTGAGACAAGGCCGGATTTTCTTTCAAAAATATTATCCAACTTGATCCATCTTTCAATTCCATGACAAAAAATGGTTATTAACTTTAATGTGCACCCTGCAATTCGTGTCTTCCAATCATTGATTTTTAAAATATTTTGTTTTTCTTTTTCAAAAAATGAATACACACACAAAATTGGCAGAAGCCGGGCACATTTAGAAAAAAATTGTAATCAGCTGGTAGCTCTACCTTACCTTTTTATTGTACCATGCTAGAACCCATTATGAACTACAAGTACCAATTTTTAGACAAATCCTTGGAAAAATGTTTCAAAAATCATCAAAATACTGAATATCCGGAGGTAACATAATTTGGGAGCTAGAACCCATTATGAACATTAACATTTTTCGACAAATCCGTGGAAAATTGTGGCAAAAATTATCAAAATACCGAATATCGAGAGGTTCCGCTATATGGGGGACCTCTACATATAATGTTTCGCCACCGGAGGTAGAACCCATTATGACCTACAAATACTAATTTTTAGAAAAATGTGACAAAAATCATCAAAACAAGTGAATTTCGGGAGGTACCGTTATATGGCGGCTATATCAAAACGTGGACCTATATATACTATATTCCGCCAACGGAGCTGGAACTCATAATAACCTACTAATATTAATTTTCAGGCAAAACCGAGAAAAATTTGGGAAAAATTATCAAACAAGGAAATTTTGGAAGGTACCGTGTAATGGCAGCTATACCAAAACGATAACCGATATATTCAATACTAACCATCCTAGACACAATACAAATTGTTCTGCCCAATTTTGAAGCTCTACGTCAAATAATGTGGGCCTTATCGTGATTTCAACAGACAGACAAACAGATGGACATCGTTAGATCGACTTAGAACTTTGTGCTGATCATGAATATACATATATACTTAATGGGGTCTATGACGAATATTTGGGGATGTTACAAACGGAATACCAAAGTTAATATACACTCCTTCTTAAGGTGGAGGGTAAAAAAAATTAGTTATAGTCGTAACATTTGAATTTTCTTGGGGTTCTGGGTCAGAGCAAACAAGTACTGTACAATTTTGTAAGAAAACGTTCCCCAGGTCATAGCTCATAATTTTATTACCCCACGCATTGCATAATGTTGTCTGCATAATGCATTTTAATCATGTGGTCCATGAGCCGCTTCTTAAAATTTAGCGAGGTCTTACATTTTCAGAAGATATATTTTATAAATCAGGTTCCAATCCTCCATCGACTTTCGGTGTCAAAAATCGGGCTATATTACCCTAAGACGAACACAGGCGTTAAGACAAAAACAGATCTGTTGCGTTGATCTGTTTTAGCCTTTAGCGCTGCTAAAACCACTATCTGGCGGAGTGTATTTTATACATGTGCTCCCAGTTTTATTATACATGTGGGTTTCATTCAATTTGTAACTCATCAAATTAGACCTTAAAAAGTATAGTATATATTCCTGATCAGCGTAAAATTCTAAGACGTCCGTCCGTTTGTCCCTCTGTCCGTCTGTTGTAATCACACTAGGGTCAACACGAATAAAGATAAGAAGCTAAAATTTTCACCCATTAGTCGTTTGCCTGCAAGCAGGTCAAGATCGAAGATGGACTATATCGGTCCACGATATATACAATATATCGGTACCCCCGATATTCTGTATTTTGATGATTGCAGCCAAAATGTCCAATTAAGTTGTGTGAAAATCCACAAAGGCAGTTCCTTCTGAGTACTTTACCCCCTGGAAGAGTATTGTCTATATTGTTCAACGATATCGTATATCCCCCATATAACGGTACCTCCCTTTATTCGGTATTTTAATTATTTTAGCTATATTTTTCAATTGTCTAAAAATCCGTACTAGAAATTTTTTCTAGGCACTTTACCCACTGGAAGAGTATTTTCTATATCGTTCCACGATATCGTTTATCCCCCACCTCCCTTTATTCGGTATTTTGATGATTTTTGCTATATTTTTCAATGAAATTATCTAAAAATCCGTACTAGAAATTTTTTTCTAAGCACTTTATCCCCTGGAAAAGAAATGTCTATATAGATCCACGATATCGTATAGCCAACATACAATGGTACCTCTCGATATTCTGTATTTTAATGATTTTAGGGACATTATTCGCCGGAGTTGTTTTAAATTTCGTATTTAGAATTCGTAATCGGAACTACAGTCCATGACAGAAAAATGTCTATGCAGGTACAGGTCTTCGTATATGTCCCATATATCAGTAGCTCCATATATTCGGTATTTTGATGATTTAAGCGATATTGTTCACCGAATTTGTTTCAAATTTCGTATTTGGAATTCGTAATGCCAACTACAGTCTATGACGGAAAATTGTCTATGCAGGTCCAGGTCTTCGTATAGGCCCCATAAATCTGTAACTCCCTATATTCGGTATTTTGATTTTTATTTTAGGTGCAATATTCACCGAAATTGTTTGAAATTTCGTATTGGAAGTTCCTAATAGGTACTACAGCCTGTGACTGAAATTTGTCTATGCAGATCCAGGTCTTCGAATAGCTACGATATAAAACCAAAATTTATAAAATACAACCAAAAAAAGCAGTAAGTTCGGCCGGTCCGAACTTTGAATATCCTCCACCATTTGGAACGAATTTAGAAATTAAAAAAAAAAAATAAATAAATAAAATAATGGATGTATTTAGTATTTTTTAAGATTTTATTTTATTTATTTTTTTTTTAATTTCTAAATTCGTTCCAAATGGTGGAGGATATTCAAAGTTCGGCCCGGCCGAACTTACTGCTTTTTTGGTTGCATTTTATAAATTTTGGTTTTCTGTAAATTAACTTTAATATATTCCCACACAATATACGAGACATTTGATTAAATTATTAGTTTTAGGATGAAAATAGGACACGCAGTGATCGAAAAAATACATACGTATATTACTCATGTATTTCACAACTAAAATGGCGTCCATGTATCACACGATATGTCTAACTTTAACATATGGAAAATTTAAAATTACTTATGTGAAAAAAAAAATAGTCTTATAGAGTCTTAAACATAAGCTTTTTTTCTATTACTCTTCAGAATCTTGATATCAAAATAAATAATCATATACATATATTTTTTTTTATTTCTATTAAATTCAATTCAATTTTATTGTAAGGCAATTTGTTTTGTTAATTCAAATAATATCTTCAGTATCAATCTCTTCAAATTCATATATCACAAGACCACCTTCGTCATCTTCATCGACATTTTCCGTTACTAATTCAATATTTATTGATTGAGTTATGGGCTCCTGTTTTATGGAAGTGTTATACTCCAAAGGATGATGGCGTTTGCAGTGATTTATACGATTCGATTTCGATTTAAAAGTGGCACTGCAAAAGGCACATTTATACAAGTCCACTCCGGTATGGGTGGCCATATGCTCCTGAAAACACACAAACACAAAATATTAGTAGAACAAATGGTGTGAACCAACGTTTTTGTTTTTACTTACCCTCAACAGGGTGGGTACCTTAAAGGCCTTCTCACACAGTCCACATTTGTGTCGCTTTTCAGCCCGGTGCTTAAAGCGTATATGTTTCTTTTTAGCCTCTCGGGTCGTGGACACAAAACCGCATATCTCACAGCGATGTTCTTGATTAATGTGTATGTGCATATTGAGAACGTGCGTCTGTAGGGTACCCCGGGTCGAATACCATTTGCCACAATAGCTGCACTGTTCGGGAACTTTGGGTTTCTTAACGTGTATAGCATTTTTGTGCTTTTTCAGTGTGTCGCGGCTGCGCATTGTCTTGCCACAAATATCACAGACCACCAAGTTCGAGGGACTGTGATATCGAATGTGACTGTGCAAGAGAATTTTCGTGGCAAATCTGAAAATGTAATGGATTTTGAAATGTTGGAGAATATCAAAATAGCGATTTCGTACAGAGAAAAAAGTTGAGGGAACTCCACAACTCTAAAAGTGTTATATTTGGTAGACCTTTAAGGAAATGTTAAGACAACGATGTGATCTTTTTTCTAGGATAATAGGGATATCTTAGTTCTACTGTAAACCAGTAGTAATTTTAGCAGGCTATTTGAAATGTATGAGACTTCGAAACTCTAATTACTGGTTGTGAAGAAAAAACTGCAACCAACTTCAGACTACTGTAATTTCTAAGCCACTCGTCCGACAGCTGTTAAAATTATTCTAGTTACAGCTCATTATATTGTTTACAAGCGTACAAAAGCATTTTGGTGAGAATTTTCCAGAAAAAAAGTTATTCGTGATGGAATTCAAGCGTGACAGTGTGATTTCTTTATTTTTGGCTGGAAAACCACAAGTGGCTATCCTTAGAGAACTCCAGCATTTAAATGTGAATAAATCTGTTGTGCCTCGTACAATCGCTCGTTACCATGATACTGATAGCGTAGCCCGACGTCAAGGAAGTGAACCGAAAAAAACAGCAACATCAGCAGAAATGGTTCGAAATATAAAGAAGCGAAATTCTAAAAAAGTGCAAGAACTTACACCGCAACAGAAAGAAAATTGACTCAAAAGAGCTAAATAGTTGCCTCGCTGGGCCGAAAGTGGTGAACTCCGTCTCCGATGAGAAAACATTCGTTGTCCAGAAGTTTGTAAACAAACAAAATGATCCCATTTACTTGCCAAGGAGGTCAGCAGAAAATGTGCAACTTCGGTTGGCCACCAGAACTCAAACGCCGGCTATGGTGATAGTGTGGGGCGCCATAACAGCCGATGGTCGCTCTCCGCTCGTATTAATCGACCGTGGCAGCAGAATAAATGCCGAATATTATCGCGAAAATATTCTGGAGGGAGTATTAATGCCTTGGTCAAGCGAACATTTTGGCCGCAGACCTTGAACATTCCAACAGGACTCAGTACGCGCCACTCAAGAATGGTTACAAAATGAGGTTCCTCGCTTCATTTCCAGCGCACAATGGCCACCAAAATCTCCGGATACCAATCCGTTGGACTATTGTGTCTGGAGTATTGTGGAAAGCAAGGTTGGTACTAATCGATCATATCAAGCAAGCGCTTCGCCGGGAATGGGCCTAAATACCGCAGAGCAACATTCGGGCAGCGAGTGATGGTTTCATTGGCAGTTTGAAGGCCATAATTCTTGCCAAAGGTAACCAATTCGAACAAATCTAAACTTATTCTAAAATTTGATGCTATTTCCGACATTTTATTGCTTTCATTCAATAAAATTTAAAAATCAAATTAAATCATTGTGTTTGACTTTCTGCAGTTTTTTATCTCACCTCTATATACTTTGTGGGATCTAAAATGTATATTTCGAGGTGTTACAAACAGAATGACAAACTTAATATACCATACTATTGTGTAGGGTATAAAAAGAGAAATGTTACCTGCGAAAATTTAATAGTCTTGCGATATTTTATAATGTAGTATATGGAAATAACTCTTTATTAAAAAAGGGTTCTAAATAAGAGCTAGTGTATTCTAAAATCAAAAAATTAGTAGGACATAATTTACACATGGGTTAACGACTAGAGATGAAAAAAAAAACACAAAAAATTCACAATTCTTCCAAATTCAGCCTACAAAAGACCCGATTGATTTACTACACCCACATATCCCTCCATAAAATCGGCATTATTATTTTCAATCTCATTCCCTGAATGAGGCTCATTCGAAATGGCGTTTTCTTTGACTATTGCCGTTGGCCGAGTACGTCGGGTCATGTTCGGTACGTATTCCGTGGGATGGTGACGCTTATAGTGGGTTGAACGATTCGATTGCGATTTGAATGTGGCAACACAAAACTGACATTTATACAAATCAATTCCGGTATGCGTGGCCATGTGCTCCTGCAAGAGAAGCCGCAACTGGTTAGTTAGAAAATCAAAAAAGGGGCGAAAATCTCAAAACAAAACTTACTTTCAATAAAGTCGGTGTCTTAAAGGCTTTCTCACACATGGCACACTTGTGTCGCTTTTCCGGATTGTGACGATATTGAATGTGTTTCTTTTTAGCCTCACGCGTCGAGGAGACAAAACCACATATTTCACAGGTATGATCTTCCTCGGCATGCACATGCATGTTGATGACATGTCGTTGCATTGACCATCGACTCGAATACCATTTGCCACAGTGTTCACACTGACGTGGAATTTTCGGTTCATGGACTTTTTTCTTGTGATGCTGCAGCGAGTTGATGGATGCGGTCACGGTACCGCAAATATCACAAATTATACCCTTCGAAGGTACATGAATCTTTGTGTGATTTGTCAGAGACATTTTACATGAAAATCTGCAATGGCAATGAAGAAGAAATGGAAGTTGTTGGTTTTTGTTTGAATTTTTTTCTCGATTTTGTTTTTTTTTTTCTTTTGAGGAATTTTTCATTTCTAGAGCAAAAATAATAACTAGTTTAAAGTGTTTGAAATCAATTTTGGGAATGCTTCTTAAAAGTCCGGCACATACCAGAGTATACTTGGCCACAAATCAACATCAATTTCACAGCTGATTAGGCTTAATCGAAAAAAAAACCTATCAGAACTTGTTGCAGTGCTAATTTGATCAAGTTCAATTTCTTTGCATGTGGGCCTTATTAAATTAATGGAAAATCTAAACTAAGGATACGTTGATCATTTTATAAAATCGGGTAACATAAAATTGAAGACACCTAAAATTCATGACGTAAAAATCCAAAATCGACCTAGGTATTCCTCAACTATGGTTTCTAATACCATGTTCTAATTGCAATTTGAATAATGTTGTTCGTTCTTAAAAACTATATAGATGAATTAACGTATGACATTATTCAACGTTCGTAGGCACAATTTCTTTTTAACCTCTTGAAGAGAGAAGAGAGAAGAAAATTACAGATACAAAGAGCAGTGAGAAAATGTACGATGCACTTTCGAGAGCCTACGAATTCAAGAGAAAATACATAAATCTATAAACATCAAAGACAGCCAGGATAACATCAATCGCCAATATTCAGTTGCAATTATTTAAATAAGCTCAGTTCTGTGATATTTTATACCACCTTGAATAGGATGGTATATTAAGTTTGTCATTTCGTTTGTAACATCCCCAAATATACGTCATAGACCCCATAATGTATATACAGGGTGAGATGAAAAAACTGAAACCAACTTCAGACTGCAGTCATTTCTAAGCCACTCATTCGACAGCTGTTAAAATTACTCCAGTGACAGCTCATTATATTGTTTACAAGCGTACAAAAGCATTTTGGTGAGAATTTTCCAGAGAAAAATTATTCGTGCCGGAATTCAAGCGTGCCAGTGTAATTTTTTTATATTTGGCTGGAAAACCACAAGTGGCTATCGTTAGAGCACACCAGCATTTAAATGTGAATAAATCTTTTGTGTCTCGTACCATCGCTCGTTACAGTGATACTGCTAGCGTAATCCGACGTCAAGGAAGTGCACGGAAGAAAACAGCAACATCGGCGGAAATGGTTCGAAAAGTTAAGAAGCGACTTGATCGAAACCCGCTTTGCAGTGGCCGAAAAATGGCTCGTGAGCTAAACATATCGCAACATTCCATTCGGCAAATATTAAAAAATAAGCTCGGAGTAAAGCCATTGAAATTCCAAAAGTGCAAGAACTTACACCGCAACAGAAAGAAAATAGACTCAAAAAAGTTAAAGAGTTGTTTTGCTTGGCGGAAAGTGGTGAACTGCCGAATTTGTTTTACTCCAATGAGAAAACATTCGTTGTCCAGAAGTTTGTAAACAAACAAAATGATCGTGTTTACTTGCCAAAGAGGTCAGCTGAAAATGTGCACCCTGTGATGGTCGCTCGCCGCTCGTATTAATCGGCCGTGGCATCAGAATAAATGCCTTAGGCACGCAAATATTTTGGCCGCAGACCTTGGACATTCCAACAGGACTCAGCACGCGCCACCCAAAAAAGGTTACAAAATAAAGTTCCTCGCTTCATTTCCAACTCATAATGGCCATCAAAATCTCCGGATACCAATCCGTTGGACTATTGTGTCGGGAGTATTTTGGAAAGCAAGGTTGGCACTAAAAAATATCAAAGTGTCGATCACCTCAAGCAAGCGCTTCGCCGGGAATGGGCCAAAATCCGCAGAGCAACATTTGGGCAGCGTGTGACGGTTTCATTTGCCATTTGAAGGCCATAATTCGTGCCAAAGGTGACCAATTCAAACAAATCTAACTTATTCAAAAATTTGATGCTATTTCCGACATTCAATAAAATTAAAAAAAATGTAAATATTTTTGGCGTTTGACTTTGTTGAAGTGTTTAAGTCGATCTAACGATGTCCGCCTGCCTGTATATTAAATTTCGATACAGCCCACATTATTTGAGGTAGAGCTTCAAAATTTGGCAGAACAATCTGAATTTGAAAATGAGATATATCGGTCCCTCGGTTTTGGTATAGCCATCACCTCCGGATATTCGATATTTTGATGATTTTTGCCACATTTTGTCACGGATTTGTCTAAAAATTGGTGTTTGTGGTTCGTAATGAATTCTAGTTCCGGTGGCGGAACATCATGTATATAGGTCCACGTTTTGTTATAGCTCCCGATATTTGGTATTTTGAGGATTTTTGCCACATTTCCCCACGGACTTGTCTAAAAATTTGTATTTGTAGTCCGTAATGGACTTTAGCTCTGTTGCCGGAACATGGTATATAGGTCCACTTTTTGATATAGCCGTCATATAGGGGGTCCCCGATATTCGGTGTTTTGATGATTTTTGCCACATTTTTTTCACGGATTTTTCTAAAATTGTTATTTGTAGTTCATAATTTGATCTAGCTCCGGTGGCAAAATATTGAATATTTACGTTTAAGTAATTCTATAGCGCACATATAACGATACCCACCGATATTTGGAGTTTTGATAATCCTAGTTCACATTTACCCACGAAATTGTTTCAAATTTGGTATTTAAGAATATTTGGTAGATGACAATCCTTGAAGTATAAAATTGTCTATAGGTATTGGTATGTGGGGACCATATAACGGCTTCATCCATTTTATGTTTTTTTGAAAAGTTTAACAGCATTATCCAAACGGTCTTACTGGTATTTGAAGTTTAAAGTGGAACACGTTTGAATTCAGATACTTTTATATAAAAATGTTTCCTCAACCTAATGGTGGAGGGTATTAAAAGTTCGGCCCGGCCGAACTTAATGTTTTTTACTTATTTATAATTAATTTTGATTTTTTGGTACTAATGTTTTTCTGTAAATTTACTTTAATATATTATCACACAACAAACAAGACATTTGATTATTTTTTTATTTTATTTTTTTTACACACGTACATTACTCGTGTAGCGACCATGTATCACACGATATTTATAAACATAAAAAAATTGGTCAGATCATGGTAGAATAATACAGGTAGATGCATCAACGCTTGGGAACATTGATATGTCAAAAAATTTTAAATGTTCTATCAAATATAAGTAGATTTTTATATGTTTTCTTATACGACGTCATTCGCGTTTCTCAACAATTTTTGCAAATATAAATAATTTTTCATTCATTCCAAAATCGGTTTGACAGTTCATTGTCCCAGCAGCTGTGTCGATACAGTACATTAACATACAAATGGGTTAACCCACTGGATTTGGATTAAAATTGTCATATCCATTACTTATACTTCAAATAAATACTCTTGAAGTAGGTTAGCCCTGAAAAAAGTTCTAACGTAAACATGGCTTAATATTTTGCATTTTTATATATTTTATATTATATTTTTGATTTTATTCGATAAGTGCTGTAATAAATAGGGAACACTAGGTACGAAAAATGACCCATTAGAGTTTCTTAGGCATTAGAATTCGCAATTTAAATCCAATGTATTTACTAACTAAACGTACTATTAGTTAGTTTTACTGCGCATTTCTAATGCATACCATCCGGTATTTAAATGGAAACACCATTTATGCTAAACATTTCGTTAATCAATATAAGACCAGCAGAATTTTTTTCTATAAATTAAAAAAGTATCCAAATTTTCTCTCTCATATAATAAAATTAATTTATTAAAATATCTACAACTAAGTCTTAAGAATATCATGAAATTTTAACCAATTTCAGCTTGATTCAAAGATTCCATTTGATTTACAATTGTATTCTGATTCGAAACACTTGCAGCCGTAACCATTTCATAACTTGATATGGCCTTGGGTAAATCCCGTTTCACAATTGTGGCATTATATTCAGCTGGGTGATGACGCCTATAATGAGTGTAACGATTCGATTTCGATTTAAATGAGGCCTCACAATAGGCACAGCTATACAAATCGATGCCCGTGTGGGTGGCCATGTGCTCCTGCAAGATCCCATTAAATATGCATTAGACAACAAAATAAACATCCAGAAAAAACTTTGGACTTACTTTCAACAGCGTTGGCGTCTTGAACGCCTTCTCACACATCGTACACTTGTGTTTCTTTTCGGGATTGTGCTTGAAGCGTTTGTGCTGTCGCAATGCGGTACGCGTCGTCGATACAAAACCACAAATCTCACAACGATGTTCATTGTCCGCTGTCGTATGCATGTTGAGCACATGCCGCAACATGTGCGATCGTGTTGCATACCATTTTTGACAATATTTACACTGGGCCGCCACCTTGGGTGCGTGCACCTTTTTCTCGTGCTTCTTGAGAGTGTCTAATGTCGGCTTGACCGCCCCGCATATTTCACAAATAAATTCTTTATCCGGATAATGATATTTGAGATGCCTAGCCAAATACGCTTCACATGCATATCTGAAATTGTATTTATATGTACATATATACGAATGAAATGCGACAATTGATAGGATTTCAGAATATGCTCAAATAAGGGAGAGAGAGAGAGAGCGTGTTTTAAGTGTGTGTGTGTAAGAGATAAATTAAAAAAGAGTATAACTTGAACAAAATAAAAATTGGGATAAAATAATAAAATATTTCTTTGGGGTGGGCGAAAATTGGAATGTTTCGATTTTTGAAGATTTACAAAAATTGTTTGCTTCCCCCCCTGTCAAATACCCGCCGAGGAGCTAAAAAGTAGTAGACCTACAAAAAAAGCCGACAAGAAATTTAAATTTGCGAAGAAGTGGTTTCTTAGGAGTCCTGCTCAGAATTAAATTTGAAAGGGTCTTTCAGTTAAAAATGCAATACATAGCTGGTGTACTTCCTGCTAAAATGGATGGCTTTGAATGAATGTATGAATCATGAACACATCAATGAATATAATATGATTACAATTTACAACAGATCAATAGTGCGATTATGTAATTTTTTACAGATTTAACGACGATAATTGATTACAGCTATTATTTAATTGCTCATATTTTTGGTAATTAATCTGCTCGATTTCGAGTAGATTATAGTAAAACCCACAGGAGTACTCCCGCTCGGATTCGAATAGAGAATGAAACCCGCTTGTACCCTGCTTTAAATCACCAATGGTTTTATGGAACCCAAATACAAATTGGAACCCAACTTGCAAATTACAACTAAACCGTTTGGATAATGCTGTGAAACTTTTCAAAAAACAATAAAATAGTTGAGGCCGTTATATGGGGGGTCATACCAAAACGGGAACCTATATAGGCAATTTTATACTTCAAGGATTTTCATCTACCAAATTTTCTTAAATACCACATTTCAAACAATTTCGTGGGTAGGATTATCAAAATGCCGAATATCAGTGGATATCGTTATATGTTCGATATAGGAAAACATTTCGCCACCGGAGCTAGAACCCATTAACAACTACAATTACAAATTTTTATACAAATGGTTCAGCTTTTCCTGCTAAAATTCTTCAAGAAATGTTGCCCATCAATGAGCTATTGACTCTCTATGGAGTAGGTTTCGAAAGAATGAGCCAATATTGTCGTATTTCGTATAGGACCATAAATAAATATGATATAAATATTGTAAGGTGCCACTTTATATGAGAAATGTGATAATTTGTAGAAAATGTTAAATGTAGTCGACCGAAGTATTCCATTTTAATACTTCATCTAATACAGACAAAAATATTGATATGGCCAAAATTACAAGAAAATCGAACATTTATATCCAATTTTATGCGAAATCATAAATTCCATATTCATTTCAGATTTCTTATTGAGAGAAATATTTAGATATAGCACGTTGTATAGAATCGCTGAATGTTTTGACACACAAAAGTATTGACAATTGTGACCCATTGTGGGTGAGGTAGCAAAAGATGTTCGCAGGGCTATATCACCTTCCCAACAGATCTTGTGTAAGCAAAAATGCTTGTATGTGTGACATTTCAAGAGAGATAGATGCTTATTCTGGATTTTATAATTATTTTGGTTATTCAAAACGTTGACCCTTTCTGGAGGAACTACCAGAAGGAATGGTCCTATCTTTATCAACTTTATAGCAGATCTTGTGTTGTTGGAAATATTGAGATGTGCTAAGTCTAAATGGAATCGAATTTTAATTACGTGTTTTATGAGCTTCATGAATATTCAAAATTTTGAAACTTTGTGGGGGAGGTACCAGAAGGAGTGGACCGATTTCTACCATCTTCACACCAGACCTTGGATTAATAAAAATATTGTGATGTGTCTAATTTGTAAGAGAGCTATAATTATTCAAAATTTTGACCCTTTGTGGGGGAGGTATTTGATGGAGTGCACCGATGTCCATCCATTTTCACACCTGACCTAGCACTGATGTAAATATTAGGATTTGTAAAGTTGGAGCAAAATCAAATTATCCTTTCTCTTTCTGTGCAGAAAATATTTTTTTTTTGAAGATTTCGACCTTTTGTGCGGGAGTCACCAGAAGTAGTGGACCGATATATTCCATATTAACACCAGACTTTTGGTTAATAAAAATATTGAGATGTGTTAAATTTGAAGACAATCGAACATCTTACATAACATTTTATAAGATTTATATTTTTTCAAAATTGTGTGCTTTGGAGGAGAGGTACTTGATGGAGTGAACCGATATTGCCCATTATCGGACCTGACCTAGCACTAATGTAAATATTAGGATTTGCAAAGTTGGAGCAAAATCGGATTATTCTTTCTCTTTCTGTGCAGTAAATTTTTTTCTTTAAAAATGTTGACATTTTGTGTGGGAGGTATCAGAAGGAGTGGGCCGATATTGCCCATCTCCGAACTCGATCTAAGTTTGATAATAATATTACGATTTACCAAGTTTGGATCAAATCGGACACACCCTTCGAGAGCTATGGGGCGCCCGCCAGACAGACCGAGAGACGGACGGACGAACATCGCTAGATCGACTGAAAATGTCCTGAAACGGATTTGGTCCAAAGAGACCTACCGTTATTTCGATGAGGCACGTTTTGACATATTAAATGATATATACCCCCTTTAGCCATATGGCTGAGGGTATACTTAGATTAGATAAAAGAGATAAATCATTTACTTAATGCTTGACATTTGATTATTATCTTTCCATTTATTTAAAATGTGAACAAAATGTTAGCAACAAAAAGAATTCATCTTCATTCAGTGTTCAAAAATGTATATAGATAAACAAAAATTACTACATATTATTCAACTAAAAGGCTTTAGCGGGGTATTTCATTTTTTGCACATTATTTTTGGGAATCATCAATTCGCATATCTTCTTATGTCATCATAGCTCAGGCTAGATTTATTTCATCAACATCATCATCATCATTCCGACTACCATCGTCAAGAATTATTTCATATTTAACAATAGTTTCGGGCCATGGTGATTGGGAATCATCAGCCCGAGCATCATCATCATCATCACCATTATTGTCATCCTCCATTGCCTCCATTTCATATTCACTGATCGCCTTGGGCTTTTGTCGCCTTGTCATCTTGGCATACTCCAAGGGATGCATACGTTTCATGTGCGTAAAACGATTTGAGTTGAACTTGAATGTCATGTCACAATAGTGACAACTGAACAGATCAATACCGGTATGGGTTGACTCATGTTGCTGCGTTGGAAACAAAAAATCCAAAAACCAAACGAAAAAAAGTGTTGAGATAATTTTCCGACATTCTCGTGTGAATGGAGATCAAACTTACTCGCAACATACCACGCGTCTTGAATGCCTTCTCACAGTACGAACATTTATGGGTCCTTTCCAGAGTGTGCTTGAATCGCTTGTGTTGTTCCAAACCCGTTCGGGTCGACGATATATGATCGCAAACATCACAGCGATGTTCTGCACCAGCTGTTTCGTGCATATTAACGAAATGCACCAGCATGCATGGGCGACTCGAATACCATTTGCCACAGTAGGGACATTGTGATGGGGTTTTGGGTTCGTGCACCCGACGTACATGCCTTCGAAGTTTGGCCTTCGAGACGGCAATTCGACCGCATGTTTCACAAATATAGTCTTGTTTGGAGTGTTGTTCCCGCAAGTGTTTGGTTAATTTTTCTCTGGTTGTTAATCTGCAAAAAATTGTGAACGGTGAACACGACAGGAGTGTGGAAGGGTATTTAATTTTAGATTACCGAAGCATGGAGTGTTTGACACAAAATAAATGATTTATTTTATTTGAAATGGCTTCCCAGCCCAAGTTTGACAGGTAGCTGCTCAAACGACCTACATTTGGCATTACCAGGAGGCCCCAATATCATGAGTTAACCCCATACAATTCGCAAAACAATCTATTATGCTCTCGGCATACACTGTAAATGCTGGACAATAAAGTCCAAAAATATCTTAACTTCGAACCCGAAACATGCCTTTCGAAATAATGACAAGAAAAAAACATAGTTGACATTACCAGTAAGTCAAACAGTAATGATTTTTTAAATAGAAGGTAAATGTCTGACAACAAATCCGAAAAAATCTTAAAATATGCCTTTCCAAATAATGACAAAAACATAGCTGACATCAGCAGTCTAACAACATAACCGAAAAAAATCTTAAAATACGCCTCACGAAATATTGGTGAAAGTCATTTTTGACATTACCAGTAGATGAAAAAGTAATGAGTTTTTGAATTACATAATAATGAGTGAAAACCTTCAAACGGCCTTTTCTGGACATAACTCATTCGCATCGTTCAAAGGTCTTCTATAGAAAAAAATCTTCGCAAGGTCTCTATAGACGGAAGCCATTTCCAAACGTCTTCTAGAGACAGCAGCGCTTTCGAATGTTCTTCCCCAGACAAAAGACCTTCAAAAGATCATCTTTAGAAAAATAACCCTCGAAAGGACTTCTAAAGACAAAAAAACTTCAAAACTCTTACACAGACACAAAAAACTTCGCTAGATCTTCTACAGACAGAAAACCTTCGAAAAGCATTCCATAGGTGGAAGACCTTCCAAAGATCTGTAGGTGAAAAACGTTTGAAAGGGTGTCTAGGGTCCCCTTCCTTTCCAAATATTTTCTAAACCTGACAGGAGATCTACAAGAGATCATCTTTCGACAGACGACCAGCGAAGGGTCTTGTACAGACAAAAGATCTTCTACAAACAGAAGGTCTTCGATAGACTGTAGGCCTTAAAAAGGTTTTCTCGAAAAAAGTTTGAAATGCCTTCTAGAGAAAGAGAGCTTTGAACTTATTTCTGTGGAGAAAAGACCTTCGAAAAGCCTGCTATAGACGTAGGCCTCTACAGAGGTATCCTATAGACAGAAGACTTATTATTTCTATTGGCAGAAGACCTTTGAAGTATCTTCTATAGACGAAAGATATTAAAAAGCCTTCTTAAGACATGTAATTGAAGGATTTTCTGTAAACAGAAGACCTCTTGAGGGGTCTTTTCTAAAGACAATCTTCTACAGACAGAAAATTATTCTGTAAAAGGAAGACCTTTTACAGGGCTTCTATAGACAAAAGACTCCTGAGCGGTTTTCTTAACATAGCAAATCTTTGAAAGATCTTTTTAGCATTGAAACATCCGAAGAGGTCTTCGAGATTGAAAAGATCCACCAAAGGTATTCTAGAAGCAGAGGGGCCATCTAGCCATTAAAGACTTTAACTAAAATTTCATCTTTTAATCCTTCTAGCTTCAGTAATCTTCTTAAAGTTCTTTATGACAGTAGTATTCTAGCCATAGATTACTTCTCAGAAGTATTCTAGACGTAGAAAACCTCTCAAAGAACTTTAGGCCATTCAAGCGTTATGTAGCTTCAGAAGAATGTTTAAAGCTCATCTAGCTACGGAAAGCTTTCCACAGATCTTCTACCGCCAGAAGACCTCTTAAAGACCTTCTAACCATCTATAGTCTTTTAGTGATAGAGGACCAAAGAACTTTAGGCCATTCAAGCGTTATGTAGCTTCAGAAGAATGTTTAAAGTTCATCTAGCTACAGAAGACTTTCCACAGATCTTCTACCGCCAGAAGACCTCTTAAAGGTCTTCTAACCATCTATAGTATTTTAGTGATAGATGACCTTTTTGAGGAGTGTAAGTCATAGAACTCAAAGAGGTTTTGTAGACTTGGAAAATGTATCAAAGACCATTGCGAGGTCTGCTGAATCTAGATTTTCAGAAGGCCTCTCAAAGTTACTTAAGTACTGGCAGACCATTAATGGATTTCCTGTGTAGAAATCCTCTTAAAGGTTTCCTAGCCATATATGATTCGTCTGTTCCAGAACCTGTAAAAATCTACTAGTTCTGCCATTTTTCGATATCATAAAGGGAAAATTTGTTATCGTAGGGAAAATGTTTGCCTTCTTGCAGTTCTGGAAAAGACCAAATTTCTCAATTTTTTGTAGCAATAGAAAGTTTCATTGAGCCCTTCTAGCCAAAGAATATGACAAAAAGGTTTCTATTTACAAAAGAGCCAAATAAGATCTCTTTCTTCCTGTGGAAGATCTCTTAGATCTGTGCAACGGAATTTTATGCATCTACTTTACATTATATGTACAATTTCCACTTAATTTTAAATATAAACAATACATTTGCAACAAAGAAAATGTTTTATATTCATTCAATATTCAAATATTTCATATACATACAGACAAAAAAGACAGAAAATAAAAAAAATAATAATCTTTAAAATAGTAAGGCTTTATGATTCATATACACGAGATATTTCAACTGTTTCAAATTGGGTCTCCATATCGTCGTCATCAACAAATTCAGCATCATCCTGCTCATCCAGAGGTATTTCATATTCAATAATAGCTTTGGATTCGATTTGGGAATCATCATCATCATCATAGTCTTCGTCTTCATTCTTTAGAGCTATTTCATAGCCAATGATAGCAGTGGGCCTTGGTGGTTCATCATCAACATTAACCACACGACCACCTCGCCGCTTGTTATGGCCCACTACCGCCTCATATTCACTGATCGCCTTGGGCTTGGGACGCTTTTCCGTTTTGGCATATTCCAAGGAATGCATTCGCTTGATGTGAGTAAAGCGATTTGAATAGAATTTAAAAGTCATGTCACAATAGGCACACTTGTATAGATCTATGCCCGTATGGGTGGACTCATGTTGCTGGAAGTAACCCGAAAACAAAAAAAATAATCTAACATTTGTTTGGAAGACGACCACGATAGAACTTACTTTCAACTGGGTGGGCGTCTTAAATGCCTTCTCACAGTACGAGCATTTGTGTTTCCGTTCCAGATCGTGCTTGAATCGCTTGTGCTGCGTCAAGGCCGAACGTGTCGATGACACATGGCCG
This sequence comes from Musca domestica, assembly GCF_030504385.1. Taxonomy (NCBI): domain Eukaryota; kingdom Metazoa; phylum Arthropoda; class Insecta; order Diptera; family Muscidae; genus Musca; species Musca domestica. The sequence goes on along the minus strand of NW_026712219.1, from coordinate 10,262,844 downwards.
CAAATATCACAACGATGTTCCAAACCAGCCGTCCGATGCATATTGAGGGCATGCATAAGCATTAGGGCACGCGTCGAGTACCATTTGTCACAGTAGGTACATTGGGTACGAATTTTGGGTTCGTGCACCTTACGGACATGCCTTCGAAGTATGGCCTGTGTGGCTGTAACTTTGCCACATGTTTCACACATATAATAGCGCTGGGGATGTTGTTCACGTTTGTGTTTGGCCAATTTAGCTTTGGTTGTGAATCTGAAAATGGGGGGGTTGCATTTTTTGAGAATATATTCATAGTAAGAAGCAGGAGATTTGGCAGAACGATAATATACACTACAAGATGGAGTGTTTGGCACAACAACGATAAAGATTCACTTGATTTCAATGTTAACAGACACTTTTTTTTAAATTGCATGATATGCCAGGACGATGTTATTAAGCTATAAGTTAATCCTTGACATTTGTCAAATTGATTAAATTGAGAAATTAATTAATTTTTGGTGTAAGAGAATATAGAATATAACATCGATAACAATGAAACGGGATGAAGCTTGAAGAAGCTTCAAAATGTTCATTGAAAGGCAATCGTGATCAAGGTCATGTACATTTTGCTGAAACGCTTTTTTTAGTTAGATACAGAATCTGCTAAAAAAAAAAAAAAACACAACAGCCGTGATGAAAAAATTATGATATTTTTAACAATATGAATGAATGAAATTCGTAACAATAATGAAACGACTTCGTTACAATTGTGAAAAAGTTTCATTATTTTAATTAAGCTTTTCATAAAATTAATCAAATTGCATCATACAATTAATAAAGTTTTATCAGAGCCAGATTTATCAGCACTGTAACAAAAGCAACAACTGACATGACGAAAAAGAATGACATTTTTAAAAATATGAAAGAAAGAAATGCATAGTATTACTGAAACGACTTCGTTACATTTGTGAAAAAGTTATATCATTTTAATAAGGCTTTTCATAAAGTTAATGATTTTTATACCCTACAACACTATGTGTTGGGGGTATTATAAGTTTGATTGGGCCAGAATTTATGTAACACCTCGAAATATTGATTTCCCATATAGGAAAGTATATATGGATCTTCCTAGCTCGCCGAGCTGAGTCGATCTAGCTATGTATGTCCGTCTGTCCGTCTGTCCATGTTAATTTGTAATCACTCTACAGGTCGCAATTACGGCCCGATCTTCACGAAATTTAGAATGTAGGTGGGGTTAAGGTCAGAATAGAACCCTATTTCTTTTGGAGATGATCGCATAATATATAGGGGTTGAAATGGACCAAAAACTGAAAAAATTCCTGATTTTTCAGTTGCTCTACAGGTCGCAATTATAGACCAATCGACGCGGATTTTCGCATGTAGCTAGAGTTTAGGGCGAGGAAGAAGCCTACCAATTTGGGTGGTCATCGGATAATATTTAGCGGGTAAAATACACCATATCTTTCGTGTTGAAAAAATTCAAAATTTTTCATTAAACCACGAATATTTTAAATCCTGGCGAAATCACAAAGCCATGACAAGGTTACTTCTAATCTTTACATTGATGTTAATATCCAACAAAACGGATATTTAGCAAAATATGTGCGATATATATGTCTATCAAAAAAGATATGCTTGAAAGATCTCCTATATGTCGAGAACGGCTGAACTGATTTCGACAGTTCTCATTAATTCAGAATGGCCTCTTGACAGGAAAGAAACAACGTCTAAAAAAATCGCATAAAAATATCTTTCTAAAGATGAAAATATTGATTTTGTAAAATGTTCTCATATTTTTTCAATTTTGTCATATTTTTGGCATATTTTCATTTTGAATTAAACATTTGGTAATGTTTCTACAGCTAACAAAACTAAGTAGTTAGGATTTCAGGATATCATATACAGATCGCATTTATGGCCCTATACTTACGAAATTTTGCATGGGGATAAGAAGAGGGTCAGAATAGAAGCCTATTCTTTTTGAAGATGATCGGAATATATTTTGGGGTTGAAATGGACCAAAAAAACTGCAAAATTGTCAGCAGGTCGTAATTATCGCCCGATCCTCACGCACATTTGAATGGGGTTACCGGACATTGCATAAGCCAAGCAGTTTTGGATGGCCATCCAAAAATATTCAATGTGTGAAATTGTTTGCCAATTTTTGTAGATAAAATACGAAAATATCCATTCCAGTGACTTTCTTCCAGTGACACACTTCTGACTATTTCTTTAACGCTGATTTCGTTGAAGAATATAGTCAAATGTCTGTATCACATATAGATGCGATTCAGTCAAAAACCAATAATAAATGTTATTGTTTTGCCACTTCTGAGAGATTATAGGTCTTTGGGAAATATTGGTTCCAGATCTAGGAAGACCATTTACGTGCAACATCTACCAATAAATTGGAAATGAGCAAATTATTTTAAGTTGCTATTATTCGAAAATTAGATAACGAAACCTGATGGTTTTCGTTTATTATTTATCAGAATATCTTGTGGAATTCTTTCGAGTATCTCGCCTATATAAACTGTATCGTTTATTATAGTGTTGTAGGGTATTCAACGGTCGGCACCGCTCGACTGTAGCCTTTGCTTACTTGTTTTTTTATAAATTTTATGAAATTGTTTCATACTATTAATGAAAAATTAAAGTAATTTTTTCTTTGACAGTATTGAAACTCAGTTGAAGATAATATTTTTGGCAGTACCTCATACGAACGACGAAGTCACAAGTGATTGAAAAAATACAGCTTGATGGAACACAAAAAAAAAAAACCATGATCAAGAACAGGTAGATTTTGGCGAAGCGTTAAGTAGAGAATTGAAAATTTAAAGGCTTCCATATGGCTAGAGATTCAAATATTAGAATAAGTTTAGATTTGTTCGAATTGGTCACCTTTGGCACGAATTATGGCCAATGAAACCGTCACACGCTGCGCGAATGTTGCTCTGCGGTATTTTGGCCCATTCCCGGCGAAACGTTTGCTTGGGGTGATCGACACTTTGGTATTTTTTAGTGCCAACCTTGCTTCCCAAAATACTTCAGACACAATAGTCCAACGGATTGGTATCCGGAAATTTTGGTGGCCATTGTGCGCTGGAAATGAAGCGATGACCTAATTTTGTAACCATTCTTGGGTGGCGCGTGCTGAGTGCGACGGCCAAAATTTTTGCATGCCCAAGGCTTTAATACACCCTCCAGAATATTTCCACGATAATATTTGGCATTTATTATGATTAATACGAGCGAAGAGCGACCATCGTCTGTTATGGCAGGCCACACCATCACCATGGCCGACGCTTGAGTTCTGGTGGCCAACCGAAGGTTGCTGACCTCTTTGGCAAGTAAACACGATCATTTAGTTTGTTTACAAACTGCTGTACAACCAATGTTTTGTCATCGGAGAAAACAAAATTCGGCAGTTCACCACTTTCGGCCAAGCGAAGCAACTCTTTAGCTCTTTTGAGTTTATTTTCTTTCCGTTGCGGTGTAAGTTCTTGCACTTTTTGGAATTTCAATGGCTTTACCCCGAGCTCATTTTTCAATATTTGCCAAATGGAATATTGCGATATGTTCAGCTCGCGAGCCATTTTTCGGAAACTGCAATTTCGAACAATTTCTACTGATGTTGCTGTTTTCTTCCGTCCACTTCCTTGACGTCGTGTTACGGTACCAGTATCACGGTTACGAGTGGTACGCTTGTAAACGGTGTAATGAGCTGTCACTGGAATAATTTTAGCAGCTGTCGGACGAGGGGCTTAGAAATGACAGCAGTCTGAAGTTGGTTGCAGTTTTTTCATCTCACCCTGTATATATAATTTAATACGGCCAATTAGATCCTTCGTCAGTTTGGATCAAACCCGTTTCAGGATATTTGGAGTCGATATAGCGATGTCCGTCTGTCTGCCTGGCTGGTGTGTTCGATAACTCTCGAAGGGAGTATCCGATTTAATCCAAACTTGGTACATCGTAATATTATTGTCAATCTTAGATAAGAGAAAGGATAATATAATTTTGAACCAACTTTGCAAATCCTAATATTTGCATCAGTGCTAGGTCAGGTGAGAAAATGGACAATTCGGTACACTCCATCCAGGGTTAAAATTTTGAACAATTATAACTGTAATAAAATGTGAAATAAAAGTTCGATTGTCAAATTACACACATCACAATATTTTTATTAACCCAAGGTCTGGTGTGAAGATGGGATATATCCGACCACTCCTTCTGGTACCTCCCCGACAAAGGGTGAACCTTTTTGAATATTCATGGAGCTCATAATCATTCATACTCCGCACATCTCAATATTTTTATCAACACAAGATCTGTTATAAAGATGGTAGAGATCAGATCCATTCCTTCTGGTATCTCCCCCACAAAGGGTCAAAGTTTTGAATAACAAAAACGAACATAAAATCCAAAATAAGTATGCGGTTCTCTTCAAATTACACACATCACAATATTTTTTTTAACCCAAGGTCTGATGTGAAGATGGGACCTATCGGTCCACTCCTTCTGGTACCTCCCCGACAAATGGTTAAAGTTTTGAATATTCATGGAGCTCATAGAACACGAAATTAACAAAGTTTTGAATAACCACACCAATTATAAAATCCGAAGCAAGCATCCGGTTCTCTTCAATTTACACACATCACAATATTTTTATTAACTGATTAACTTGTTCGAAAAAACAATAAGACCCCACATATAATCTGCATTTAAGGAGAACAAAAGGAATGTACATAGATTTTATGCATTCAAAAAAATCCATTATATATTTGACTTTTTTTTAATAATTGGAAATAACTACAGAATTCCAGAGAGTTTCTTTAAAACTTTAAATCAATTAATTTAATTCAGAATGTAATCATCTTAAATAGGCTCTCATCGAATCAACAGTAGTTGTCGACAATGTCTTCCATTTTTGGACTCATTGGTAGTATTACTATTTCCAAACTTTTCAAATCATAATCGGCAGCGTTATCATCATTGTCCTCCTCCATCGTCTCCATTTTTATAGTTGTGTCTGTAAGCACTGTTGGCTTTGAACGCCTCACGGTTCTGTTAAAATGTTCGGGATGCATACGTCTATAGTGGGTGCAACGATTCGATTGGAATTTAAATGTCGTATCACAATAGGCACACTTGTACAAATCAATTCCGGTATGGGTGGCCGTATGCTCCTGTAATGTGATTGAAAAATAATTAAGTCTTTTCTTGCTTGAGTTCGAAACTTCGTCTGTTTTAAACTTACTTTCAATTGAACACGAGTTTTAAACGACTTATCACACACTGAACATTTGTGTTTCTTTTCGGGATCGTGTCGGAAACGTTTATGCTGATACAAGGCCGAGGGTGACGATGCACAAAAGCCACACAAGTCACAGCGATGTTCAATATCGGCCGCGGTGTGCATGTTGTAGACATGTGCCAACATGTGTTGACGCGTTGCATACCATTTGCCGCAATAGTTGCACTGGGCCTTTATCTTCGGTCCGTGTACTTTATTTTTGTGAATCTTGAGTGCTTTGCGTTTCGGCAAGGCTCTGCCGCATATTTCACAAATGAATAATTTTGAGGGAAGTTGTTCCTTTGAGTGTTTTACTTTTTCGTGTTCTTGTTGATGTTCAGTCAACTGTGTTTCGCTTGGGAATCTAGAAGGGACAGAATTGTCAGAATTTCTCATAAGATGGAAGATGTGGGGGACAAAGGTACCAGTTACATCTGGTAAATATTGATTGTATGAAAGCTTGGAGTGTCTGACGAAAACATTTTTTTAACACCAAAAACTTCCCAATACGAAGATCAAATTACTATTAGGTATTAATTTCTATTATGAAGTTTCTATCTACATTTCAAAATAAAAAAAATAATAATTTAAAAAAAAATTAAGATTTATTTCCGTCTATATTTATGATTCGTGGAAACCAGATAAATGAAATATGTCATTAAATTAATGAAAAATGTTTTTGCATTTTTAATACAAGTCGTACAAATGTATTCCTGTAAAAATTATTTCAAAAAGACCCCTCTTCTCATCTCTGACTGCATTATGTTAATAAAACATTTCATAAATCTAATGAACATTTTTGTTGCTTTAGTATAGTACATGTTACATGAAAAAAGACAAAGAAATACCCTCCCTCATTTGGAAAGAATTTAGCAATTTTCAAAAAAATAAAATCCGTTAAAAATTCTGTTATGGTCTATACGACGTGGACCTGCATAGGCAACTTCTATCATAAGCCATTACAATATGCAAATGCGTAACTAGAAAAAATCGGTGAATAATGTAGCTAAAATCCTCAAAATACCGAATAGGGAGGTACCATTATATTGACAATTTTCTGTCAGTCTGTAGTACCTATAAGGAACTTTAAATACATAATTTCAAACAATTCCGATGAATAATGTCGCTAAAAACAATAAAATACCGAATATCGGGAGGTGCCGTTATATGGGGACTATACGAAGGCGTTGAACTGCATAGACATTTTTTTTGCCATAGGCTGTAGTATCCATTACGAACTTTAAACACCAAATTTGAAACAATTCCGGTGAAAAATGTCGTTAAAATAATCAGAATACCGATTATAGGGGCTATACGAAGACGTGGACCTGTACAGACAATTTTCTGTCTCAGGCTGTAATATCCATTATGAACTTCAAATACCAAATTTGAAACAATTCCGATGAATAATGTCGTTAAAATCACCCAAATACCGAAAATAGGGAGGTACCATTATATGGGGTCTATACAAAGGCGTTAACCTGCACAGACAATTTTCTGTCTCAGGCTGTAATATCCATTATGATCCACGTTGGCAAGAACTTACACCACAACAAAAAGAAAATAGACTCAAAAGAGCTAAAGAGTTGTTTCGCTTGGCCGAAAATGGTGAATTGTCCAATTTGGGTTTCTCCGATGAGAAAACATTCGTTGTCCAGCAGTTTGTAAACAAACAAAATTATCGTGTTTACATGCCAAAGAGGTCAGCTGAAAATGTGCACCTTCGGTTGGCCACCACAACTCAAGCGCTAGCCATGTTACTGTGGGCTGCCATAACAGCCGATGGGCGCTCTCCGCTCGTATTAATCGACATGGCATCAGAATAAATGCCGAATATTATCGTGAAAATATTCTTGAGGGTGTACTAAAGCTTTATACATTCCAACAGGACTCAGCACCATTAAACTCAGCACGCGCCACCCTAGAACGGTTACAAAATGAGGTTCCTCGCTTCATTTCCAGCGCACAATGGCCACCAAAATCTCCGGATACCAATCCGTTGGACTATTATGTGTGGAGTATTTTGGAAAGGTTGGCACTAAAAAATACCAAAGTGTCGATCACCTCAAGGAATGGGCCAAAATACCGCAGAGCAACATTCGAGCAGCGTGTGACGGTTTCATTGGCCGCTTGAAGGCCAAAATTCGGCCCAGAAATGACCAATTCGAACAAATATAAACTTATTCTAAAATTTGATGCTATTTCCGACATTTTTTGCTTTCATTCAATAAAATTTAAAAAATGAGAGGTGATCGACACCTCAAGCGCTTCGCCGGAATGGGCCAAAATACCACAGAGCAGCGTGTGACGGTTTTTTGGCCATAATTCGTGCCAAAGGTGACCTATTCGAACAAATTTAAACTTATTCTAAAATTTGCTGATATTTCCGAAATTTTTGCTTTGATTTAATCAGATTTAAAAAAAAATGTAAAAATCCAAAATACTCCATACTATGGTGGAGGGTATAATTAAGCAACTCGCTCTTAAGAAGTCGATACGATGTAGTTCAATGGACCCTCCATTAGCTAGAGATAACCGATGAATACGAAGTGAAGATTTTAGGTAGCAGCGGTTACAAAGCACTGTTCATAGAAACAAGGAAAGGGTTTCATTATATAAATGATATAGCTTTATAATGTTTATGAAAGAATTTCATAACATCAATAATATAGTATTGTTACAAAATGACGTAACAGTCATTACAAATCTCATGTCAATAATCTAGAGTTGCATAGTATAATGAAAAAAATTCATAAAATTAATAATACAGTTTCATAGGTTCAAAAAAAAAGAATTTCATAACTTCAATGAAATTGCCTTATTACGAAATAGTTTCATAAAATTCATAAAATTTCATAAAATTAAATCTTTGGAATTTGAGAAGCTTTAACGTTGCTATAGATATCATAAGATCATAAAGTTTTTTTATAAAAATTGTGAACACATTTCATGCTAAGAAACAAAAAGCCCCAACTGATGGCCTACTCTTACGAAAGCTATCGGCACCTGTTCAAAAACCATTAAATTTTTCAAATATGTTGTTCAAAAGTTCATAAATTCCCCACGGGAATTTATCTCTCTCTCTCTCTCTCGTTCCCATTGACATTAACTCCGTTATTGATGTATTTTGGGTGAAATGCATAATTTTATTAAATAAGATTCTTAAAAAATTTATTTTCCACATAATATTAAATTAGATTTCATGAATATGCAATAAATATTATGTACATATTATATGTAAGTATTTTTTTTTTTATAAAAATAAATTCTTCCTACATAAATAACCCCCAACTTCTATTATTTTAAAAATCCCTTTCAACTAGACAAGACCTGGACTCTGATCCGTGACTGGAGGAGGTGGTTGTAAAGACGTCGTATCATAACTGGACGATGGCATATCTACATTGGAAGATGATGCAACTTGTTGCTCATACTTTGGTATAGCTGTGGGCTTAGGCCGTCTTATCATATTCGCATTATATTCAACCGGATGGTGACGCCTATAGTGAGTGGAACGATTCGATTTCGATTTAAATGTGGCCTCACAATAGGCACACTTGTATAAATCTATGCCGGTATGGGTGGCCAGATGCTCCTGCAAGAAGCAAAGTTATTAGAACATTTTGATTTTCACAACACAATGCACCGAACTTACTTTCAAGAGTGTGGGCGTTTTAAACGCCTTCTCACACATCGTACATTTGTGTCGCTTTTCGGGATTATGTTTGAAACGTTTGTGTTGTCGCGTCGCCGAACGTGTCGATGATACAAAACCACAAATATCACAGCGATGTTCACTATCGGCCGTTGTATGCATGTTAAGGACATGCCGTAACATGAGCGAACGCGTCACATACCATTTGCCGCAATAGGTGCACTGAGCCGGTACTTTGGGGTCGTGTACCTTTCGCACGTGCCGCTTGAGTACGGCCAGTGTGGGTGTCACTTTGCCACATGTTTCACAAATGTACTCTTTGGCCGGATGATCTTTTTGATGTTTGGCCAATAACTTTTCACATGAGAATCTGAAATTGCAATGAAACAACACACAGGGTGGAAATTCAATTTCAGAATACTCGTTAGTTTGTTATGGTTGATGTTGTTTGAGGTAGAAGAAGGAGGGGGATAAGAAAATCAAAAAAAAATGGAAAAGAATATGGATATTTTCTGATGATTGGAGTGTTTGAAGAAAACGATTTTATGTTAAAGAAATTAAGTGGGTCCTCAAATATTGAAAATGTCCAGATGAACTATTTTTTTAATGAAATAGTATTGGAAAAGGTCTATTTCTCATAAATACAAAAACTGCTTAAAACTCTCCAATGAAATATTAATAATAACAAATAACAAATTCAATTCTTAATATGTCTTCCATAACACCCCTTTTCAGAAAGAAGCACGAATCAATGGAACACCTTTTGCTGGCTTAGGGCTATAGAATACCTTTAGAGAGATTTTTCCATAAAAATATCTCTGAGAACTCTATGTATAGAAGACCTACAGAAGCTTGAGAACGGCTTTCTAATCATTGAAGATCCGCAGAAGGTCTTATATCCACAAAAAAATGGTAAAGTCTTCTACACACAAAGGACCTGTAAAAGGTTTTCCCCATATGGAAAGTCTTTAATCTATAGAAGACAAGACGGACTTATATCCATAGAAGAAAATCGTCTACAAGCTGAAAACCTTATATCTATGAAAGACCCGTAGAAAGTATTCTCTCCATAACAGACCGCTTAAAGGCATTCTTCCACAGAAAACCGTTAGGAAATAAGGAGTTCTCTTCATAGAAGATTCGTTGAAAGTTTTTGTCCATAGAAAGTATCTATACAAAGAGGAAGGTATTAATTTTTTGGAGAAGAGGACAACTAGAAGGTATTTTATATCAGAGGACAATTGAAAGATCTGCTATCCATAGACAATCGTCCAATGCTCTAAAACCTTCTAAAAAATCTGTCCTGTGTCTATAAAGTGTTCTACGAAGAGAAGTTGCACAAAAGTAATCCTCCTATCAAAAAATGTTATACATTTTACGATTGGCTCCTAATATCTTAATTACATCCAAAAAACATCGGAATATCTTTCAAGTACATATGAATGTACAATATGGCTCAAAAGTAAACTTCCGATGTTTTTTTTGGATAATTTTAAGAAATTAGGGCCAAGGTAAAATTGATAGCATTTTCTCATAGCAAGATTACCACCTTAGAAATCCTGATAAAGGCATTTTATGGATAAAATTACATCTATGGTTTTTGTATGTATAGAAGACCTGCCAAAGTGGATTATGGACAGAAGATACCACTAAGGGGTTCCAAAAAGTCTAAGGTGGACAGAGTACCTTTTGACGATCTATGGTTTTGACATCTATATATATTCATGTCTAAAAGATCTTTTGAAGGCCTTCTAAGGTTAAAAATTTGATTACAAAGAAGAAGACCTTCTGAAGATGTTTCAAGTTGGAAGACGGTCTATCCGTCCTTGGGGATTGGAATATCATCTTCAGGTCTTCTATGGATAGAACCCTTCTACAGGTCTGCATAAAACCCTGAAGGTCTTTAATAGTCTTTCAAGGACGGAAGACATTATTTTATTATTATAAGACTATTTGAAGGTCTGGTCTTGAACACCCCTCCTATCGTCGTGCAAATTCTGGATGCTTTCCTTACTTTCCCCCACAATTCTAACGGTCTTTCCAGAGCCTCAACTGGATACCGAAATGATCTGTTGGAACTGCTTCTGCATTTTGTACATTGTCTTGCAGTTTATATTTTCAATAAAAAACAACTGGAATCCTTCCTTTTATACTTTATACAATTTCATTTAAACAATACATCCGAAAACAATCTTAAAAAGTACCCCAATGTCAATATTTCCAAAATTTTGATTTTTATACATCACATTTTCTTTGATGTAAACATGATCTCTTCTTCTCCATTTTCCACAGTTCTATTATTTTCTTTCAATCAAAACTAATGGTACAGCTTCCCGTACTTTTGTACGATTCCATGTTAACAATTTCACAAATTGTCAAGTTAAGAATATTTATTACAATAATTTTTGCGTATGTACAAGAAATAAAACAAAAACTTGGCATTCTCATAAAAAACAAAACTAAATCTATTACGACGATGTTTCAAAATTCTTAATGCCACACGGCTTGGGTCGCCTTATAATGGCTTTTTCATACTCTACGGGATGGACACGTTTTGAATGGGTTGAACGATTCGATTTCGATTTGAATGTGGCATCACAATACAGACACTTGTACAGATCGACACCGGTATGGGTGGCCATGTGTTCCTTGGGAAATAAACAAAGGAGATTGAATTACAACATAAAATACAACTGAGAAAACTTCAGCGCAACTTACTCTCAAGAGGATGGCCACCTTAAACGACTTATCACAGACCGAACATTTGTGCCTTTTTTCGGGATTATGTTTGAACTGTATGTGCCGCTTTTTGGCCTCACGCGACGTTGAAACAAAACCACAAATTTCACAACGATGCTCCACATCGGCATGGACATGCATATTCAAGATATGCGTGCGCAGACCCGACTTGGAGGCCAGCCAAGCTTGGCAATATTTACACTGTTGCCTGGTGCGTGGCGCCTTGGGCAAATGGACTGCCTTCATGTGCATGGCTAGGGCATTGCGGGTAAGCAACAGCTTGCCGCACTGCTCACAAACGGCTGTGTCTGTGGGATTGTGTAATTCCCGATGTATGTTTAGACTTTTTTCGGATGGATATCTGAAAGTTCAAAACAAATAAAAACAAAACACTCAATAATCCCAGTACCAGCACAAAAACAAAAGAAACCTAACAACAAGGACATGAGAAAGAAAAAATAAAAACACAATAGAAAAGTTGAAATTGTTTGCAATTCCGAGCGAGACTCATTTAAATCTGCCTGTTTATTCTTAATAAAAAAAATCTTCCCCCACAAAACAAATCCCTCTCTAATTGCGTGAGTATTTCTCTTTCGGTGGCTTCGTGCGATCGGCAGCCCACTCGGCCCTATGGAAACGTCTGCGGTGGTGGAACATGTTTGCCTTGTTCTTGAAGGTGGTGCCACAATTGACACAAGTGTACAGAGGTTCACCTGTATGGGTGGCCATATGCTCCTGCAAAACATTAAACAAATGAGGGTCAATATCCAAGAAGAGGTCTGTGGACCCCGAAATCAAAACAGAAAAAAAACTCAATCTTGTCATACCTTCAAGTCAAGCGGCCGTTTGAAGGCCTTCTCACACAAATTACATTTGTGTTTGCGCACCACATCATGATTGAACAGTATGTGCTTCTTGAGGGCCTTCGATGTGGTCGACACAAAGCCACACGTCTGACAACGATGTTCGGCCCCGGTGTCGGTGTGCATGTTCTTTATGTGTTCGTACAGCGAACATTTGCTGGAGTACCATTTGTCACAGTACGAACATTGTTCGGGAATTTTTTTCGGTCGCATTTCATTGAAATGATCAAAACGGATGTGGTATTTCAAACGGTGTTTGTTTTGAAAGGTTTTGCCGCACTGATCACAGATCGCATGATTTTCCGGATTGTGTACATTTAGGTGGGAACTCAATCGTTTAGATGTTGGGTATCTAAAAGAAATGTGAATGTGAAAATACAAAATGTACAAGAGATAGGAATATGATTTGAAGGCGATCATCATCATCAATTAACAACAACAAAGAAAACAAAATCGAAGAAATTCGAGGGAGAAAGGAGGAGTGGCTTTGAAAGTTGTTGTGCTTGTTGTAGAGACGTTTTGATTTTTTAAAGTCAAGGAAACTCGTTCTCTTTTTTTAAATTTTGAGGAGTTTTGGGGTTTGAAAGACTATTAGATAAGATTAAAATATGGAATAGGTCTGAAGCTCAGAAAAAAGGGTAGTTATATGTGTCACTTCTCTATTAAACGAAAATACTGAGAACCTTTATGCGAAACTACAAGCTATCCTAACGACCAACCTCGATTCTCTATGTGAAACAGTGCGTGGCAAATTCTGCGATCAATAAGTGTCGATAACAACTGCTCTTTAGCGAAATTGGCGATATCAATTTTTCACTTTCGAAAATATACCAATAACGGCGTTTTTGCTATAGGGAAATTGTCGATAACAGTTGATTAGCTCATCTTCATAGAAAATAATAAATAAGTCAATAACAAATTTTCTTCATAAACATTTTTCGATAACAACTTTTCTTCACAGAAATGTTACCGATAATGGTTTTTCTCCATAAAAAAGTTGTCGATAACAGTTTTTTCCATAGAAAAGTTGTCGATAACAACTTTTCTCCATTGAAAAGTTGCCGATAATAGCTTTTCTCTACAGAAAAGTTGTCGATAACAATTTTTTCTCATAGAAAAGTTGTCGATAACAAATGTTACCCATAAAAACAACTTGTCTCCATAGAAAAATTGTCGATAACAACTTGTCTCCATAGAAAAGTTGTCGATAACAACTTGTCTCCACAGAAAAATTGTCGATAACAACTTGTCTCCACAGAAAAGTTGTCGATAACAACTTGTCTCCACAGAAAAATTGTCGATAACAACTTGTCTCCATAGAAAATTTGTCGATAACAGCTTATCTCCATAGAAAATTTGTCGATAATAGCTCATCTCCATAGGCAATTTGTCGATAACAACTTTCCACCATGGAAAAGTTGTCGATAATTACTTTTCTCTGTAGAAAACAGTCGATTATAGTTTTTCGAGGTTTGATAATAATTTTCTGTATAGAAATGTTGTCAATGATAACCTCTGAAGAAAAGCTGGCGATAATCACTTTTATCCGTAAGAATGTTGTCGATACCAGATTTTCTTCATAGAAAAGTAGTCGATAACAACTCTTTTTCCGTAAAAATAATTGACGACAACAAATTTTCTCCATTGGAAAGTGGTCGATAGCAACTTTTCCCTAAGAGAATTGTTCGATAACAACTATTTTAAATAGAAACGGTTACGATAGTTGTTATCGTCCTATAGAAAAACTATGTTAAGTACTTTCTATAGGAAAAATTATGATAACAACGATTGTTCAATATAGAACTTTCGATGAAAAAAAAGACTTCAATACTTCATTATTTCCATATTGAGACCCCATCCGAAAATTAGTATCGCCCTCATCTAGCAAAGAAGTCCCCTGATAAAAATAATATGCATTGTAGTACGTTTCTACTTAATCTTTATTTGTGTTCAATAATGTGGTGCCCCATCCTGACCCCTTTTTTCAATACTGTGTTTGGGTTGGTAGTAATGTTGGGGCTGGTGGTGGTGGCTGCGGTGCCGGTGTTGGTGTAGATAACTCCGACGATGTTGACAATTGTTGTGTTGTTCGCGCTGTTGCCATTTGTGGCGGTGTTGTTAAATCAGGTTTTTCCAATTTCACTGCCGTCGCCGAGGGTTTTGTGCAATCCAAGGCCCATTCGGATTTATGAAAACGTCTACGATGATGAAACATGTTTGCCTTGGATTTGAATGTTGTGCCACAGGTGGCACACGAATACAACGCTTCACCTGTATGTGTGGCCATGTGTTCCTACAATACAGAGAAAAAGAGCACAAAGCCAATGAACAACTAAACCCATCAAAAACAAGAGGTCATACCTTCAAGTCCTGCGGCCTCTTAAAGGCCTTCTCACAAACACTGCACTTGTATTTTCGAATCATTTCATGATTAAACTGTATATGCTTCTTGAGTGCCGTGGCGGTGGTGGAAACAAAGCCACAAATGTGACAACGATGCTCAACATCGTTGTTGCTGTGAATATTTCGCAGATGTTTGTATATCGACGATGCACTTGAATACCATTTGCCGCAGTAGACGCACTGCTGTGGCACTCTTTCAGGTCGGGGCTCATTGAAATGTTCGTGTCTATTGTGCAATTTGAGTCGACTCAAATCGGGGAATGTTTTGCCGCACTGATCACAGACGAAAAGTTTCTCCGGATTGTGTAATTTTGAATGTCTATTCAGACGTTCAGATGTGGGGAATCTAAAAGAGAAGTATTATACAAATATTGAAGATTTGTTTGTTTTTTTTGGAAAGAATTTATATTTTAGTCTTGAGATTTGGAAGAAGAAAGTTGAAGTTTTTAGTTTTGAGGAGAAACAATGATTCTTTTGTTTTTGGATAATTAGGAAAATGGCCTGAATACAGCAGTGGAGATTTTTTGCACAGTATTTACACAAATTATGGACTAGGGATTGGGGGACGAAATGAATTTGAATGACAAATTTAAATAAAAGCTTGGAAAAGCTGGTTAGAAAATCATAGTCCATAGTTGAAATGGGTTTGACACTCGAGATGCATCATTTCAATACACAAAAAATAGTGGGAACTAAAAACCGAAAATATTCACAGTTGAGGGAAAACTAGGAACTATATATTTACATGAACAATTATAAATGGCCAGCCAATCTAAAGAAGTTTTATTCACCTAATTAATATACCTTCAAACAAGAAATAAGATATGCTCAAGATTGCAGATACGTCACTGCATCTATAAATTTTCAAAAAGTTTTAAAAACATCTTTTTTTTTTTGAGTGATTTATATATCTTCTATTTAAAAGGTTGATTTGTAAGTTTTTACGTTTATAAAAAAATTGGTTAGCAAATCATTGGTTTGCTGGGACCATTAAGTATTATTGACAGATTGTCAAAATAAAAATTTGAAGTTACCGCAAGTTTCCGAAACCCAGTTTGCGATATGTGGAAGCTTCCGTACCAAACCAGCACACCAAAAGCGTTTCTCCTGCCAAATTTCAAGATTCCAAAACTATCCTTTCTAATAGTACAAATTAGGAAATTTAGTACAATTAAGTACTGCTGGTAACTACAGAACAAATTATTGAATAATATTTTATTCCACACCAAGACCGAAAGCGAAACTTATATAATGTCTTTCTGAACAAATGGTAACAAATTTAGTTCCATTCGTACACAATGGTTACTTCCATAATCACATTTTTATCTTAACTCCGTTCATTTAGGCAATTATATGGACAATAGGCAAAGCTACACATAAAACATTAGGACTTTGACTCTTTATGATCGCTGGAACCTTGTCTGCCTTGCGTTTAGTTCATACATACCTTTATGCTAACATTTTTGCGGCTAATAGCCGTAAATTTAACACAATTATCTGGGAGCTTTTCAAAAGCGTGGACCCATCACAAACCCTAAATATCGAATTTTAAAAAATATGGCTAAAGACATTAAAAAAGCGTATATGAGGAGGTACCGTTATATGGGAGCTATAGGAAGACGACATTTTTCTGGCAGAGGAAATAGTGGTCATTAGAAAAGTCAAATACCAACTTTCAAACATATTTGTTTGAAATAGTTAAAATACTGAATATCGAGAGTTGCCGTTTTATCGGAGCTATACGAAAGTGGACCTATATGGGCCACTTTCTGGTAAGAGTTTGAAGAACTCCAAACAATTACTTTAAAAAATGAGGCTTACATTTTTAAAGCCTTTATATAAGCGAAATATCACACTTCAAATCATTCGATTGAAAAATAAGACAAAAAAATTAAAAATACTGAATACATTCCAAGGTACCAGGGGGCGAGATGAAAACACTGCAACCAACTTCAGACTGCTGTCACTTCTAAGCCACTCGTCCGACAGCTGTTAAAATTAGCGGTACGTAGCCCGACGTCAAGGAAGCGGATGGAAGCAACATCAGCAAAAATTGTTCGAAAAGTAAAGAAGCGACTTGATCGAAACCCGCGTCGCAGTGGTCGAAAAATGCCTCGTGACCTGAACATATCACAATATTCTATTCGGCAAATATTGAAAAATGAGCTCGGGGTAAGACCGGAAAGAAAATAGACTCAAAAGAGCTAAAGAGTTGCTTCGCTTGGCCGAAAGTGGTGAACTGCCGAATTTGTTTTTTTTCCGACGAGAAAACATTCGTTGTCTAGCAGTTTAAAAACAAACAAAATGATCGTGTTTACTTTCCAAAGAGGTCAGCTGAAAATGTACACCTTCGGTTAGAAAGGTTGGCACTAAAAAATACAAAAGTGTTGATCATCTCGAGCAAGCGCTTCGCCGGGAATGGGCCAAAATACCGCAGAGCAATATTCGGGCAGAGTGTGACGGTTTCATTGGCCGTTTGAAGGCCATAATTCGTGCCAAAGGTGAGCAATTCGAACAAATCTAAACTTATTCTAAAATTTGATGCTATTTCCGACATTTTTTGGTTTGATTCAATAAAATTTAAAAAAAAAAATGTAAAAATTATGGCGTTTGAATTTGTTGCAGTTTTTTATGTCACCCTGTACACATTTAAAATTTAATTACTGTGTGTTTTCAGATAAAAATTTACTGATATTAAAAGAAACAAAATTTTAGTTTCAATAATAAAACCATATAGCTTTGAAGACATAAGATATCTTGACAGAATGCAAATTTAATAGGGGTTCATATAGAGATACATTTTTTTTGTCACATAGAAATACATTTCAAAACCATAAAGTCTTAAGAAATTGAAAATTAAATAGTTTCTCATATAGAGATACATTTTTTAAACCCCAACAGGCAGACTCTTACAACTAAATAAAAACAAATATTTGAGTTTTTTTTTTTTCAAAAAAATTGGCATGGTTTTACTTAATTAAAATAATTGTTGTTGCAGACTTATTATATGGACACTATAATTTACAGGATACGTAACGTTGATTACTTTTAATAAATTAAAAAGTCTAAAACAGACTCTGTTAACCGAGAAACACAACAACTCATTTCTGTTGGATTTCTTCGATTTTAATCATTAAATCTTTTTTCGGTTTTTCTTTGTGGAAACGTCGTATGTGATGGTAGTAATTTGAATTTGATTTAAAGGTGGCATGACATTCAGCACACTTGTACAACGATTCGCCCGTGTGGGTGGCAATGTGTTCCTTAAATGAAAATGAATATTGTACACATTAAAAATATTAACATGCCACCATTTCGCCCAACTTACCCTCAAGTCCAGCGGACGCTTAAATGCCTTATCACACAAATAACATTTATGTTTTCTTTCACGCTCATGCCGGAATACCTCGTGCACGCGCAAACCTTTGGCCGTTGTCGACAGATGATTACAGATCTTACAACGATGTTCACCGCCCGGATCCTCGTGGATATTTTTCATGTGCGCCTTGACGCCCTTCATGCCACGCAGCCATTTGAAACAGATCTTGCACTGTTGCGGCTCTTTGTCGGTGCGTACCATGTCCGTGTGGTAGTATTGTATGTGTTTCTTAAGAGTGTATTTTGTTTTGAATTTATTACCACAGATATCACAGATCGAATTATATACTTCACTGTGCGTTAGCATGTGTGACTCTAGTTTACGTCTAATGGGGAATCTAGAAGCAGGTACAAAAAAACAAAATTCAAGTTGGAGGGGAAGAGAAGATATCTTTTATTTTTGAAAAAGAAAGCATCACATTCAGGAAAATATTGGAAGTTGCGGACAATTAGATCTTGCTTTTCCCTACCATAAGTGGTGAATATTAAATTTGAAAAGGAATTGAAGTGGCATTTTTTAGAAATCGAGGAAAGTCATTAGAAAAGTTATGGAACGTCATCATGGCCAAGATTAGGTTTGCTTTGCAATAGGTATTCACGGCGAAGTTTTTTTCTATTTTTATAAGAAAATCATAAAAATTATTTGGTATTAACATGTCGTTAAACAAGTAAAATAGTATCAATCGGTTTTGCCGACAGATTTATACACCCAACCTTGAGTTATGATTATTCAAACTGTTGACCCTTTATGGGGGAGGTTCCGAAGCAGTTGGTCAATATTGACCAATTCGTATTTGATCTAAGACTGAAGGCGACTATTTCCTATACTTTATATGAGATTTGTGCAAATTTTTGAAAATGTGGAAATAAACGTGAGATAACAGATATAGCGGACCAAAGTATTTCATTTTTATATCACATCTAATGCCGATAAAAATATTGGTATGGGGAAAATTACAAGAAAATCGAACATTTATATCCAATTTTATGCGAAATCATAAATTCCGATCGAATTACATATTCATACCAGATTTATGGTTAAGAGAAATACCATCTTTATAACAGATCTTGTGTTGATAGAAATATTGAGAAGTCTGAATAGAATAGGATGTTAATTTCCCATTTTATGAGCTTCATGGATATTCAAAATTCTTCACACCAGACCTTGGGTTAAAAAAATATTGTGATGTGTGTAATTTGAAGAGAACCGGATGCTTATTTTGGATTTTATGATCCTTGTTGGTATTCAAAAATTTGACCCTTTGTGGGGGAGATGCCAGAAGGAATGGTCCCATCTCTACCATCTTTATAACAGATCTTGTGTTAATGGAAATATCAAGATGTACCAAGTCTGAATAGAACAGGATGTTAATTTCCCGTTTTATGAGCCTCATGGATATTCAAAATTTTGACCCGTTGTGGGGGAGGTATCGTAAGGAGCGGACCGATTTATCTCATCTTCACACCAGATCTTGGGTAAATAAAATATTGTGATGTGTATAATTTGAAGAGAACCGGATGCTTATTTTGGATATTATGATCCTTTTTGTTATTCAAAACGTTGACCCTTTGTTTGGGAGGTACCAGAAGGAATGGTCCGCTCCCTACCATCTTTATAACAGATCTTGTGCGGATAAAAATATTGAAATTTGCCAAGTTTGAATGAATTCGGATGTTAATTTCGTGGTTCTAAAACCGTTATTTCAATGAGGGATGTTTTGGCCGTATCAAATGGCCGTATCTAGCCATATGGTTGAGGGTATAAATATTAATTGTTTCTTGTGGCATCGAACAAATAATGGGCATTGTTTCTAAAAATCTCTTACCAAGTTTCAAATCGAAATTGAAATATTTTTGAGATTAGAATTTAAATCAGAGAAATATTAATTTGCGATTGTCAAAAGCACATTGGTAACTAAAACAACTAAGTTTAAAATAAAATTCCGATTTTTCAAAATTTTGATTTTTATTTTAATATTTAACAATTTTAAAACACACATAAAATTGGTGTTTTTCTTACGCATTATATTTATTTCAACTTATGTCGAAACATTTATTATTTTCTTTCAACCGGAGTATAAAAAAATTTTCCTAAATTCAAATATTTTTCAAATGAATATAATAGTGGTCTTTATTGAAAACTTCATAAAAGCATTCATTATCTCACAAATGTTCGTGAACATGTCATCCAAAATGATGCCTAGGTTCATGTGAAAGGAAACAAATAAGTAATGAGAACGGAAACAAACTCAATCGGTGTTGTGATATGGGACATAATTGAAAAATATGAAATTTTAAATCACATAGTGGTTAAATTGGAACATAGCAAGAAATGAGCTGTAAATGGGCCCCAAAAAAAGGGGACTAACCTAAAGACCCATAACAAAGAAAGGCGTTTGCGTCATTAAAATGATTCTATCAGCAACAAAGCTAGGGATCAAGCTTATTTCCATTAAAATAAAGACTCTCCAAGACTCCACAATTTTTTAAACGTTCCTACCAAGGCCTGGACGACTGGACATCCCTATGACTGGCAGCCAAGGGCAAAAATTCCTTCATTCGATATTGAAAGAATTCGCTGCGCTGAGTATTCTACATTTTGATGAATTCGAATTTAATTCATATAAACTTTAATTTGAAGTGTATAATCTGTATACCTAAACTAAAAATAAACCGAAGTAAGCATTAACTACTTCAAATTTCATTTGAAGTGATGTTCTAATCCAAATAAAATAATTTTAAAAAATAAATAGAAAATCTCGATGGGAATTAATTTAGGGGAAGTATAGAAGGTGAGATGAAAAAACTGCAACCAATTTCAGACTGCTGTCATTTGTAAGCTACTCGACCGACAGCTGTTAAAATTATTCCAGTGACAGCTAATTGTATTGTTTACAAGCGTACAAAGGCATTTTGGTGACAATTTTGCAGAAAAAAAGTTATTCGTTATGGAATTCAAGCGTGATAGTGTGATTTCTTTATATTTGGCTGGAAAACCACAAATGGCTATCGTTAGAGCACTCCAGCATTTAAATGTAAATAAATCGTTTGTGTCTCGTACCATCGCCCGTTACCGTGATGCTGGTAGCGTAGCCCGACGTCAAGGAAGTGGACGGAAGAAAACAGCAACATCAGCAAAAATTGTTCGAAAAGTAAAGAAGCGACTTGATCGAAACCCGCGTCGCAGAGACCGAAAATTGCTCGTGAGCTGAACATATCGCAATATTCCATTCGGCAAATTTTGAAAAATGAGCTCGAGGTAAAGCCATTGAAATTCCAAAAAGTGCAAGAACTTACACCACAACAGAAAGAAAATAGACTCAAATAAGCTAAAGAGTTGCTTCGCTTGGCCGAGAGAGGTGACCTGCCGAGTTTGGTTTTCTCCGATTAGATAACATTCGTTGTCCAGCAGTTTGTAAACAAACAAAATGATTGTGTTTACTTGCCAAAGAGTTCAGCTGAAAATGTGCACCTTCGGTTGGCCACCAGAACTTAAGCACCGACCATGGTGATGGTGTGGGCCGCCATAACAGCCGATGGTCGCTCTCTACCCATATTAATCGACCGTGGCATCAGAATAAATGTCGAATATTATCGCGAAAATATTTTGGAGGGTGTATTAAAGCTTTGGACACGCAAACATTTTGGCCGCAGACCTTGGACATTCCAACAAGACTCAGCACCATCGCACTCAGTCAGCACGCGCAACCCAAGAATGGTTGAGGTTACTCGCTTCATTTCCAGCGCACAATCGCCACCAAAATGGGATACCAGTCCGTTGGACTATTGTGTCTGGAGTATTTTGGAAAGTAAGGTTGGCACTAAAAAATACCAAAGTGTCGATCACCTCAAGCAAGCGCTTCGCCGGGAATTCGAGCAGCGTGTGACGGTTTCATTGGCCGTTTGAAGGCTATAATTCGTGCCAAAGGTGACCAATTATTCTAAAATTTGATGGTATTTTCGACATTTTTTGGTTTCATTCAACAAATTTAAAAAAATGTTAAAAATATGGCGTTTGACTTTGTTGCAGTTTTTTTTTATCTCACCCTGTAAACTTTAATTAGAAGTGTATATTAGAATCCCCTAAACTAAAAATAAAACGAATTTAGCATTAACTACATCAAATTTCATTTGAAGTGATGTTTTAATCCAAATAAAATAATTAAAATAAATAGAAAAACTTAATTTAGGGGAAATAGGTTATTGAAAACATTTTCTTCATTTTTTTTACAAATTCATAAATATCCACCATAAAGTCAACTAATTCAATTCATGTTATTTTTATATAAATAACAAAAACAAAATTCCAAAAAAGAAAAAACTAACAATTTACAATCATCTTTATCTAATGGGTCCAGTCAATTTGTATAATCGAGTCGGGTAAGTCACTTGGCACAGGTGCTGCTGCTGGTGTTGATACAACCGGCAAGAATTCTTGTGTCTCTTCTTCTGCTTGATTTGTCATTATCGCACTCTTGTTAGGCACATTCCTTTTCCCCAGTTTATCACCCATTAGTGATCCCGTTCCAGCTTTGGCTTGTTCTATGAAATTTGGTGGTTTCTTTTGTTTTCTTTGAGCTTCGTATTCGTCCTTGTGCGAACGTTGTAAATGTTTATACATATTGGCACTCGAAGCAAAGGTCATGGGACATTTGGGACATGTGTAGAGAGGTTGGCCAGTATGCACAGAAATGTGTTCCTAATTTGAATAGACAAAACCACAGATTTTATAGAAAACAACTTTCTTCTATACTCTTCCAAACTCACCTTCAAATCCTGACTACGCTTAAAAGCCTTCTCACACATGGTACACTTGAATTTTCGCTCACGCACATGATTGAAATTTATGTGACGCAATAAGGCACGATGTGTCGTTGAGACTTTTTGACAGATGTGACAACGATGTTCGGTATCCGAATTCGAGTGCATATTCTTATTGTGGGCCTTGAGGCCATCCGGATTGCGATACCACGTGTTACAGATTAGACATTGCAGCGGTTCAGATTGAACGCGCAAATGTTCGTTTTCAATGTGCTTGCTAAGATTGTATTTACTTTGAAAAGTTTTGCCACATTTATCGCATATCTGTCGTGTAACGCCCCCATGGATTTTCATGTGAAGTCGTAATTTTGACATTATGGGGAATCTAGAAGTAGATGGCATAACAAAGGGTAAGTGTGAGGAAAATTCTTACGAAATTTGTTTGAAAGTATAAGCTTGTGCTTACCCCATAATCGATTTTCCCTAAGTGGCTCTTGAGATTATTATGTGAAGTAAAAAAAATAATTGGAAGAATTCAAAATTGGACTTCTGTGGAATAATCATAAAAATATGCGATGGTACAACACTAAAAATCTCGAATGGCAAAAGTTCGGTTGAAATTGAGAGGTGCTCAATTTGTGGTCAAAATATTTTTAATCTCACGGATCATTTTCTTGATAATAAATTATCAATATAACGGTATCTTACATTCACTAAAAGCCTAAAATATATGTTTTCTGTCAAGTCGGTTAAAATATGTGACCAATACTAACAAATGCCTATAACCGACTACACCAAACATCCAACATTTCCCGCAAGATTGTATTCAACTACAAAGCCAAAACCTGGACACAATATTCTGTCATGAAGTAATTTATTTGAAGTATTAGGGGTTTAATAGTGGACTTATATAAAAATTTGTAAAATTTGCCCCAAGAATATAGGGTGAGATACAAAAAACTGCAACAAAGTCAAACGCCATAATTTTTACATTTTTCTTTAAATTTTATTGAATGAAAGCAAAAAATATCGGAAATAGCATCAAGTTTTAGAATACCTTTAGAATTGTTCGAATTAGGCACCTTTGGCAGGAATTATGGCCTTCAAACGGTATTTTGGCCCATTACCGGCAAAGCGCTTGCTTGAGGTGATCGACACTTTGGTAGTTTTTAGTGACAACCTTGCTTTCCAAAATACTCCAGACACAATAGTCTACCGGATTGGTATCCGGAGATTTTGGTGGCCATTGTGCGCTGGAAATGAAGCGAGGAACCTAATTTTGTAACCATTCGTGGGTGGCCCGTGAGAGTGGAAGTGCAATGGTGCTGAGTCCTGTTGGAATGTTCAAGATCTGCGGCCAAAATGTTTGCGTACCCAAGGCTTTAATACACCCTCCAGAATATTTTCGCGATAATATTCGACATTTATTCTGATGCCACGGTCGATTAATACGAGCAGAGGGCGACCATCGGCTGTTATGGCGGCCCACACCATCACCATGGCCGGCGCTTGAGTTCTGGTGGCCAACCAAACTCAGCTGACCTCTTTGGCAAGTAAACTCGATCATTTTGTTTGTTTACAAACTGCTGGACAACAAATGTTTTCTCAGCGGAGAAAACCAAATTCGGCAGTTCACCACTTTCGGCCAAGCGAAGTAACTCTTTAGCTCTTCTGTTGCGGTGTAAGTTCTTGCACTTTTTTGAATTTCAATGGCTTTACACTCGAGCTCATTTTTTCAACTTTTAAATTAAAAGAATTTTTAAACAAAATAACAAATAATCCACAATTGTTTTCTATATAAGTTTATTTATTTAGATAACTTATAATCTAATAGAATTTTCTCCGAATACATTAGGCATTTTTTTGTTGTTCTTTTTTGCCTTTTCGGCTACTGTTGATAGCCCTGATTGTAGCCCTCAAATTTGATGGGCAATAGTGGAGGATTTAAGAATGGATTTCTTGGAATAACCGTTGATGATATGGGCGAATGTGGTTGGGAGTGCGGCTGAGACTGTGAATGGGTGGGTGTTATTATGGGTGGTGGAATTTGTAATTGTAACTGTTGGGATGCAGGTGACTGTGATTGTGATTGGGAATTTATTGCCGATGGCAAGGGTGGCGGAGGTGTCAACAGAAACTCTTGTTTAGCTTCAGCGGGCATAAAACGTCGTTTGGTACGCAATGTATTGGGTAATGATTTAGCTGCTTTAATGATATTGGGAGGCATTGCCTGCGATTTGCAGGCGGCATATTCGGCCTTGTGTAAACGTTGACGATGCTTGTACATATTGGCACTGGAGGAAAATGTCATGGGACAACTGGGGCAAGTGTATAGAGCTTCACCCGTATGCACCGATATGTGTTCCTATAATACAGAAAATTGGCATGAATACAAAAATCGCCTTTGGGTGCAACAAAATTATACAACTCACTTTCAAATCCTGTTTTCGCTTAAATGCCTTTTCACACATGGTACACTTGAATTTCTTCTCGCATATATGATTCAAATATATGTGACGTTTCAGAGCACGATTTGTCGTCGACGTTTTGTTGCAAATGTGACAACGATGTTCGACACCCTCGTCAACATGCATATTCTTTTGATGGGTCTTGAGGCCATCAAGATTGCGATACCATGTATTACAAATTAGACATTGTTGAGGTTCGGGCTTAACCGCGGCATGCTCAGAATCTTCATGTTTTCTCATATTGTACATGCTCTTAAAGGATTTGCCACATTTCGGACAGATGTGACATTTTGTAGGATCGTGAGTATTCATGTGCTCTTTCTGTTTGGCTAATGAAGGGAATCTAAAAGAAGCAAAAAAAGAAGAAACAGGAGTGATGAATGGAGTTTTTACTGTTTTGAAATTTCACTACTAAAGCTCTTGTTTGGGAAATGTGCCTTACCCTAAGTGGCGCTGTTTTATTTGTTTGTGTTGTATACGTTACGTATTCAGTAACTACTAAACTACTATCGATGTAAGCATATGTAATAAACACCATCACTCAGTTGTTATGAGTTACCTGAAGGCAACAGTTGTTTTACTAGCAGACCGGGATATATAACAATTATGGCGACGAGTGAACCAAAACCGCGTGGCAATTTTCAAATGGAGCCATTTGATGAAAAGGCTACAACCTGGAATCGTTGGGTGAAAAGATTTGAGACGGCGTTGGCGATTTTTGGTACGAGCGAGGCGATGAAGGCTAAATATCTATTACATTTCATGGGTACAGAGGCTTATAATAAGCTATGTGACAAGGCTTTACCCTTGATACCAGAGGAATTGCAGTATGATAATATTTGTGAATTGCTGGAGAAGCATTATAACCCTAAACCCAATGAAATATTTTTGAACTTTAAATTCCACTCACGTAAGCAAGAACCTACAGAATCCGCCGCAGAATATTTAGTGGCTTTGAGACATCTAGCAACGGGCTGTGGATTTGGTGAATACCTGGACAAAGCACTGAGGAACCAGTTTGTGTACGGCATAGGGAACAGAAAGATTCAAGGCCGGTTATTGGAAAAGGACGATTTAACATTAGATGATGCAATACATTTGGCAAACATGTTTGAACAAGCTGAAAAGGGGTTCCTGGAAATGAATAAGCAGCAAGAAGCCGTTGACATGGTGAATATGAGAAAGACAAAAGAGAGGGAGAAAAGAGTCAGAGAGACAGAACAAAGAGCGAGATCGAAACTGAATACAAACTGTGACAGATGTGGCAGCAGTAAGCATAATTCAAACGATTGCCGTCACATAAATTCTGTATGCAATTTTTGCAGAAAGAGAGGCCACTTAAGGCGTGTGTGTTTTAAAGCAAGATCTACAATGAAACAAATATCTGACGGCGAAGTCAGTGGAAAGGAGGACTCAGAGCAAGAATTGTGTAAGATGGAAAGTAATGGACAGAGCCCCAGCATACGGGATAAAATTCTATGTACATTGGAAGTAAATGATCGTAATATCACATTTGAAGTTGACACGGGAGCGCCGGTCACCATCATAAGTCTTGCCGATGCGTACAAATATTTTTCGAAGAAAATACGAATTCATGAACCAGATTTGGAACTCTATAGTTATTGCAAGACGCCTATAGATTGCGCGGGATACATATGGGTGAAAGTAAGAGCCAAAGACATAACAAAAGTCAAAATGTATTTAGTACGGGCCAATCGGAAACCATTGCTGGGAAGAGAGTGGCTGCGGTTAGTTAAATTGGACTGGCTGAAGATGTTAAAAGGAAAGAGTGTGTCATCGGTAAGCGTAAACAAAATTCAGGAGTCGGCGAATTTGGAAGGTCAGTTAAGGAGTATCTTGGAGAAATATCCAAATTTATTTTCGAAGTCAGTGGGCAAAATTAGGGGGTTTCAGGCGCGTTTGAATATTAAAACCGATGCTGTCCCGAAATGTATGAAGGCGCGACGAGTACCTTTTCCACTGTTGCAGAGAGTGGAAGATGAATTAGATGACCAAGTAAAAGCTGGATTATTGAAAAAAGTGGAACGTAGCGAGTGGGCTACACCAATCGTGGTGGTCAGAAAGAAAGATGACAAGATACGAATTTGTGGAGACTACAAGATAACGATCAATCCGGTCTTAGTGGTGGACAAGCACCCATTGCCTACAGTCGACGAATTGTTTAGTACAATGGCAGGCGGTGAAAAATATTCGAAGATTGACTTGTCCAAGGCATATCTGCAGTTAGAAGTACATCCAGATGACCAAAAGTTCTTAACCCTGAGCACACACAAAGGATTATTTCAACCAACAAGATTAATGTTTGGCGTTGCTAGCGCCCCGTCTCAGTGGCAAAGATTAATGGAGCAGTTATTAGCGGATATACCGGGTGTTAAGGTGTTCCTGGATGACATTAAAATAACAGCCAAGGATGAGAGGACACACTTAGACCGGTTAGAAGAGGTGTTAAAAAGATTAGACCGATACAATATGCGAATAAATCTTGCTAAGTCGGAATTTCTGCGAGAGAGTATTGAGTATTGTGGTTATGTGATTGATCGACAAGGAATTCGTAAGATACCAGCCAAGATTAAGGCTATTCAAGAAATGAGATATCCGGCAACCAAGGACGAAGTTCGATCATTTTTGGGACTAGTGAATTATTATGGTCGTTTTATAAAAAATTTGAGCTCTATAGTTTACCCTCTAAATCGATTACTGCACAAAGAAGTTCCATTTAATTTTGATGCTAAATGTAAATGGGCTTTCGAAGAAGTAAAGAGACAAGTGGGATCAGAGGTGGTGCTGACACATTATGATCCAAGAAAAAAATTAACATTGGCAGTGGATGCGAGCCCTACGGGTGTGGGAGCCGTATTGAGTCACGAATTTGGCGATGGAACGGAAAGACCTATACAGTTTGCATCGCAAACTTTAAATGCAACACAGAGACGGTATAGCCAAGTAGACAAGGAGGCATACGCAGTAATATTCGGGGTAAAAAAGTTTTTCCAATATGTATATGGAAGGGAATTTACTTTAATTACCGACAATAAAGCAATATCACAGATTTTTGCGCCTGACAAGGGATTACCGGTATTGTCTGCAACGCGTATGCAACATTACGCAGTATTCCTGGAATCTTTTGATTACAAGATTCGTTTGCGTAAATCTAAGGAGAATGGGAATGCAGATGCGCTATCGAGGCTTCCTGTAAATGAATGCAGCAAAACAATCAGCGAGATTGATCAAATTGAAATGGAATTAATTGAGAATTTGCCAATCACCGTCAAGGAATTAGGACAAGCCACAAAAAAAGATGCGGAAGTAAGACGTTTAGTAGACAGTTTGTCATATGGCCGGAAGTGTGATCCTGCCGACAGTTTTGGAATCGACCCATCCGAATTTAGCTTGCAACAAGGATGCTTATTAAGAGGCATAAGAGTGTATGTGCCAAAACCGCTGAGAACTAGAATAATACAAGAATTACATTCGGGACATTTTGGTGTATCAAAAATGAAGTCACTTGCCAGAGCGTATTGTTGGTGGAAAAATTTAGATAAGGACATTGAAAAAGCGGTTGCTGACTGTTATGAATGCCAGATCGGGCGACCAGATGTAAAGAAAGAACCGGTTCATTGCTGGTTACCTCCGAAGAAAGTTTTCGAAAGGGTGCATGTGGATTACGCTGGTCCCTTTTTGGGCAAATATTTTTTTGTACTGGTGGATGCTTTTAGTAAATGGCCGGAGGTAAGGATAGTTCGAGACATTACCACGGAGACAACAATCGAAGTATGTAGAAGTATATTTGCGCAATTTGGAATACCAAACATTCTAGTCAGCGACCACGGGACGCAGTTCAAAAGCGCGAAATTTCAAGAGTTTTTAAAACAAAATGGTATCATGCATAAGTTGGGGGCACCGTACCACCCTGCAACGAATGGTCAAGCAGAACGTTTTATACAAACTTTCAAGACCAAGTTGAAGGCAATGCCTCGTAAGGAGGAGTTACAGCGAAAAATTGATCAAATTTTATTGGCATATCGACGAGCAATTCACCCGGTCACGAATAAATCACCAGCTATGACAATGTTTGGGCGACAAATACAAAGCAGATTGGACCTCCTACTGCCCAACAATGAAGTCCGAGACCCCGAAAGACAAAAAACTACAAGAGAGTTAGCAGTAGGAGACGCTGTAATGGCTCGGGATTATATGGATAAGCTTAAGTGGAAGCCTGGAATAGTAAGAGAGAGAATTGGTGATTTGCATTACAAAGTGAGGCTGGAAGATGGTAGGTGTTGGAACAGACACATTGATCAATTGAGAAAGATTAATGGCAGAGTAATGCTGGATAACGAAGTTGAGGAAACACATAGTGCTAGTTATGAGCCATCAGATTTGACTTTGGAGAAGAGAGAGAACCCTACAAGTATGAGTAATGCGGAACGAGAAGCAACAGACGAATGCGTGATGTCAGACAATCGAGATCAGTCCTTCGCAACGCCCCCAAGTTCTCCGGGGTCAGCATTCATCGGATTTGAAGAGCCAGCAGGGAATGGCGAGGCAGTCAACATAAGAACGAATCCTAGGAGGAATATACGGCGACCTCATCGACTAAATGATTATGTTATCGATACGGATTGAAAGGTATTAGTGTTCGGAGTTTTTTAGCTAATAGTATTTTATTGAATTCATTTTATTATTTTTGTTATAAGAGAGGGGAGAGGTGTTGTATACGTTACGTATTCAGTAACTACTAAACTACTATCGATGTAAGCATATGTAATAAACACCATCACTCAGTTGTTATGAGTTACCTGAAGGCAACAGTTGTTTTACTAGCAGACCGGGATATATAACAGTTTGTCTCCCTCTTTCTATGGTTTTTTAGAAAACACAGTTACACAAAGCCTTGGCCAATTATAGAATTTCTGAACGAACTATTTTCACACATTTCCAATATGAAAATTGGAATTTATAATATTAAATCCATCATACAATCGCAATCATTCTCGTAGAATTTATCATAAAATGGATGATTCTAACAATATTATTTGTCACTTTTGCACTTTCATCAATGATTGTAGGTGGTAGCTCGCACCCATTGTGTCAATTACTTTGTATTACAAATGTGAAATATTTAATTCGAAACCTCATTGTAATTTAACTTTTTACTTGAGTGGATTTAATAAACCTACTTGAGAGGACGTAATATACCTTATTAACCCGTAATATCTTATAATATATCTCATTATATACATCTATTAAATAGATTGGAACAGGAGGAGAGAAGAGGGCAAACAGAGGTCTGAAAGAATTTCATTTGCAAAAATTTGGGACTTTGTCTACAAATCATACGTGAATTCATGGCGATTTTTTAGCTATTATTTTTTTTAACTCTCTGGTTTCACTGACACATCTACACATCTACAGACTCGTATAAATTAAGCCATGAAACTTTTACAAACAAATAACGCTGCAATTGGAATTCCAAAAAGTGCAAGAACTTACACCGCAATAGAAAGAAAATAGACTCAAAAGAACTAAAGAGTTGCTTCGCTTTGTCGAAAGTGGTGAAATGCTGAATTCAATTTTCTTCTCCCCTCGTATTAATCGACCGTGGCATCAGAATGAATGCCGAATATTATCGCGAAAATATTCTGGAGGGTGTATTAAAACCTTGGGCACGCAAACATTTTGGCCGCAGACCTTGCACATTCCAACAGGACTCAGCAACATCACACTCAGTCAGCACGCGACACCAAAGAATGGTTACAAAATAAAGTTCCTCGCTTCATTTCCAGCGCACAATGGACACCAAAATATCCGGATACCAATCCGTTGGACTATTGTGTCTGGAATATTTTGGAAAGCAAAGTTGGCACTACAAAAATACCAAAGTGTCGAATACCTCAAACAAGCGCTTCGCCGGGAATAGGCCAAAATACCGCAGAGCAACATTCGGGCAGCGTGTGACGGTTTCATTGTCAGTTTGAAGGCCATAATTCGTGCCAAAAGTAATCAATTCGAACAAATCCTAACTTACTCTAAAATTTTTTGCTATTTCCGACAATTTTTGCTTTCATTCAATAAGATTTAAGAAAAAATGTAAAAATTATGGCTTTTGACTTCGTTGTAGTTTTTTTTTATCTCACCCTGTATGGGAGCTATATCTAAATTTTGACCGATTATCTCCAATTCCAATAGGCTTCGTCCTTGGGTCAAACAAATGATTTGTGCGAAATTTTATTTGGATGTGACCTGTACTTTGTTTACAAAAATACATGGGCAGACGGTCGTTTTATAAATCCACTCAAAATGTGATTGTATGCAGATCGTCGAGAGGAACTATGTGTCTATCTCGTTTACTTTTTCCTGTAACAAACAAATGCACAAATGCCCGGACCACCTTGTGGTGTAGGATATAAAAATGGACTAAGCCTATGGACTGTTTGAAGCTCAATCGCGTTAAACATTTGCTTGAATTAATCTCCAAACTTTCCCATAGCTCTTGCAGAAAAAGCAGAGCCACTCGAATTAAATACGAGTAGAGAGCGAACCTGCTGACTACGTGAGCTACTCAATCCGTACTTAATGAAAAGTCTCTTTTTAATCTGGGTCTTTTTATTCGGGGGTAGATGAAACCAGCTTCAGGCCCCGTGAGTCAGCAGCATCATGGCGACTAAGTTGTGAACATTTTATTAAATCTGATCTGGTGTAAGGCTTTCATTGCTCTATCCCCTATTAACGAATCATATGAGCTTAATAATAAAAACAACTTCTTAAGTCTGAAATACTGAGCCAGTTAAGCAGCTGAATTGTTGACCTTAAAACGGTTGTGCTTAAGAAATGTGACACAGCTTGGCTTGACTCTGTTCTATATCGTAGCAAAAATAATAGAGAGATAGAAAGAAATTGCTGTCGGAACAAGCCCAGGAATCTCATGGTCAATCTGCTAATCGATGAGACAACTGTCAAACCACCTATTAGCTATTTCATTAACTAGAAAACTAGGCTTGAGATGACAATTGCAATGTGATATTCCAAGGACTCTGGCGAGGGATTTCGCTTCAAAATTCGTTCCGGAATATTATTTCGATTTGCTTTATAAATAATTTTGATTATTTATAATCCACTTTTCTTAATTTGGACCTTTCTTGATATCCAGGACGGACACAATGAATTGCAGGTCTTCGAGTGCCTCTCCTGGTAGTCAGTCATTTCTAAATGAAATCTTTCGTTATAAAAAACCACTTCAGATGGGATTTTATATTCGAAAGCTCAAATAAAAAAGCTTTATACAAATTTTTGACTTTAAGATCTTTCAGGACTTATTACAATATTTAGGATTTTTTCAAACTTCATTTCATTAAAAAATAAGGAAAACTTAATTTAAAAAAATATTTTCAAGAATCAAAATCAATTTACTATACTAGAATCAATGAAAAAGGTCCACTAAATCTTTCGCCACAGATCTTCCATAAATGAAGTGGGGTCTTAAGTTCGAAAGATGTCACTCCTCGCATAATTTTTTTTATATTGTTAATGTCATGGAGAAAAATTACATTCAAAACCCTTAATATTTTTCAAACTGTATTACTCCCAATATACATTGCAGAAAAACAATAACAAGTTCATTTGTATTTTTGTTTATTGCTATCATAAACAGAATTTTTTGAAATACCTTAAGTAGATTACTTATAGAAGTAATTTGAAATGAATTTAACTCATAACTCGAATTTATAAAAATTAAATAAATTGCTTATATGGTATCAAACCAAAATTTCGACTTAAAAAAAAGTGAGTATTCTATAAACTAGTTGAATCGTAAAATAGGTGCTAATTTCTAAATTACTTTAAAAAAGTGTAATAAATATATATTTATTATTATTTTTTCCTGTAAAAAAGTCAGGCTTGATTAACTTTTTTATAGAAAAAAATTAACTCCGATGGACGACTTTTACTTAAAAAACTCATCAAAACCGAGCTTTTCTGCAAGAAAATTATCTCGAGATGAACTCTAAATGAAGAGCAATTACAAATGAACTTTTAAAACGCTAATGCTTTGAGAAAATTCATATCAGAGAACTCTTTAGTAGAGAAAGTCACCACAGTCAAATTTCTCTAGAGAAAAAGTAATCACAAATGAATTTTTCCATCGAAAAAGTAATCTCAGATAACCTAGATGATTATCTGATTATTTCAGGTAAACTGAATCATCTCAGATGAACTTTTCTATGGAAAAAGTCATCTCAGATGAACTTTTCTATAGAAAAAGTCATCTCAGATGAACTTTTCTATAGAAAAAGTCATCTCAGATGAACTTTACTATAGAAAAAGTCATCTCAGATGAACTTTTCTATAGAAAAAGTCATCTCAGATGAACTTTTGAACCTGTAGAAGTCTTTTCAGATTAACTTTCTATAGAATTCAGAGAATTTCAACCATTTCACAAAATATTTGTTTTATGGAAAACCATCTTAGATTTTCTCAAAAAAGTCATCCATAATAAAAAAAAAGAGAAACATTCAACATGTTTTCAAATTATTCCGACATTTTTGTGGGAAAATGTGATCCAACCAAAAAATGTGGAGGTATTAAATGATTGTTAACAAAAGCTGCGGCCGAATTCAGTGTTGTAGATGGTAAAATAACTGGTGATGATGATGATGCGGCCACTGCTGCAGCAACGGCTGAAGCTGATGCCGAAGAATCTGTTATGGCTGTATTATTGGAGTTTTGAGCCGTGTCAGCCGTTGTAGTTGTTGGCATACGGCGTTTGGTGCGTATCGTATTCGGCATCGATTTGGCTTGTTTAATGATATTAACTGCCAATGGTTGTTGTTTGTGTGCCGCATATTCGGCTTTGTGTAAACGCTGACGATGTTTGTACATATTTGCACTGGAAGAGAATGTCATGGGACAATTGGGACAGGTGTATAAAGCTTCACCGGTATGTACGGATATGTGTTCCTGTAACAAATAAACAATACAACAAAAATAGTAACAATGTTTTTTTTTTTTCGCTTTCGGGGGATTCTCCTCTTCCAACTCACTCTTAAATCCTGTTCCCGCTTAAAGGCTTTTTCACACATATGACACTTGTATTTCCTTTCACATTCGTGATTCAAGTATATATGCCTTCGCAAGGCCCGATAATTTGAGGAGACTTTATTGCAAATGTGACAACGATTTTCTCCACCCACAATTTCATGCATGAATTTTTGATGTGTCCTCAGACCGGATAAGTTCCGATACCATGTATTACATATTGTGCACTGTTGTGGTTCGGGTTTGATTTCCGAATGTTCAGCTTCCACATGTTTACGCATGCTCGTATTGCAACGGAACGTTTTGCCACATTGATCGCATATCTTTTGTTTCGATATATCGTGGCTGGTCATGTGTTTTTGTAATTTTGCCTTCGAGGGCCATCTGCGAAGTTGAATTGGATTGAAATGCAAAAAAGTGGAGCAAAATAAAACAAAAAAAAGTGATTTAGTAAAATTTGTTTTTAGTTGAGAATAGGTTTCTTTTTTTGGAAATTATACTCTCTTACCCTAAGTGGCTCTTATTGATGGTTGTTTTTGTTATCACATGTATAATGGTATCACAGAAAGGTTTAATCGCTTTAATCGCGATCAAAATTTACAGAATTGTCATAAGTTGCAGTACAAAACATATTTCAAAATTTAGCTTAAATGAGTGATCTCTATTCCAACAACTCTTCAAACTTCGTAATGGATAAATGGACACATTTCTTAACTTCCATTTTGTTTGTATTAATTTTCCTTTTTCCCTTTTTTTCATTTTTTCTTTTAAATTTTTCACTTTGTCACACTCTCAAAAGTAAAACAACGAATGATGAGAGTTGCAGTTGCAAGAACGTAGATCAGAATAGAGAAACTCATTCACTTACACACTTCAATAGTAAAAAAACAAACGATGGGAGCTAAGTTGCAAGAACTTAGATCCGAATAAAAAACTTATTACGGGGATCAGTAATTCAATTGCATAAACAAATTTTTATTTCAATACGCATAGAGAACGGTATATATTTTATTATACCCCCCTCATCAATATGACTATTAGAAAAAACGAAAATCAACAAAAGAAGATATGTTTTAAAAAATCTTTCCATAAACTTCAACTTTTCTTTAAGAAATAAGCCATCATCTCAAATAACATTTTCCATA
This sequence comes from Musca domestica, assembly GCF_030504385.1. Lineage (NCBI taxonomy): Eukaryota > Metazoa > Arthropoda > Insecta > Diptera > Muscidae > Musca > Musca domestica. The sequence continues at coordinate 10,227,082 of NW_026712219.1, read as the reverse complement.
AGAAAAACTATTTCGGAAAACTCTTTTTGAAATAAGACATTTTAGATAAAAAACTAAAATCTGCTGAATTGTTGTCAAAAAATGTACCAGAAAGCAGAAATCAAATCATGACCCAAGAACGGATGTTCTTAAGATATGTGTCACAAAAAAAAAAAAAAAAAAAAAAACAAGCAAGAAAGCTGTAAGTTCAGCTGGGCCGTAGTTTGAATATACTTTGGAACGAATTAGCAATTTTCAGAAAAAGAAAATCCGTTAAAAATTCTGTTAAAATCTTAAAAATACCAAATGTAGCCGAGTGGATCTCCATAAGCAACTTTTTTCATAAGCCATTACAATATTCAAATGCGAAACTTGAAAAAATCGGTGAATAATGTAGCTAAATTCATCAATATTGGGAGAGAGGTACTATTATATGTGACTATACCAAATGTGGTGGACCTGCAAAGAAAATTTTCTGTCTTAGGCTGCAGTATTCATTACGAACTTCAAATATCAAGTTTGAAACAATTCCGATAAAATCATCAAAATACAAAATATCGGGAGGTACCGTTATATGGGGGCTATACGAAGACGTGGACCTGCATAGACAAATTTCATGTCAAATGCTGTAGTATCCATTACGAACCTCAAATACCAAATTTGAAACAATTCCATTGAATAATGTCGCTAAAATCATCAAAATAACGAATATTGGGAGGTTTCGTTATATGGGGGCTATATCAAAACGTGAAACTACGTGGTCCATTTTCAATACCAAAAGTTCTGCAGACATAATATACATTGGAGTAAAATTTTATCAATCTACTTCATTTCGTTCGGAAGCTAGAGTGATTTCCAGAGACGGATAGACATCGCTAAATCGACATAGAATTATGTCGATTATGCTGATCAAGAATATATATACTTTGTGGAGTCTTAAATGTATATTTCGAGGTGTGGAATGACAAACTTAATATACCCTCCATACTATGGTGGAGGGTACCAAACCGTTGGATTATTGTGTCTGGAGTATTTTGGAAAGCAAGGTTGGCCCTAAAAAAAACCAAAGTGTCCATCACCTCAAGCAAGCGCTTCGCCGGGAATGACCAAAATACCGCAGAGCAACATTTGGGCCGTTTGAAGGGCATAATCGTGCCAGAGGCGAACAATTCGAACAAATCTAAACTTATTATAAAATTTCATACTATTTCCGATATTTTTTGCTTTCATTCAATAAAATTTAAAAAATATGTAACAATTATGGCCTTTGACTTTGACAAAGGACTTCAATGTTGAGGATTCTTGAACACTTATAAGAATATTTAGAATTTTTAAAATTAATTTCAAAAAAGTTAATTTTTGAATTCAATACCCAACATACCAAAAATACAATACAGCTTGAGAACAATATTATAAAAATATAATTTTTCAACGATGCTTGAGAAACACTTATGTTCCACAAACATTTCTCAAATCTGTCCCTTGTTGACAAATTAGTTTTGATTTTTTGTGAAAATTGTCAGCAAGAAATTATTTTCTTTGGCAAAAAACAAAATCACGCGAATTTAGGACCCATTTCTGGACCGAACCCTTAAGGTATGCATGAATAATAAATCCGGGAATCTTTCACATAAATTATTCCAATCCCATTTCAGATTGGAAGCATCAAAAAAGTTGAAGGAATTCAATAGATGTGTAGTCTTAGTGGAAGAGATGCAGAAGTTCAAATAAGGGAGAAGAAAGCGTCAGGGTATCAAGGCCACATGAGGCAGTGACTACTGGGATGTCCATCAAGAAAAAAATGTGAAAAATTATTAAAAATTAAAAAAATAATAATATTATATACTATTACAAAAATAAGCTTATTATAATATTATTTTTGTAAGCTTATTCTACAATTTCAAGTATAAGCTTATAAATAAGGGTTCCGTTTCGATTATTCTATACTTGTTACACAAACATTTTTCAATGTTTTCTCAAGATTTTCTCAAGCTTAAGGCTTATGATCATAAGCTTATTGTAATATTATTCTCAAGCCATTTTGGTATGTTGGGTACACTTTTACTTTCATTACTCACGCAATTTCAATTATAAGCTTGTAGGTTTAATTGTTCGTTTTGTTTATCATATTTCATTCAATCAATTCTTTGAATTTCAAACATAGCATTTGAAATTACAAATACAAATAATCCATGTATTTAGAATTAAAGGTGTGTCAATTCAATGGTAAAAAAATATCGGTATATACGAAATATTAAACACATTTGCTTTTAATAAATACCCACCTTTTCTGGCTCTCTGGAATTTGATTTTCTGCACACGTTCAAATCATTTTCTTTTCTTTTTTAAAAAAAATGTTTTGTTGCAGCGATCACATATTTAACACATTTTTTCACAATTGTCCAATTTCACTACACTTTAACAGATAATCGCAAAATATTCAAACAAAATATTGAACTGAATATTACGCCGCACAAGTTTTGGCAAATAAATTCAGCTTAAAACAAAGTATTTAACTTGTTTTTAAAACCAAATGGAGGTGCCAAAAGTTTCAGCATTTGTTTTTATATCATTAGGTAGGCAAGTAAGGTTATTTTACCTTAAAAGGTAAAATAAGTGATTAGCAGAGCTTTCTTTATTGCAGTGCGATTTTATGACAAATCATTCATACATTCTCAAATTTGAAAAAAAAAGAAAAAATAATATGATCTCATAACCGTGCATTTTTTCTCTGTAAAAACTTAATTTTGAATGTTTTAGAACGTAGCCAATCAGATCCGTTTAAAAGAATTTAAGCACTGAAAACGGCTGATATCGAAAATCCTTAGGAACCGTATGAGGAGAATATGGAAAAAATAATGAAGGAATTTTTTGATTAATTGATGAAATGGAGCCTTAATAAATTTGAATGTGAAAAGACAATAAAAGGATACAAAACCACAAAATAGACATTAATTTAAGGCCTTACTGTGGGAATACCTAAACTTTGCCCAAACAATTGACTTTAAAATTCGCTGTAGCCAGAAAAAATCTGTAAAAACCATCCCCGAAAAACAGGGAATTGAGCATTTTTCCAGAATTGAAATCTCAATATCATATCAAACAGACTTTGGTAGGTGCAGCTTGTCGGCCTGAGTCACCCAAGTCGTTACAGCCCTTCGACGGGTTAAAATCATGATAAAACAAAAATGTTGTTAGCTGTCAGTTTCGTTTTGAAAATGGTTGCTCTCTGTAATGGAGAGTAAGATTTAATACTCAAGCAATAAAATCTGAAATATTCTAAATATTAAAAACGGGAGGTGCATCTAGATATTTCCAAAATACTATAAGCAGAAGGTAGTATTTGTTATGGGGGTATAATGCATAAGGGACAAATGAGGTTTTTTTTTTAGCAGGAAGCGACATATCTGAATGATAGATTAAAGTTCATTCTGTTTGAAATTTGTTGGGAGGGCTACATGGCAGATAACATGGCGCTACGGATCTTGCTTAAAAGATCATGGTTATACCACCGTGGTGATTGATACTCGCATTTTGAACACAAAACGTTTTTGCGTTCATTTTGTGTCTCTAAGGAAGAAAATCAAGAGCTGAGCAGCATGTATGTACAGGGTGAGATGAAAAAACTGCAACCAACTTCAGACTGCTGTCATTTCTAAACCACTCGTCCGACAGCTGTTAAAATTATTCCAGTGGCAGCTAATTATATTGATTACAAGCGTACAAAAGCATTTTAGTAAGAATTTTCCAGAAAAAAATTATTCGTGATGGAATTTAAGCGTGATAGTGTAATTTCCAGCATTTAAATGTTAATAAATCTTTTGTGTCTTGTACCATCGCTCGTTACCGTGATACTGGTAGCGTAACCCGATGTCAAGGAAGTGGACGGAAGAAAACAGCAACATCAGCAGAAATGGTTCGAAAAGTAAAGAAGCGACTTGATAGAAACCCACGTCGCAGTGTCCAAAAAATGGCTCGTGAGGTGAACATGTCGCAATATTCCATTCGGAAAAATTGAAAAATGAGCTCGAGGTAAAGCCAAAAAGTGCAAGAACTTACACCGCAACAAAAAAAATAGACTAAAAAGAGCTAGAGTTGCTTCGCTTGGCCGAAAGTGGTGAACTGCCGAATTTGGCTTTCTCCGATAAAAAAACATTCGTTGTCTAGCAGTTTGTAAACAAACAAAATGATCGCGTTTACTTGCCAAAGAGGTCAGCTGAAAATGTGCACCTTCGGTTGGTCACCAAAACTCAAGTGCCGGCCATGGTGATGATGTGGGCCACCATAACAGACAATGGCATCAGAATAAATGCCGAATATTATCGCGAAAATATTCTGGAGGGTGTATTGAATCCCTGGACACGCAAACATTGGGCACCGCATACCTTGGACATTCCAAGAGTACTCAGCACCATCGCACTCAGCACGCGCCAACCAAAAATGTTTACAAAATGAAGTTCCTCGCTTCATTTCCAGCGCACAATGGCCACCAATATCTCCGGATACCAATCCGTTGGAATATTGTGTCGGGAGTATTTTGGAAAGCAAGGTTGGCACTAAAAAATACCAAAGTGTCGATCACCTCAAGCAAGCGCTTTGCCGGAAATGGGCCAAAATACAGCAGAGCAACATTCGTACAGCGTGTGACGGTTTCATTGGCCGTTTGAAGGCCATAATTTGTGCCAAAGGTGCAAATTCGAACAAATCTAAAGTTATTCTAAAATTTAATGCCATTTGCTTCCATTCATTGTTTGCTTTCATTCAATAAAATGAAAAAAAATGTAAAAATTATGGCGTTTGACTTTGTTGTAGTTTTTTTTTATCTCACCCTGTATAAGGACGAAACTTCGAGAAACACAATGAATGTTTTTCTCACTTTTTCCCCCAGAAACGTGTCTCCATTATTGAAAATATTCACTCTTTAAACGTTGTTTCTTCCATAAATTTTTTTGTAAAGAATTTTAAAGATATACTAAGATATTCTAAAGAATAGTGAAGATGGTGAGTGATTGTCGTCTCAATAATTTTGCTTCCCACATAAAGAGGAAAATTTTTGTTTTCAAAGAGTAGGGAACTTCCCTTTTCGAGCATTATTCAATTCGTGTTACGAATCGGAGGTGTGGATTCTTGGGAAATTGCAGTTATTTTTATTATATAAATATAATCCTCTCATAGAGCCATATAAACAATTATCTTGAATATCTAATGCAAACACAATTGTATACTCTTCTGTAGTTCAAACATTTTCTAAATAATATAAATTAAACAAAATATTTCCCCCTGACTTGTCTTGAGAAAAAATTGGATTTCTAAATTATGTTCAAATTATTACTTAGGGTGTTTTTCCCATCTCAAAAAGTTCTTTGTACAATGGTCCAGAATAATTGTAAAAATATTGCAGTCTTTAGAGCCTAATTAAATTTTTTTTTATAACATCTTAAATACATTTTAAAGGAAAAACTTACCTATTTTATTTTTTCAATATGCTTCCGATGATTCCAGTATTTTGCAGCATTGAACAGCAAAGTGTTTTTAATTCGCATTTTTTCATATATTGGCTTAGATTTTCCTTGAATATTATATAGAAATCCATCATATAGACTTGCATTCATTATTCATTCACAATTCATAACAGAACTTATTTTCACTTTTTATCACGATGTGCGCATTTAAAAACGATTTGAAACACAAGTTTAACAACATATATGTTTATATAATCAGTGAAATATTCTCTCAAAACAGCATATTTGCATTACATGCTCGACGTATATATTCAATTCATACAAAAAAAGAGGAAAGCTTAAACTCCGTATAATTTTTTGATTTCCAACTTAACATAGAAAATATTTTAAAGTGGCCCCGGTGTTATAAGAGGATAGTTGAGTTTTTCAAATAAATTTTGTTTAGTAACCAAATTATTGATACTGGTTGGCATTGGTATCGGTTTGGTTTTGCACCATAATTGTATTTCCTTTGCTGGGAGTTATTAGCAAAAATCACTTTCTCGGCGTTTTGTATGAACCATCAGAAAAACTATGTCTTTAATGTTGAATATAATCAAGAAGTCATTCATATTGTCATTCGCAATAGTCTTTGGTATTTTGGAAGAGAATGTCACCCAAGGAAAATTGTAATTTTTATTAATAGTAGTCAATTATTCAATAGCGTTTTGTATCAATTCTTTTTTTTGGCTTGCCAATTCAAATAAAGGCTTATCATATTACATATAATCATCGTATTGTGTCAAATATTGCATTGTCCAGTTTTTAAATATAAAATATATAATTAATAAAATAATAATTAACATACATATATATTAAGATAATAGTACTTACCTTATTAAAACTTCTGCCATTTACTGGAATCATTCAGAAATATTTTGTTTGCTGATGGCATTCTTCGCCTTTGTGGTATTACAATTGTATATATATGTGAAGATGATAATATATAAACAACAACTTGGCATTTTCTTTTTCGCAAATGAATAATGTGCCATATTCGTGTGTGAGTGTGAGTAATTTAATGTTAGCTTACAAACTAAAATTTTAAAACTACAGCCTATCTTACTTTTCCTCCATACCTTAGGTGACCTTAAAATCAATTTCAATATCATTTCAAAATTTGTTGTTTTCCATTATTATTTGGAGTAAAACTGTCTTTAAACGAAGATAGATAGACAGACAGACAGAGAGAGAGAAAGCGAGTGGGCGAGACAAAAACTTTGCACATTACGGCAGAATCTTTGAATGGGGGGGAAAATAAATTAATTTATTGTTATTAGAATTGAAGCAGACAGTCCATGATTTGGAAAAAAACTTAATACCATACTCAAATAAATTCTAAAACTGTAATAGTTATTTACAACAATATATGCCATATATCGTATTTTTGCTGAAATTCAAATTATGGAAAAAAAACATTTTGTTTGACTCATTAAATTAAGACATAACCATTGATTATGTTATATTAAAAGAGGAGCTTTGAAATGTCGGCTGCTGGCTGGATTTATGTCTGCGGCGGGTAATACTTTATGCACAATGGCACCAACAACTCTTCATCTTCTTCAGAATCAAAATTATCGCTACCTTTTTCGTTCTTAATAATTTTACCGCCCTGTTTGGCTTGTCTCATTATATTGGGAGGTATGGGTTTACTACGATCTGCCTCCCATTCGGTACGATGTGAACGTTGGCGATGTTTATACATATTGGCATTGGAGCAAAATGTCATGGGACAATTGGGGCAGGTATATAATGCCTCTCCGGTGTGTACAGATATGTGTTCCTTAAAAAATACAGAAAAAAAGACAAGAGAATTAATATCAAAATTATATATTTTATATATAGCACCACAACATACCCTTAAATCCTGAGCCCTTTTAAATGCCTTCTCACACATGGTACACTGGAATTTCTTGTCACACTCATGATTATGGTAAATGTGCAGTTTCAATGCCCTTGCCGTCGATGAGACCTTATTACAAATATGACAACGATGCTCGGCGGCATCATCAACTGATTCGTGTAAATTTTTCATGTGTTGTTTTAAACCCGCCACATGCTTCAGCCATGCGCCACAAATTTTACATTGCTGTGGTATCGGTATAGGTCTTGGTTTATCAGAATGCTGTAGATTGTGATGTTTTTTAAGATTATATCGATTTTTTAGAGTTTTACCACATATATTACAGTCTACCGCTCGTTTTGGATCATGCACACATTTCATGTGATCTTTTAGTTTACGATCTGTTGTACATCTGCAATAGAGACAATAATGGATAGAGATTTATTGAAAATTTACAAAATAGCGATGTAACTTACAAAATTGTTATTGAGGATCCACAGACAGGGTTTTAGTTTTCTTTTTTTTTTTGTTCATTTTCATTTCTTTGATTCACTTTTTTTTCACCACCAGACTTGAAACTTATATGATTAAGCGGAATCGCGTAGTATCCATGAAAAAATGCTTCGGACTTTACTTAAGATTTATGGGAAAATGTTAAATATGTTTTATTTTTCACTTTAAATTATTTTGAGTTATTAATTTAGGGAACATTTAATACAGCTTCAATCGACAAACACATTGTTCTCCAATGTGAAAACTTTCCGACATAGAATTGAATATTATGTTTTCAATATTGATTTCAATGCTTAGGGAAACGCTTTACCATTAAACTATCCAACGTCAACCACTAGGATTATCAACTAATACTTTTTTCTTTGGTTTTGCTTATCCCGGGACATGAAATGAAACCTTTAATATTTATTCAACATTTTAAAAAACTCAGGTACATAGAAAACTCTCTGATCAAGATGACGTTTGTATCAATTATTCATTTAATCAAAATGCTTTTGCATCTACTGTTTGGAGTAAATAAAGCAAAATTAACAATATTTAATTTTTAACCAATTCTGAAAATTAAATAAAAGAATTGAAAATAAAACCATATTAGGTCTACAAATGTAAATTTTCAAAAAAGCTGGGTTACGTCGTCAACGCTAGAAATCTGAAAAACCCCGAGTGTCGATATAAGTTTGGAAACCGATTGTAAGGATAACTAAATTCTAAACATGTCATTCGGTTTTGACAGGTCATCCGCTCCAATTTAAAAAAAAATATATATTACATTCCAATCAGTTGTAAAATGAAACCCAAAAATCTATAACCTATAAGGATCACTTCCTTTCTGAATTTGCAGTTCGAAACGAAAACAGCCCTGCGAGTTGCTACAAAACAACCTAACTCCTGGCCCACACTAAATATGGATAGTTTGGCGGTTTTTTTAAATTGGGATATCCCAATATTTGGACATAATTATATTAACATTTTCTCTGTAAAACTTCAATGTATCAAACTACAGGTGAATAATATAGGTAGATCCATTATTAAAATAAAATCTGCCAGTGTCGTAAGATGTAACTTGTAACAAAACCTGGATATATAAAATCGTCGAGAAGATTCCGCGCTGAGTATTTTAAATTACAGAATATTCGTTTATACCGCAATTTAGGGTGGCTTCATTTTATTTTATTTTTCATTTTATTTTTAAATGAAAAAATTCGTAATCCGTCTGACATGGAGAAAGAAAATCCGTCAATAAGATTTAAGATGAGGATCATTAACAAATCTGGAAATTTTTACTTCATAAATGGAGAAAATGCCTGTTCCTTCTTAAAAAGAATTTGCGCTGAATAAAGAACAACTCATTATTCGCGAATATTCACATTCACATTCTGAGTAATGGGAACCTTCTTAAACATATAGGGCTGACACAATTAGTACTACAATCTTAGAAGAGCAAAAACGAAACCAAGTATTTCCCCATATTATTATGGTATAATACCAGGAAAACTAAACTAACACAAATTTCATTTTTCTAAGGCATACATTTCTACCCAACACCAAACTAAAAAGTCCAACAAATTGAGAAAGGTCCTAGTAGCTCAAGTCATTTTACACAACTACTTATCGTGGGTGAAAAGGCAAAAAAAAAACGAGTCAATATAAAATAGTATCTCAAATGCTAACTTTCAAACGTTACTTTTTGAGGCCATTTAAATCCGTCGAAGGTTTCAAATTATATGTTTAATATATCTATATTATACCTTCTTCAATTTACATTTTATAAAAGGGGCAATTCTAATGTTTTTCTACCAAATCAGCAAGATTTAGAAAAAAAGGATGAATTTAACCTGAAATTTGGGTGATTATCTATTCCAGTTATATTAAGTATTCCAAGAGTCCTTCTACGAAAACCAAACCATAAAGCCTATTTCTATAGGTACCAATAATAGAAAATATTGAAAAATCTTAAAAACGTTGTAAAACGCATTTCCTCTTAAAAAGTCTTTCCCTATCAAAACGACAAGACAGTGTTTGGTTGTATTTCAAAAAAGATTTTTTTTTTTGATATTAGTTTGTTTTCAAATTTCAAATAGAAAAAGAGAGCAAGAAGGAATATTTACTAATATCACATAATATTCTAGGCCACTTAAGGTAGGGAAGCATTTGTTTTTTGTGTTTTCATTTTTCATCGTTGTCTCAAACAACTCCAACTTTCGTTACTATGTTTTTTTTTTGCAAAATAAGACTAGAGATAGTAGAAAAATTGAAAATTCGGTACTCACTTTTTCTTACATTCAGGACACTCGAACTTAAATTCTTCGCGTGGCACATGCTTCGCCACCATATGATGTTCAAACGAGGCTTTCGATGAGAATGTCTTCGAACATTTCTCACATTGGAAGGTCTTTTTGTATTTTGATTCGGGTGGATTGGGCAGATGTGTTTGCTCGTGAGCTTCCAATTGTGTTGAATCACGACATATTTTATTACATGTTTTACATTTAAAGTGCTCGGGATTGTAGTGGACCATAATGTGCTCAGCCAAAAATTTACGTGTAGCAAATCGGCGGCCACAGCACTCGACAAAACCGTGATCATCGTTGTGATCAAGTCGAAAATGGGCACGCATCTCACTGAACGTGTGCACCATCAATTCACATTTGGGACAACGTAACTTCTCAAAGAACTTGGTAATGATGTTATCGTATTCGGCTTGTTGAGCTTGGCGGGCAGCAATATCCTCCTTGGACATACGTTTAGGCTCGGATGCGGTTTTTTCCCGTTTCTTATACATTTTAGGCGTATTGCGTTCCTTTTTCAAAATAACAGCAAATTTCTCTGATTTAACCTTATCGGCCACCCAGTCAGAGGCATCCGAATCATTTTCATTTTCATCTTCGGATTCAGAATTGGAGGATTCATCCGAGTCTTTGGCTACAAAATCATTGTCATTGTCTCCATACTCAGGATCATCGTCGTCGTCTTCGTTGTCATTTGTGAAGTCGGGTATATCGAAAGGCTCATTACTCGGATCAGCGGTACTTGGTTTGTCTCTACTTTGCTGGTCCTCCGATACTTCTCCCTCGGTTTTGATGTGTGTGGTCGTCGCCGATGTTGAACATGATGGCTCTTCGCTTTCACCGCCCTCGTTTTTAACTGTGGCCGCCAGTGATTTTTTGGAATTACGTTTACGTGCGATGGGAGTCTTTTTGGTTGCCTGTGATGCGGCTTTTGCTGCAGCTTTTTCAGCTTCCGATTTGCGAGGCCTACCTCTCCTGGGCCGTGCTACTTCTTTTTCTTTATTATCCTCCTCTTGTGGAACATCCAAAGAAGGGGGTGGCAGCAATGGTTTATCAGAATCCTCATCACTGGAATCGTGATACACATGAGCACTATCACCAAAGACATCGCCATCATCATCGTCCATTTCCTTATCTAGTGCAGGTGAGGACTCTTTTTTAATGCGTTTCGCTGCTGTCGTTGGTTTAGGACTTTCACCCCTCGCTGATGCAATGCGGGTGCGTCTACTTTTTACATCTTCATTGTTATCATCTACATCTCCTGCAACTCCCCCCATCGATGACATATCATGTTCAGTTTCCAAGATTTCGATTTGTGGCAGCAGATCCAAGTCATTTACTTCCACCTTGACTTCAGGATCAAACAAGTTATTGCCCATGGAAGAGTGTCCCATTATGGGATCTTGTAGCATCATAGGCACGGGGGTATCTTCAGATTTGAGCATAACCACATCTTGCTGAGGTAGCGGATCATCTAGTATATCTATTGTGTGTACAGCTCCCAAGTGTTTGTGGGCTTCTTCGACTCTTTCGTACAGTATATGAAAGTCTCGCACAACTTCCCAGCATGTCATGCAAACTTGCTGCTTCTCGTCGCCATTACGATATGTCTGTATACACACAAAATAATTGCATTCAAGGCTGATGTTCTTCATAGATGAAAAATCGATTTTTGCAAACGCCAACTTACCTTTATCCAAAAGTGTTTGTTAATAATCGCACTTATGCCCAGTCGCAATCCATCCTCAGAAAATATATCCAAGAACTTTGGCCCCGGTATCGTAGGGTATTCCAGACACAGAATACACTTAACCATGTTGTTCGGTTCTCTTCTTCGTTACAATGCAAACACAGATTTTTCTTTCAACCACCAACACTCCGAAATTCTATGTATACGAGTTTTCTTCAATCGAGAAATAACAAATTTTATGTTATACGTTTGAACGCGAACAGATACATCGTCTATACATAAAATATGTATATTTTATTATAATATAAAAACGATTATTTAAACAAATAACAGACTAAAATTATTTTCCAAATGTTTCCCTATCTTCACACACAATAGATCCACAAAATTTTTTGACGCTGTATGACGCTACAACTGGTGAAAACTATGCCGAATCAAATTATGAGACGGCGTTAAAACGTTTGCAAAAATGACAATGTACTTTGCAACCCGGCATGTGTGAATACGCCGGTAATTCCATTACTGAGACGGAGACGAAAACGCAAACAAAAACAAAAAATTGTATAGAACATTTCAATATGGTTCATGTTTCAAAATGTGTAAATATGTTAAATAAAATATACATTTTGTGTTTGAAACTACAATTTTAAGCCCTTTTTGACGCATACAGATTGACTATTCAACCTCACACAAAGGCGTATACGCTCAGCACGTTTTTATTACTGTGACAATAGAGTCTGTGGTCACGCCTGCAGACTTTCACTAACGTTAATGCTTTTAAGTACAGAGATGCATGAAAACAACATCATTTTTAAAATGTTGTGTATATAATTGTTTTTCCCATTATAATGAGATCGCAGAAATAGTAATTGAACAGAAAATCACGAAAAATGAATGGAACGGGGAAAATATTTCACAATGTCGAGTTCCTAATACCATCACATTTATTTTTATCAATATTAGAGTTATTCGATGAATATTTTTATTTAATGCAGATTTTAAGTATAAATTGACATTTTTCGAACGGTCAAATTTAGCTATTTGAATATAGCGCCGAAATAGACTGATTAACATAAGAACAATTTGTATCATTCTCATGGCACATGAAAAATGAAGGGTAAATCTACCAGCTAGTTACATTTTTTTCTGAGTGTGCCTGACTTCTGCCAATTTTGTGCTTATATATACAGGGTGAGATAAAAAAACTGCAACAAAGTCAAAAGCCATGTTTTTTACATTTTTTATTGAATGAAAGAAAAAAAATGTCGGAAATATTGAATGAAAGCAAAAACTGTCGGAAAAAGCATCAAATTTTAGAATAAGTTTAGATTTGTTCGAATTGGTCACATTTGGCACGAATTATGGCCTTCAAACGGCCAATGGAACCGCCACACGCTGCTCGAATGTTGCTCTGGGGTATTTTGGTCCATTCCCACCAAGCGCTTACTTGAGGTGATCGAAACTTTGGTATTTTTTTAGTGCCAACCTTGTTTTTCAAAATACTCCAGACACAATAGTCCAACAGATTGGTATCCGGAGATTTGGCGGCCATTGTACGTTGGAAATAAAGCGAGGAACCTCATTTTATAACCATTCTTTTTGATATCATAAAGGGGAAATCAGTAAATGTAACAAAAACTTTTGCATTCTTGCTGTTCTGAAACAGGCCAAAATTAAACTATGTCATCCTAAAACCCCTTTTTTTAGAAGGAAGGCAATCAATGACTTAAGGTGGGAATACATAAAATGCTTTCTTGAATGGCTTAAGTCATCTGCTGTTTTTTTTTTTTTTCTTAATAGCATGTTTCCATTGAAATCCGAACAACGTTGTTCGCTCTCAGAATTAGGTACACGAATTAACCCCTTCACACGGCACGATTCGTAATTCATAGTAAAATAATTCATTTTTTCAAACATTTTGTTTGTTGATTTTAATGGGAATTTATACTAAAATACATTAAATTCTCACTAATATGAGTAGAAGAAATGATTGTTTTTCTCCCAAAGATTTATTATATCATTAATTTTATAATTTTCATTCATGTTTTCAACTTTTTGTGTAAATGTTGCCATTTTTAACATATTTTTGTATTTTTCTGTTTTTTTACTTCTGATGGAGAGACACCTGTCAAACATTTTTTTCTGCCGATACAAACATTTTGAAAATATTGCCTCTTTTGTTTCCAGTTTTCTGTGGAAATTTCAACTCGTGGACAAAATGCGTACCTCGGATGAGAGAGAAAACACAATTTACTTTCGTTTGAATGTACATACACTATTCAACATTGTAGTTTCAATTCATAATTTTCAGTCTTCCCAAAAATTATCAAAATTTCATTAAATTTTTCTATTTTCAATTTTTAAATGTCATAATTTATTTTTTCGATAAATGCTCTCATTTGTTTTTTTTTTTTGTTGTTCTGAAAGTGATTTGATTTGAACAATGTAAAAATATGAGTGTTCGCTCAGGAAATTTTGTGTGAAGAATTAAGTAGTTTTTTCATAGTTAAGGGTCAAACAACGAATAGAGAGCGAATCAAATGCAGTGGAAACGCCACATAATATCAAAGAAGCGTAGCGTCAACCGAACAAATTCAACCTAAAACTTCTTGTTCCTTTACGAAGAAAACAGCCACTGACTTAATCCAATCAAAAAACGTTTTGTGTATTCTCACCAAGGCCAGCCAAAATGCATTTTATGTATTCTAAGCTAGGCATATTTTGTGACATTTCATAAAGGGATTACAGAGCCGCACTAAAATCCTGCCGTCTTTTTCCATTATAATTTGACATAAATATATCTAGCCATGACTTCAAGCTTGTTATGTACTTGCACCTCAACCGTAGATGAACAAAGCTACCATCTCTCGCCGCCGTTCTTTGTCACATATTTGGTGAGTACACGCAGTCAAAAAAATTACTCGGCCTCGTTGTTCGTGCGGCATGCTTTTCGACGTGTTTGTTTGTGTTTTTTAATTTCAAATTAGAATATCAGAATATCGTTTTTTTTCAATTAAAGACAATGGATGAACGTAAACTCGAATATGATTCCACATTGGGAGGCCCAGTGGTACTGGGCACTCATATGCCCACATACAAATATGCTGCCTCCGCACTGCAGGAACTCAAGGAATTGATCAGCGCCACAAAACAAACAACATCAACGAAGCTTATATTCCAATCATTGCCCAAACACATGCGTCGGAGGGCAATGTCCCATCATCCCAAAAGACTGCCACGGAAATATAGAGCCGGTCATATTCATCAGATGTCGAAATCGGGAAAGCCACAACAGACAAAAAGACCCTCTAGGAAACATCGTCGACGCCCTCAGAATCTTTTAAAGGAATACTTGAGACGCCAAAGGAAACATCAATGGCTGGAGACCCACATATGGCATGCCAAACGTTTTCATATGATCGAGAAGTGGGGCTATAAACTTCCATATGCTAGCTGTGATAAAACTTATCGGGCATGTTACCGGGCCACCGCTGAACATTGCCTTTTGCAGGATATTTCATTTCATGCTTGTATCGAAATGAGGGGAACAATAAGTAGACTAAAGGAAGGTTTCGATAGGTTAACTAGCAGGGAATGTGGTCTGTCAATAACTGCAAAAACATTTGTGACTGGTCGCCGAGAAGGATGTATTGATGTATTTAAAGATCGGCAATATCCTCTCAACGCATTGGGTAAAGTAAGCTTTTTATGGCGCTGTCAGGAAGATGGCGATAGTAACGATAATATTCCTAGAATAGTTTGGCTTTGGTTACATCCATCGAGCTACAATCAGATTTTAGAAGAACTAATTAAAGTATTTGAGCTGAAAAGTCAAAAAACCATTAAAGTGCCTTTAAAAGAAAAAAAATCCCTAGAAGATCCCGTGGAAAAGCAGGTGGATGCACAAAAGCAAACGCTACAATCTGCCAAAGTCCAAAGACGTTTGCAATTTTTGACAAAAACCCAAACACGGCGCAAAGTTCCTATTTATCAAAGCGATGACTCAGCTGTTCAGCTCAAAGAGCTAAAGGACACGTTGAACAGGTTCCGTCTAACGGGACCCCTGAGCCAAAGTGTTCTGCAAAGAGCTTTTAAAGTTATTGATATTGATGATGTTGACTGTAAGCAAAACACTTGGATATGTAGGAAAATAGAGGAAGGCAATTTTTCAAAATTGCATCAAAGACAAAAAGATTTTTGGAATATGTGTCATAAACGTATTACCTCACCGGCCGAGCTACTATCCAATATGATACTGGGCCTGAATGTAGAAGATCCTCGTTTAAATCGCCCGCAAAAACGTACAAAAGCTTTAATAACTTATGATGTCCAAGCATTTCATGAGTCAAGTCAACAGCTACTATGCGATATAATACCAGAACTGAGTTCATCACCACTGTGGTCTGAAGAGACGAGGAATCGTATTTCTGATGAAATGTTAAGTACACATGATTATTGTTCTCTAAGAGCAAAACATGCTATAGTACCTGGCAAAGCTTGTCAATTTGAAGATTCAATGCAACCCATACCCGTGTTGTTGGTACAGAGACCAGGCTCCCAGGAGGGCGATTATAAACGTCTTTCGTATGCATGTGGTTGGGATATTATAGCACCAGCTGGCTATGGTATGCCCATATGGTTGTCATTAATTATGTGGGGTGCTCGTCCGGGTGGTTTAAGAGAATTCGAATCAATTGCCCGCGAACTAGGAACGGAAGAACATTTACCTGATACCGTTGGTGGTAAGTAATTACATGTAAATTTCTTCTACTTATTTAAAGAAATATTCTTTTTTTTGGGATTATATCTAAGCTAATTCATTACGAGGTAAAGAAATTAATAGCCAAAATGATGGTAGTACAGGGTGAGATAAAAAAATGCAACAAAGTCAAACGCAATAATTTTTACATTTTATTGAATGAAAGAAAAAAATATCGGGAAATGGCATCAAATATAAAAAAATAGATTTGTTTGAATTGATCACCTTTGGCACGAATTATGGCCTTCAAACGGCCAATGAAACCGTTACACGCTGCCCGAATGTTGCTCTGCAGTATTTTGGCCCATTCCCGGCGAAGCGCTTGCTTGAGGTGATCGACACGGATTGGTATCCGAAGATTTTGGTGAACATTGTGCGCTGGAAATGAAGCGAGGAACCTAATTTTGTAACCATTCGTGGGTGGCCCGTGCGAGTGGGAGTGCTATGGTGCTGAGTCTTGTTGGAATGTTCAAGATCTGCGGACAAAATGTTTGCGACCCCAAGGCTTTAATACACCCTCCAAATATTTTCGCGATAATATTCGACATTTATTCTGATGCCACGGTCGGTTAATACGAGCGGAGAGCGACCATCGGCTGTTATGGCGGCCCACACCACCACCATGGCCGGCGCTTGAGTTCTGGTGGCCAACCGAATGTGCACATTTTCAGCTGACCTCTTTGGCAAGTATACACGATAATTTTGTTTGTTTACAAACTGCTGGACAACGAGTGTTTTCTCATCGGATAAAACCAAATTCGGCGGTTCACCACTTCCTGCCAAGCGAAGCAACCCTTTAGCTCTTTTTAGCCTATTTTCTTTAAGTTTCGGTGTAAGTTCTTGCCCTTTTTGGAATAGCCACGCGTAGTTTTCCAGCCAAATATAAAGAAATCATACTACAACTGGAAAATTGTCACCAAAATGCATTTATACGCTTGTATGCAATATGATGCGCTGTCACTGGAATAATTTTAACAGCTGTCGGACGAGTGGCTTAGGAATGACAGCAGTCTGAAGTTGGTTGCAGTTTTTCTAGTATTTTCATTTTTTAAAACTTTACAATGACAATTTCAGTCAATTTGGATATAAAATATGGCTCTGTACCTTAAATCCACGTGTACCACGCCAATTACTTGTCTATTTCAGATCCCAATAGATTAATTTAGAAGTCTGAAGTTGGTTGCAGTTTTTTCATCTCACCCTGTACGAGCTGGTTCTATGCTCTCCAAAAGCCCGAACCTTTTGTGAAATAGCTTTCGATAGTAGGACAGCAAAGGTTCGAACCCGTTTAGATGACATGACCCATTTGTTGTTGTGGTGTGTAAACATGCCTAGATCCGTTGTGCGATTTCACTAAGTGCGGCGTCTAGCTAATAATCAGCCGATTCGTTAACAAGTGCCGGGTTAAAGAAATATCATCTATCCCCCACACATCATATTTTAAAACCTCGAATACTTAGATAATATCTAAAGGGATCTTCCATTTATATCAGCCGACTTTAATTTCCTATATGTTCCAGAAGCGTTCTTTTATCAGTACGACAAGAATATATAGCTATCATTTCTTAAGCATTAATTTATTTCCACATGTTAGTTTTTTTATGAATGAGTGAAACAATTCTTTAAAATAGATTGGCTATTAAAATTATCTCCGCTGATATTATGAAGAAATAAACTATATTTATTACAACTGCTATCTATCATTATGTCGTTAATTTTTTTATTTTCATCGGTATCGAATTACACCCCACTGATATGTAGAGCACGTAGTAGATGCTGATATGAAATGTGTGAAAGATGTTGGGTCTCATCTTATCTTCATTTGGTAAAGAATACACAACAAAATGTAATACTTAAACAAATTGATTTATCTAAAAAATTTCCCAGTAGTTTAGGCCACAGAATTATTTTTTCTTTCTTTATCTAATTTTATTACAGGCCTGCAAACATCAGGACATCGTTACAATGAAATGTACAACAAATATTTTCGTCTACCTCCGGCTAAACGTTGTAATTATCGTAAATTTGCCATTGTATCACCATTTCGAGTACCATTTCCCCAACTATTAAGAGACTGGGATACCAATGGCTCAAAATGTGGAACACCTACAACCGATTTCTTTGTACTCAGGGATCGCTCTAAACTTCAAGAACTTTCAGAGTGTCTGCGGAAATGTAATCTATACAAGTTTCCCAAAGACTTACCCACCGGCCAGTGTTTAATACAAGTAAAAATCAGCATGACTTCAAGGGGAAATCCTGGGGATTTCTCCCTTATATGTTTGCCAAATCGTAAAGATTTCAAGAAGAAACTTAAACAAATAAAAAATCACAATCATGAACCAGTTTATGTTGAACCATTGCTACCTGACATCGATGAAAAGGAAAGGAAACGACTTCGCTTGCAGCACAAGAAACAATTGAAACGTTTGAGGGGACAACGTGTACGAGAGAAACGCAAGAAACAGGTAGGTTACCCCTAAGAAGTAATTATTGTATTTTTTTATTAAAAACATATGTTTCCATTTCTTGTAGGAAACTAGCACAACAAAAGTTGTCATACGGCCAGCCAACACCACTGCCATGTGTTTGCAACACATGAGGACAATGTGTAAATTATGGCTACCCGAAAACACCGACACACTATATAGTGTTCGGAAACAGGGAACTCGTGATTGTTTTGGTTATATGACAACAGCACATTTCTGCCTAACCGAGGGCAATGTTGGTGGTGTAGGCTATGTCACAGTCGAGGGGTTACGCGAACTTTTGAAATTATGTCAACAGTGTCGCCTCAAGCAGCCACAATGTTTGATTCGCTCAACGAATAGCCGTAATTACCGTTTTGCTGTATTAAAAATTAATATGAATGTATAGTTGTTGAATAAATTATAAGAACAAATACAAACAATCGTATTACTTCTACAACTTATAGTCCTATTTTTGCATTCTAGCTTGTGTCATAACACTTCACATTCTTCGTTGACAAACTTTTTTAGGGATTTATTGATTGTAGTTATTATAAATTGACAGGATGATGGGCATTGAAATTGGCACAAGTTTTTTGTGGTGGCTTTTATCAGCACTGTATTTTTTCTAGTGAAGAACATAAAGAGCCCGGTAAGGGGAACATATTATACCCCCAGCTGTATGGCTAGAGAGGGTATGTATCATTTGATACGGTCACAAAATGCCTAGTCGAAATAACGATCTTAGACCCTAGGTCTCTTGTGACCAAATCCGTTTCAGGACATTTGGAGTGAATCTAGCGGTGTCCGTCCGTCCCTACGTCTGTCTGGGAGTATCCGATTTGATCCAAACTTGGTACATCGTAATATTATTCTTAAACTTAGATCGAGTTCGGAGATGGGCAATATCGGTCCACTCCTTCTGGTGCCTCCCCCACAAAATGTCAACATTTTCAAAGAAAATAATTTATTCCACCGAAAGAAAAAGGATAATCCGATTTTGCCCCAACTTTGCAAATCCTAATATTTGCATCAGTGCTAGGTCAGGTGCAAAAATGGACATAATCAGTCCACTCCTTCAAAATTTTGAATAATTATATCTCTTATAAAATTTGATGTAAGTGTCCGATTGTCTCCAAATTACACACATCACAATATTTTAATTAACCCAAGGCCTGGTTTGAAAATAGAATATATCGGTTCACTTTTCTGGTACCTCTCCCACAAAGGGTCCAAATTTTGAGTATTCATGAAGCTCATAAAACACGAAGTTAACATCCGATTCCATTCAGACTTGGTACATCTCAATATTTCCATAAACACAAGATCTGTTATAAAGATGGTAGAGATCGGACCATTTTTTTGTGGTACCTCCTCCACAAAGGGTCAACGGTTTGAATAACCAAAACGACCATAAAATCCGGAATAAGCATCAGGTTCTCTTCAAATTACACAAATCACAATATTTTTATTATCCCAAGGTCTGGTGTAAAGATTGGATATATCGGTCCACTACTTCTGATACCACCCATATAAATGGACAAAATTTTGATTACCCATAAAGCTCATAAAACACGAAATTAACATCCCATTCCATTCAGACTTGGAACATCTCAATGTTTTTATCAACATAAGATCTGTTATAGAGATAGTAGAGATCGCACCAGTTCAAAGAAAGTGAAATAAGCATCGAAGTCTCTTAAATTTCACACAT
Source organism: Musca domestica (assembly GCF_030504385.1). Classification (NCBI taxonomy): domain Eukaryota; kingdom Metazoa; phylum Arthropoda; class Insecta; order Diptera; family Muscidae; genus Musca; species Musca domestica. Next base: position 10,206,327 of record NW_026712219.1, on the reverse strand, counting down.
CCAAATACATTTGTTAACGCAAGATTTGTTGTGAAGATGATATATATCTACCAACCCCTTCTGGTACATCACCCACAAAGGTTCACAATTTTCATTACTTATGTATATCTCTCATAACTCGGCGATTCTTTACAACCTGCTATATCTAAAAATTTCCTCCTCCCTCTAAAAATGTTTTGTTTTTTCAATGAATTTATTGTTTGTTTTATTTACAATTTTCTAGAAGACATTTACATATATACACTTACAAAAATTATATACAATTCATTGTAAATAGTCAAAGAAAATGTATAAATTTAACTTATAAAACGACATCAGCTATCATATGTCGTATCACTTTCATCTCTGGGCAGTGTAGATGGAGGTATGTGATTCGGTGGCAATTTTCCAGAATACTTGGCTCGACGATCCTCTAACCATTCCAGCGGATGGGCATTTTTACGATGAGCGTGCATATTACCGCTTGAAATAAACTGCATGGGACAATAAGTGCAGGTGTACAGCGGTGTCTGACTGTGATGGGCCAAGTGTTCCTTAGGAGAGAAAAAATTAACACAGAAATAAATCATTAAAAAAAATTGAACAAAAATTTCCCAAGACCCTTGTCTCACCTTCAATGCCGTTCGTTGCTTAAATCTCTTCGGACACAAATGACATTCATATTTACTGGTCATTTCATGATTATACTGGACATGTCTTCGATGACTACGCATGTTTAGCGAAACTTTTCCGCATACATGACACGTGTACTCAACAATACCGCCCTCAGGATGTTTCAGAGCCATGTGACTTTTCAAAATCTTCTCATTTACAAAACGTGCCCCGCACACATCACAGCGCATATAATTGATGGGCTTGTCGGAATGCTTTAGCATATGCCTTTCGAAAGCATCATTTTTTCGCAATACCATTCCACAAATATCACAAATCTTCACATATTTCTCCAAATGTATGAGGCGCACATGGTGATCGAGCAAGGTCTGGGAACCATATCTGCAAAGGATATAATGAGTAGTATGAGTAATAGAAACGAAGGGGAGAGGATGTAATTCAATAGGTGGAAATGTAGCCAAACGGAATCTCTGATTGTAAAAAACAGAAAAACCAACCATAAATAAAATTGGTTAAAAGAACGCAATTTTTTGTCAGGAGGTCCTTATATGTTCTTAAAAATGAACAATTATTGGTCAAGGGACCAAAAAATAAACAAAATTTTCTGGGTTGGAAGGCCCTCAACATTTTTTTTTTTTGAAATCCGACGACTTTCTTAAAGGTCTTCGATTATTCACAAGAAGTTTTCTAAAATGTTTCCTAAAAAAATCAAAATTTTTGGTAACATTCCAAAAAAAATCACGACATTTTGTCTTTATCTAAATTTCTCAAATCGGAAGATTTTTGTTTTCTTTTCTAAACGGGATGTGCTTTAAATGTATTTAAAAAAATCCACAATCCACGGAGAAATTCCTAAACAACCCCCCCCCCCCCCCCCCCTTTTGTCCGGAAGGACCTTAAAGCATGTTTACGTTGATTTATTTGAGGTATATTCAAAGGAATTGACAATTTAAACCGACTGGGGTTTCTAAATCGTGTACAGCGTAAACGTACTATTAGATACTCCCCATAAAAATCTTAAAAATTGGTCTTATATTTTTAATTAATTATTTTTCATTCACATCAAAATTGGTTTGTGGAAAATAGTGGAAGGTTTTTCATTTAAATTTCTTTGTATTTAAAAATTGAAAATGAAACCCCATGGTAGAATAATACAGGTAACAGCAAGTGTTTTTGTACAACAAACGTAACAACCATGGTCCAATAAAAAGGTAAGGTAGAGCTACCAGCTGATTACAATTTTTTTTCTAAGTGTGTCCGACTTCTGCAAATGTTGTGTCTGCCATGGTACATTGATATCAAGGTGGTATGATTTTAATTTTTTTATTTTCTTGGCTTAATACCATTGGTATGTTCCCAACATACCAAAAATACAATACAGCTTGAGAATAATATTATGAAAATAGTTTATCATAAGAATTTTTCAACAATGCTTGAGAAACACTTTTTTGCACAAACTTTTCTCAAATCTGTCCTTTGTTGACAAATTTGTTTTGATTTTTTTTGTGAAAATTGTCAACAAAAAATTATTTTCTTTGGTTAAAATCAAAATCACGCGAATTTAGGACCCATTTCCGGACGAAACTCTAAGGTAATGATGAATAATAAATCTGGGAATCTGTAGTATAAATTATTTCAATCTCATTTCAGAATGGAGGCGTCAAAAAGTTGCAGGAATTCAACAGAAGTGAAGAATAAGTGGAGGAGATACAGAAGCTCAAATAAGGGGAAAGAAAGCATCTAAGTATCAAGGCAACAGGATGCAGTGACAGCTGGGATGGCAATCAATGAATGAAATGTGTAAAATAATTAAAAAATGAATAAATAAATATTTTTTACCATTGAAAAAATAAGCTTTATAAAATATTACTTTCGTAAGCTTATTCTGCAATTACAAGAATAAGCTTATGAATAAGGGTTCCTTTTCGATTATTCTATAATTGTTAAACAAACATTTCTCAATACATTCTCAAGATTTTCTCAAGCTTTAGGCTTATGTTTGTAAGCTTATTAAAATATTATTCTCAAGTCAATTTGGTATGTTGGGTTGGGATGTCATCTTTATTTGTTTATATATGTGTTTTCTTTTCAATAACAAAAAAATTGTTCAGAAAATATTCATATTAGGGTGTTTTCAAAATGTTTATTTCAACGTATGCATCGACAAAATCTAAAGTTTTTGTAGCGAAATAATCCTTTAGAGATATATAGTACATGATTTTGAAAAGAAGTGTTGACTTTTCATTCAGTTATCGCGTTTTTCAATTATTTATTCAAAATAAATGCAACAAGTTGTTTGATTTTTTATTGTTTTGATACTAATTCTGACTTTAGTTGTGTATGGTTACTTTTCCAGCAGGAATTGTCCAGCAACTTCTCTCTGAGAGAAAAGGTAGTTTTATTCTCTTTTGCAAGGAAAATGCGAAAAGTAAACAGACGGTATTCCTGCAGAAGCTTGCAACTAATCAGCTGATTTGTCAAAACAAACCAATTTGTCCCCCATAAGGAGAATTAAAACAAAGGAAGCAATACTAATTTTACAAGTTTTTTAAATAAAAATGTTGGAAATAGTCTTTTATTTTTTTATTACATAATAACATTTACGTTTTTCACATTTTGTAAAGTTGTTCTCCAAAAAGTATTAGTCTTGCTAATTCCAAAAAAATCAAATTGAAAGCACAAAAATAAATAAACAAACAATAGAAAACATCTGATTGAATGTCGATGAATGATAAGAAGAAGAGTTGCAAGTGATTGCAAGAAGAAATTTGTCCAGCAAGAATTTGCAAACTTTCAATTGCAATTCGATTTTCACAGATTTTTTGCAAGAGTGAATAAACCAATAGACAAATAAAGGTATAGACTAAAAAGTTTTAAAATTTCCCCTTCCGGCAGATGTCAGGGCTAGTGAAGTCACTCGACTTCGAAAACAAATTATTCATTTTTCTGCTATTTAAGTTCTATATTTTTATATTCCACGACATATTTGGATAATGTAAAAGTAAACAAAGTCACTGTTTCGTTTTTAATTGATAAATAATAGAGAATCATAAAAATATTCAATATTTTGCATTTTGAGAGAATTTTGAGTGAGTCTACTGAACCTCTCTCACAGCATGAACTTTTTTCAGAGATAACAGATGAGACAACTTTTTAGTCTATACCTAATTTGTCTATGATAAAACTACGTTACTCTTTCTCTCTCTCTCTCTCTCTCTGAGAAAAAAAACTGCTGGACAAAGAAAAGTAACCTGGTATTGCACCTACATGCTTTATTCTTTCTTATAGATCACATCATTAAAATGTAACGGAAACAGAAATAAAAATACGACGCTAGTCTGCTATCTCCCTAAAACACTACTTACTTTTTTCCACATTCATTGCAACTGAATTTCTTCTCCTCCTCGGATAAATGTATTAGCTTATGTTTCTTGAGCACACTGGCGGACACAAATGCCTTGCCACAGATATCACAGGTGTGCCGGTTGTACTCCTTTTCATGGACATGTTTTTCATGCAATCGCAAGCAGCGGCGTGTGGACATTACTCTTTCACAATATTTACATTTATAACTGTAGACATCCGTATGACTGCGAATATGTTCGACCAGATGACAGCGGCGCCGAAATTTCTTATCACAACACCAAACATAGGCCTGTTCATTGTGTACCGTCTGAAAGTGACGACGTAAATCTGAAAAGGTTTTCGTTTCCTCCTTACAAATATCACAATACATGCGAAAGTTTTTGGCTAAAAAGTTGTCGTATTCCTTTCGTGTCAATTCGGGCAGTTCCTCGCCTGAATTCACAGCCGAAGGTTCGGTATCATTTTGAGAATCTGAAATCGCATCTTTGCCTGGCGTAGCCTCCATGGGAATATCATTTATACCATCAAGACTATTGGTATTTTCATTTTCACTGGGACTAATTTGATAGGAGGAGGAGGAGGAGGAGGTGGTAGTGGTGCTACATTCATTACTGCTAGTCGAAACATTTGACAATTTTCGGAGAGAACGTCGTAGTCGCGGTGTTTTGGTATCACTTTTGCTTTCAGAATCTTTTTTCTCTTGATCTTTCACCTCATCGCCTGTAGCAGCTAATTCAATTTTTAGTTTGGCATTTTTCTTAGCATTTCTGTTTTTCAATCGGGTCTTACTTTTTGGAATGTCATTGGCGTTCGTTTCCAATTGATTTGTGTCATTCTCCTCGTCATTTTGAGGATATTCTTTTAGTGCTTCATTTTCTTCGGTTTCCTTTGAACTTTTTGCCTCATCAGATGCATCAAGCTTTATTAATATTTTGGGAATTTTTCTAAACATATTCCTCTCTAATGGATCCTTACGTTTTCTGGGCGCGGTATCATCATACGTTATAGGTTCTTCATCAATTGTATTGTCGTTATATAAGTCCATACCATTGTCATCTGATATGGGCTCTTCATCAAATGGGGACTCTTCAGCATTCATAATTACTTTGCTAGTCCCTGCATTATCCTGATTATCGTTCAAATCGGCTTTTTGTTCATCTGTGTATTTATTAATTGAATCATTATGGGTTTGTTCGTTATTAGACAGTGTATTTTCGGAATTTTCCTTAAAATTCTGGGGAGAATTTTGGTGTTTAGAAATTGCATTTTCTGAATTTTCCTCTGAGCATGCGAACACGTGTGACACAACATTGGGCACATCGTCGATTACATTGTCTTCTTGATTATTAAGATCATTGAGTTTGTTACCATTTATGCTTTGACTTTCAGTTAGGCTTTCCTTAAAGAAAATGGCTGTATTTTGAAGATGTTGACCTTCTTCGTTTTTCCTCTTTTCAATGCATTGTTGGCCATCTTGCTCTAGGTCTTTTTGCATTTCATTTATAAGAAAATCTTTGGATAAACTATCCAGAATTTCATCACCTAAAAGTTCGATCAGCTGTTGATGCTGTTCTGCTTCAAAGACGGCAGTCCTTGCATCCAGGTCTTCCGATCTTATGTCATTCATCAAAGTGTGTGGATTTTCGTGAAAACTATCTTCCAATAAACTATTTAATTCCTCTTGTACTGAAAGTTCATTTTCCTGATATTCGTAAATATTTGAATCGGTCGGAAGATTTAAACTCGAATTATTTACATGTGTCAGAAAACATTTTGAATTTGGTTTTGCTGGCGATAATGATTCTTGCAAATTAGATTGCTCTTGCGCATAGAGTTTGTCTCCTTTAATATTCTCCCTGCACTGAATTGGCTGTGAATCGTCAATATTCTCGTTTAGTTTGATAACAATGTCAATACTTCTTGTATTTTTATCAATAAGTTCTTCAAAGTCATTTTGTTCTGGTGGTACCGGTTGAGCTGGTGAAGTTTTGATTGTTTTCATACTCATGGCAAAATCCACATGGGCCTCCTCAATACGTATATAGAATTTATGAAATTCATTCAAAATGTGGAAGCAGGCTGCACATATCCACGAATTGGTTTTTATAGAGTCCTGCAGAGATTAAAAAAGGAACTTTAGTTGTTATATATAATATGAGGATATAGATTTGTCATTTTTTATTAAATTAGAAGATTACTAATTCCCTAAAAATAGGAGGATATTAAGTTTGACGGACAGAACTTTGAATCCCCTTCTTCATATATAGAGTGGCTCGTACGAAATAGTTTGAAGATTTTTTCCTCTTTCCCTCTCTCTATATTTATTTAGTAGCATATCTTGCCGAAAATAACTATAACTAGATAAACAAAGTCATTAATAGCTAAAAACAAAACTAAAATTGATAGAAATGAAAATGCTTCTTTGTGTCAGCTATTATGTTAGAAATATCAGGTTTAAAATACGCACATATATACTCCTCAATAGGATAAACGTTTTTTTTTTTTTACTTTTATGCAGGCATATGGACTTTATCGGCGTTTACATATTTTTCACATTGGAAAACTCCATCAAGTAAAAAAGTAGAAAAGATTTCATTCGATTTCAAGCTGAGTTAACGAAATTCCGTTATAAACCTAAAAGCCTTCAATTGCGGCTATATCAAGACCATGGCAGAAGAATACAGGTAGATGCATCAACGCTTGGGAGCATTGATATGTCAAAAAAAATGTAAGTGGGTTTTTCAAATATAAGTAGATTTTTATATACTTTCTTATACTACGTCATTCGGAGGCTATTATAATTCGCGTTTTTTTACAAATTTAAATAATTTTTCATTCAACATTTTCAATTCCAAAATTGGTTTGACAGTTCATTGTCCAAGCAGCTGTGTGGACGCGACTACCTATATTCTTCTACCATGATCAAGACGTAGAACGACTTTCAATTTGTTTGTGCAGATTTGACGTAATTTTGAAAGCGAACAAAGTGATGAGAACATGGTATTATAATACCGCCTTTCCATGGTAGAATAATACAGGTAATCTCTTCGTCACAGCTGCTGGGACAAATTTTAAAATTGAAAATGTTGAATGAAATATTCATGGTACAATAAAAAGCTAAGGTAGAGCTCCCAGCTGATTACAATTTTTTCCTAAGTGTGCCCGACTTCTGCCAATTTCGTGTATGTATTTGTTGTTTTGAAAAAAAAAACTAAATATTTTCAAAATCAATCAATCATTAATAATATTAACCAGATTTGCCATGAAATTGAAAGATTGAATCCTTACGATCATATTTTTGAGAGAACATCCAGACATTTCATTCATCTTTTGTGCTATTTGACTCATTTTAGAAATTAAAATATATATATATATAAAATAAGTGAAAACAGCTTGTTGGATATAATTTTGAATAATTCTGACAGGAAGCGGGCATAGCCTCAGAGCTGTATTTCTGTAGTTCAACGAAGCTGTTCTACCTCCTTATTGTCCCATGTACATATTATTCAAATTTGTAGAATGTTTCCTTACTACCATGCATGTTTCATTGAAAATTTTAGTTTTGTTTTGTTACCCAGAGTTAATGTACATTTAAAAGGTCTTAAGGGCATTAGGTTTGGTTCAGCCCATGGTAGAAAATGTCAAAAGTTTTTAAATGTTTTTTTTTTTAATGAGTAGAATTGTATATGTTTCCCTATACGATTGCCCATCGAAGGTTGCATGGTAAAATTAATAAGGTGACTTTATTTCAAATAAAAATATCCATCTCTGCATTTTCTGTAATTTACCTTGTCATATTTCACTGGATAGAAAACTGCATGGTAACATTAAGAAGGTTGTAATGAAATGCATTTTGTATCCTACATATAATTCTATGTTGATTTAATGATGTCCGTCTGTCTGTGTGTTAAAATCACAATACAGCCCACGTAGAGATTCAAAATTTGCCACAACAATTTGTATTGTGTCTAGGACTGTTGGTATTGAAAATGAGATATATCAGTCCGCGTTTTTGTATAGTTACCATATAACGGTACCTCCTAATATTCAGTATTTTGATGATTTTTGGCACATTTTTCCACACACAATTTTTTTCTAAAAATTGGTATTTGTCGGTCATATGAGTTCTAGCTCCTGTGGCAAAACATTGAATATATAGGTCCATGCTTTCCTGTATCGCACATATAACGGTACCCACCGATTTTCCACATTTTCATGGTTTTTGTCACATTTTTCTACGGATTTGTCTAAAAATTGGTATTTGTAGATCATAATGGGTTTTAGTTCCTGTGGCGGAACATTGTATGTATTGGTCCATGTTTTCATATAGCCACCGATATTCCGTATTTTCATGATTTTTTCTACGGATTTGTGTAGAATTTGGTATTTGTAGGTCATAATGGGTTCTAGCTCCTGTGACGGAAGATTGTATTTGTATTTTGATGGTTTTTGACAAATTTTTCGGTTCATTGTCCCAACATTCTTCTACCATGGTTCAGCCCACAGATCCAATAAAATCTCGGTATCTCACTGGCACCGGACACGTCGCTTCTATTCTTTATTTCTATTCTCTTTTTATATCACCCTTTAATTACTTTCTACCATATGTTTGGTGTTTCACTTTTTTTTGTAAGTTATCGACATATGTCAGACAATGCCACTACTGCTGACAAAAAGTGGGAAAAACGAATTCTGAATAAATTTTCACCATTTTATGGGCCATTATTACAAATTTATTGCCACCAGCTTTTCTTTAAATTTGTGTAATATTAAACTATTAACTTTCAATTTTGTCGATAATACAACATTAAAATGTCCGTAAAATATTAATTATATCTTTCTCAAATTTATAGCTATGCAGATTGTATTGCATTAAGAAATTTTTCTGTTCATTTCATTTTGTTTATATTCAATGGACAATCCTTTTAGAATATTTATTATTTGTTTATTCAAGTAGTACTACTATTTCATAAGCATCTCTTATCTCTCTAATCGGAATGGTTTTCTTTTACAATCGCATTGATCTTTGATCGTTGTTTGTCTTGTTTTCATTTTCAATACGATTCGATTTGAAAATTTTCACTATTAATTCTCGGCGTTTTTATAAATAAAACGACCAACACATGCACACAGAAGCATATACATCTACACAGTATTTTTGTTATGCACAACAATTTCAGAAGTGAATCACACCTATTTGTTTTTTTTTTTTTTTCAAATGTTTGTTATTATTATTTTTATTTTTTGAAAACTTACAAGTGGCCAGAAATGTTGTTCTATCAATTCGTTCATATTATTTTCCTGCCATTGTTGTGATGAAACATAAATGCAATCAACCGATTCATGTTGCAATTCCAAACACAATAAACACATATCCATTTTGGATAATTATTGACATACAATTTTCTATCCGAAATATAAATTGTTTAGAATTTTGGCAAAGAATATTGAAAATACTCGCGTTTAAATGTTTCTTTCATCCGCACAACAAACCGCCGACTTCTCGTTTGGAATGTAAAAATAAATATGTTCTCTGTCGTTTGCTCTGTGGGAGGGTGAGCGCAATTCAAAGCACACACACGCACATGTGACATGTGAGTTTTTTTAAATGAGAGCAATGGGCCAATAAGGAATTTTATTCTGTTTGAAATAAACAGATGTTCTTTTCTTCAGAACAGCACCATTTGCTGGTTTAACGGTTCTGAGACATAATAACAGTAGTGTTGGTAAGAGATCATCTCACACAAGCACAGTGTTGGTGTTGGGAATTTGTAAAGAGATTTTAGAATACAGGTGAACTTTTCTTTAGTATATTTCCTTATGTTAAAATTTTCTCTAATAGTACGTTTAAATATATGAGGGTTAACCCACTGGATTTGGATTTAAATTGTCATATCCATTACTTTTACTTCAAATAAATCCTACAAAAAGTTCTAACTTAAACATGGCATAAAACTAATAAAATTTGAGAACACAATATTAATAAGCCTTCAAGCGTGATGCAACATGGAAGCATGATACAATAAAATTAAGGCAGGGTTATGATACTATATGATTTTAATTTTTTTATACCCTACAGCGATAAATAAAACCGCAACAAAGTCAAATGCCATAATTTTTACATTTTTTTTAAATTTTATTGAATGAAAGCAAAAATGTCGGAAATAGCATCAAATTTTAGAATAAGTTTAGATGTGTTCGAATTGGTCAACTTTGGCACGAATTATGGCCTTCAAACGGCCAATGAAACCGTCACACACTGCCCGAAGTTGCTCTGCGGTATTTTGGCCCATTCCCGGTGAAGCGCTTGCTTGAGGTCTTCGATACTTTGTTATTTTTTAGTGCCAACATTGCTTTTCAAAATACTCCAGACACAATAGTCAGCGAATATGTATTCCAAGATTTTGGTGGCCATTGTGCGCTGAAAATGAAGCGAGGAACCTCATTTGTAACCATTCTTGGTTGGCGCGTGCTGATTACGATAGTGCTGAGTGTGATGGTGTTGGAATGTCTATGGTCACCGGCCAAAATGTTTGCGTGCCCAAGGTTTTAATACACCCTCCAGAATATTTTCGCAAAAGTATTCAGCATTTATTCTGATGCCACGGCCGATTACAATTAATTTTGTACGCTTGTAAACAATATAATGAGCTGTCACTGGATAATTTTAACAGCTGTTGGACGAGTGGCTTAGAATTGACAGCAGTCTGAAGTTGATTGCAGTTTTTTCATCTCACCCTGTAGTATGGAGCATGGTTCAATAAGAAAGGTTGCTCAATTTCAAGGAAACTAGCAAAATACAACCCTGCACTGGAGCGTTATTATATCAAATAGACTGTTTAAACATGCCACAATTGTTTTGTTTATTAAACATTTTTTTTTTAAATTCTTATGTTGGGGAAACACACAAAACTTGAATGTAATTTGGGGTTCTCCACAAAAGTGAATCCAGGATAGTAGGACAAGATTGGTTTGTTGTTTAAAGAAAGCGAAATGACCGCTGGTAAAGACACAGTACAATTTGGTATCGATGTAAATATCTTATTAATTTTTTAGTTGTCCGGCGTCTGAGACATTTTTCGTTTATCTGTAATTTGTGTCGTAATGAGAATGCCGCCATCTATTTGTAAATTCTTTATTAGGCTAAAATCGATTTATTGATTCCTGTTTGTAGTTCTAAACAGCTGTTCACCTAGTGAACCCTAGTAAACATTTGAGCGAATTTGCTCTGATCCCAGCTGATTGTGTTTTCCTTATATTTCACTCGTAAATAAAAAAATCCCAGTAGTTATGCATTTCACTCATTCGTAAATAACAGAGTTCTCGAGGGTTTTGTTTTTTTAGTCTTTATTTCTGTTTGCGGGCACTTATTATATTTTTGTTGCTAAAGGTTTGTTGATAAACAATGAGAATGCTGCCATAATTTGTGAATTACCTGAAATCGATTTATAGATTCCTGTTTGTAGTTCCAAACAACTGTTCATTTAGTGAACCCTAGTAAACATTTGACTGAATTCGCTCTTGTGAAATTCTACTTCCAAACAATCGGCGAATTCGTTTAATGTATTCGAAGTACTATTTGCGTAACATAAAAGTAATATTTTGAGCACAATATGAATGGATTAAAATTGGCCAGGGCTCTCTCCGTTTTAAGGTAAGTTGATAAACAACTACTCAAGAGTTTTTCAATAAAAATCTTTTGTCATATTGCAGAGCCGCTTTACCTAAACAACGGTATCGTTTAATGGGCCAAAAAGCCGCCGCTAGAGGCACAGCTGCACCGGCAGAGGGAGAAGTAAATAATCAGCCCATTAACTATTTTGGCAGCGATGCTGCATTATGGCGTGCCAAAGATACACGCAGTGGAGGATCTGACGAACATTTATGGTATCAACCCTATGTCATTTCGGGAAGTTTGGCCATTTTTCTGTTGTATTTTTGCGTTTTGCGCGAGGAAAGTGATATTGATTTAAAATTAGAAGGTAGCCTTTATGAGCACGTGCAGGGCTTGGAAGAAGTTCAACTGTCTATGAACTATAAATACAATAAGGAAAACGGTTTGGATAATACTGAAGTTGTGAAGAGATTAACGGAATTGGGTATTGATGTCAAGCTATTAGATGGTAAATAATTATGGATTAAGTCGAAAATGCAATTATAATAAACTTTTGTTAAGATTTCTCATTGTTAACTAAAACACAGCGTTTTTAAATCTTTTGCAAAAAAGTCAGCGAATGCTAAGGACTATATGATAAGAGCAATGACCTTATAAAGGGCGGGAAAGTTGTGCCAATTTGTATTTGCGTATGAGAGATATGAAATTTATGAAGTCACTCATACTTGCAGGAACTGATGTACTGAATCATAAACCAGACATAACTGTAGGTAGTTATGGGTTCGTCTAGAAGTGTTTTATGCCAAACCGCATCGCAGAACAATTTTCTTTTAAGTGTACAAGTATTGTAGAAATCCAATTTTTTTAATATTTTCCAAATCTCTTTAGAAACAACTCAAGCGGACACCTGCCTGTCAAATGTTTATTTTCATCGCACACACTGCCGACGTCTTAGATTCAAACATCAATTCTCCTTCAACATCGAAGAATTAACCCAAGGGAGAGAATAAATTCAACTTGTAATACCATCTACTTGTTGCTATATTATCATTTTGTCCATCATGTGTTACATTTGTTTTTCCTAATTTATATTTTGGTGGTAAATTACCCGAATATTTGGCACGACAATCTTCTTCCCATTCTTTGGGATGAGCCTTTTTACGGTGGCTATGCATGTTGGCATTCGAGTTGAAAGTTTTCGGACAATATTGACACGTATACAAGACAGTGCCTGTATGTGTAGCCATGTGTTCCTAAAATGCAATCAAAAAAATAACGTATGGATATTAATTTACATTTGTTTTTACATCTCTTACCTTTAATGCACTCGCTCTCTTATAGGCCTTCTCACACAACGTACACTTAAAGTCATAACCCAATTCGTGTTTATCTTTAACATGCTTTTTATGGGCCTTAAGCGTTGGCGAAATTTGTGAACATATATAACAGGGAAATTGTTGCTTACCACCCTCCGGATGTTGAGAGTCTTTGTGTCGTTTAAGACCTCGCTGCCCCGTCACTTTTAGGCCACAAACATCACAAGCTATTGTGGGTATCGGCACACCTTTGTGCTTCAGCATATGACGTTCGAAAACATCTTTTCCTCGCATTTTTTCCCCGCAAACATCACACACCAGGGCATACTTGTTTAAGTGCACAACTCCGATATGATTGGCTAATGAATTGTTATTGCCAAACCTGCAATGAAACTGAATTAGGTACCATAAAAGAAAACCAAAATACCTATATGGCTTACAGTTTACCACATTGGTCGCACGAGAATTTCTTTTCCTCGTCGGATAGATGTATCAGCTTGTGTGTCTTCAGGCCGGTTTTTCTAGAGAAGCCCTTCTGACATATATCACAGACATAAGTTTTATCCTGAATCTCATGTGTCTTTACATGCAATTCTAGGCAACGACGATTAGACATCACTTTGCCACAATGTTGACATTTAAAATAATCCGGATTAAGATGACAATGTATGTGATCCACTAAAAGACTACACTTTAAGAATTTCTTATTGCAGCACACTGCATAACCAGGTTCATTGTGTTCTTTATTGAAATGTTTACATAGCTCATAGAATGTATGCATTGGGGTTTGGCAAATAACACATGTGATTTTGTAATGTTTTGCGAGAAAATCATTAACTTCTTTTCGTTTAGTACGTGGTTTGTAATAAGGATTCAAACGTGGTTTCCAATCTCCTGATTTTTGGGATATATCATTATCATCAGTTTCACTTTCGCTGTCTGAGGCGGCGGAATCTGGTACATCAGCAAATATCATTGCGGGACTAGAAGCACCATCCTTCGCACTGGGTATGTCGTTTTCCTTTATTTTTAAAGAATCATTATCTCCCCCATCATTTGCTTTGGTGACCTTTCGAGCTCTTTTCTTGTGCGTTGGAAAGATTTTTTCCAATGGATCTTCAGTAGTCACATCAGATTTGGAAGAAATTTCATTATCAATACTTATGGGCGGTTCTTCAATTAAAATCTCAGTTTTTATTTCCGGACAGAGATCGGTTACTTTCGTAGTAACTTCTGTTTCATCTTTTGAGATTTCACAAATATTTGTAATAAAACGTCCAGGATGTTCCGTAGACTCCAACACCTCAGTTTTTAGTGCAGAAACGAAATATGTATGTACATCTTCTATATGCAAATAGAATTTATGAAAGTCGTACACGATTTTCCAGCATGCATTGCAAAGCCATGATGTGGGTGTTATCGATTTCTGAATTGGTATAAAAATGTAAATTATATAGAGAGAAAAATCAGAGACATTCAGCTATAAAATGCAGTGATTTAAAAGCAAAAGGCAAAACTAGACTATTCCGATACACCAAATTTTGAGCTACCTGTAATAACTCAAAACGACTCGGAGCCGCTTTAAAGTTAACAGAATTTATAGGGTAGTAGGTCACTAAAAACGTTTCTATATTTATTTTTTAAATATTTGAGCGTTAACTTTCCAGCGACAACATTGTAATAAATCAGGATATGCATTCTGAAACTTGACTCTTCGGACGTTCATCTTTATACAACTTACAAGAGACCAAAAGTGTTTTTCCAATATTAATTCTATGTTCTCCTCTTGCCATCGTGTGGATGCCACTTTAATCCCGTCCACGGGCTCTCCTTTTAGCTCCAAACACAATAAACACATATCCATTTTGAAGATAGTTTCCTTGTGAAACGAATTAGTTCAAAGACAACTTTCACTAAATGGAACTATTGGAACTAGAAGAAAAATATTGCTCACATTTTCCCCTAGCTGAATAGAAAGCTTCTAAACATTCCCGACAGAGTGATAACAAAACTAAACATAGTGGATTGTTTTGGTTATAGGGGAACTAATGATTTAATTAATAATATTTAATATCATTTTATAACACAACTAGTTCTCTAAGGCTTTGGTGGTAAATATGAGCTGAACCAAGGCAAAATGTAAACAAAGAAAGGGATCTATACGCATACTTGTGGCAATGACTATTTAGGGATCGCCAATTCGATATTTAACAACCATAGACGTGGAATTTTGGGGCATTTATACAATTGAAGATTTGGAGCACAATTATACTATATAGGCTTAATTAAATCCAGTGAGTTAATCTTGTGTATTTAGATACACCCTAAGACGACATAAAAACCACTCAGCTGGTGTTTGCTTACGTATGCATACACAAACAAATAAGAACGTAAAAATAAACAAAATGATGTATTAAAAAATTAGAGACAATTAATGTTGCAGAATTAATAATTATTCACCTTCTGTAAGGTAATGCATTACGTATCGTTCAATGTATTATCATGAGATATGAAATGTTAGGTTTTTGTCGTTGTTCCAACGTAAAGTGTAAAGAACGCCGATGTACGACTTTGCAGTGTACCTCAATACTTATGTGAATGAACGTATATTTTTTAACTTCAATTGTCTCGTATTATCTTTTTTGATAAATCATTTTTGGTTATTTTTGCGTTCTTTTTCTCTGCCATGGCCGACCTTATCTTGGCCTTACTTCTACCATTTGCAAGTCAAATGGCAGACAAATAAAACTTTCGGTTTGGTAAATGAAATCAAATAAACTCTTGATAAACAATTATTCAAAAGTTTTTCAATAAAAATCTTTCATCATATTGTAGAGCCACTTTAACTAAACAACAGCATCGGCTAATGAGCCAAAAAGCCGCTGCTAGAGGCACAGCTGGACCGGCAGAGGGAGAAGTAAATAACCAGCCCATTAACTATTTTGGCAGCAATGCTGCATTATGGCGTGCAAAAGATACACGCAGTGGAGGATCTGACGAACATTTATAGTATCAACCATATGTCGTTTCAGGAAGTTTGGCCATTTTCCTGTTGTATTTTTGCGGTTTGCGTGAGGAAAGTGATATTGATTTAAAATTAGAAGGTAGCCTTTATGAGCACGTACAGGGCTTCGAAGAAGATCAGCTGTCTATGAACTATAAATATAATAAGGAAAACGGTTTGGATAATACTGAAGTTGTGAAGAGATTAACGGAATTGGGTATTGATGTCAAACTATTATATGGTAAATAATTATGGATTAAGTCGTAAATACAATTATAATAAACTTTTGTTAAGCATTCTCATTGTTATATAAAAGACAGCGTTTTTGAATCTATTGCAAAAAATGTCAGTGAATGCTAAGGACCATATGATGAGGGCAATGATCTTTAAAGGGTGGGGACTTGATGTCATGGGCAAAAGCGGTAGTTATAAAGTTATGCCAATCTAGTTCGGCCAAACGAACTAGTTAAGTGGATACCGGTCGTTTGTATGAAAATCTGCGTATGAGAGATGGGATATTTATGAAGTCACTCATACTTGGAGGAACTGATGTACTGAACCATAAACCTGACATAACTCTAGGTAGTTATGGGTTCGTCCAGAAGTGTTTTATGCCAAACCGTCCGAGAATGTGTTAAATCATTGCAGAATAATTTTCTCGTAAATTTAAAAGTATTGTGGAAATCCAATATTTTCCAAATCTCTCAGCTTAAGCGGACACGTGCCTGTCAAATGTTTGTTTTCATCGCACGCCCTGCCGAAGTCTTAGATTCAACTATCAATTCTCCTTCAATATCGAAGAATTAACCCAAGGGAGAGAATAAAATCAACTTGTAATACCATTTACTTGTTGCTATATTATCATTTGTTACATTTGTTTTTCCCACATGTAATACCACGCACTTGTTGCTATATTATCATTTTGTTCATCATTTGGTTCATTTGTTTTTTCTAATTTGTATTTTGGTGGTAAATTGCCCGAATATTTGGCACGGCAATCTTCTTCCCATTCTTTGGGATGAGCCTTTTTACGATGACTGTGCATATTGGCATTCGAGTTGAAAGTTTTCGGACAATATGGACACGTATACAAGATAGTGCCTGTATGTGTAGCCATGTGTTCCTAAAATACAAGCAAAAATATACCAATATATGAATATTAAATCACATTTGTTTTTACATCTCTTACCTTTAAGGTACTCGCTCTCTTATAGGCTTTCTCACACAGCGTACACTTAAAGTCAAAACCCAATTCGTGTTTATCTTTAACATGCTTTTTATGGGCCCTGAGCGTTGGCGAAATTTTGGAACATATATAACAGGGAAATTGTTGCTTTCCACCCTCCGGGTGTTGAGACTCTTTGTGTCGTTTAAGACCTATCTGCCCCGTCACTTTTAGGCCACAAACATCACATGCTATGGTGGGTATCGGCACACCTATGTGCTTCATCATATGACGTTCGAAAACGTCTTTTCTTCGCATTTTTTCCCCGCAAACATCACATACCAGGGCATACTTGTTTAAGTGCACAACTCCGACATGATAGGCTAATAAATTATTATTGCCAAACCTGCAATGAAACTGAATTAGTTACCATAATAGAAAACCAAAATACCTATTTGGCTTACAGTTTTCCACACTGGTCGCACGAGAATTTCTTTTCCTCGTCGGATAGATGTATCAGCTTGTGTGCCTTCAGGCCGGCTTTTTTAGAGAAGCCCTTCTGACATATATCACATATAAAAGTTTTATCTTGAATCTGGTGTGTCTTCATATGCAATTCTAGGCAACGGCGATTAGCTATTACTTTGCCACAAAGTTGGCATTTAAAATAATCCGGATTAAGATGACAATGTATGTGATCCACTAAATAACAACATTTAAAGAATTTCTTATTGCAGCACACTGCATAGCCAGGTTCATTGTGTTCTTTATTGAAATGTTTACATAGTTCATAGAATGTTTGCATTGGGGCTTGGCAAATAGCACAGGTGATTTTGTAATGTTTTGCAAGAAATTCATTAACTTCTTTTCGGTTAGTACGTGGTTTATTAAAATGATTCAAACTTGGTTTCCATTCTCCTGATTTTTGGGATGTATCATTGTCATCAGTTTCAATTTCGCTGTCTGAGGCGGCGGAACCTTGTACTTCATCAAATATCATTGCAGGACTAGAAGCACCATCCTTCGCACTGGGTATGTCGTTTTCATTTGTTGTTAAAGAATCATTATCTCCCCCATCATTTGCTTTGGTGACCTTTCGAGACGTTTTCTTGTGCTTTGGAAAGATTTTTTCCAATGGATCTTCAGTGGTCACATCAGATTTGGAAGAAATTTCATTATCAATACTTATGGGCGGTTCTTCTTCAATTAAAATCTCAGTTTTTATTTCCGGATAAAGATTGGTTACCTTCGTAGTAACTTCTGTTTCGTCTTTTGAGGAATCCCAATTATTTGTAACAAAAGGCCCAGGTTGTTCCGAGGCCTCCAATACCTCAGTTTTTAGTGCAGAAACGAAATATGTATGTACATATTCTATATGCAAATAGAATTTATGAAAGTCGTACACGGTTTTCCAGCATGTATTACAAAGCCATGATGTGGATGTTATCGATTTCTGAATAGGTATTAAAATGTAAATTATATAGAGAGAAAAATCAGAGACATACAGCTATGAAATTCAGTGATTTAAAAGCAAAAGGCAAAACTAGACTATTACGATACACCAACTTTTGAGCCACCTGTAATAACTCATATTAATAATACAACAATAAGACACTACAATTCGGAACCGCTTTAAAGTTAACAGAAA
Source organism: Musca domestica (assembly GCF_030504385.1). Taxonomy (NCBI): domain Eukaryota; kingdom Metazoa; phylum Arthropoda; class Insecta; order Diptera; family Muscidae; genus Musca; species Musca domestica. The sequence continues at coordinate 10,187,601 of NW_026712219.1, read as the reverse complement.
TTATGGGGCTAGTAGGTCATTAAAACGATTCTTTATTAATTTTTTAAATATTTCTGCATTAACTTTCTAGCGACAACATTGTAATAAATCAAAATATGTACTCTGAAACTCGACTCGTCAAAGGTCCATCTTCATACAACTTACAAGAGACCAAAAGTGTTTTTCCAATATTAATTCTATGTTGTCCTCTTGCCATTGTTTGGATGTTGCTCTAATCCCGTCCATGGGTTCTCCTTTTAGCTCCAAACACAATAAACACATATCCATTTTGAAGATTGTTTCCTTGTGGAACGAATTATTTCAAAGACAACCTTCACTAGATGGAACTATTGGAGCTAGGAACAACAATATTGCTCCCCTAGCTGAATAAAAATTTTGACGCGTAGTGTGCCCAATTTTAATTTTGTTTTAATTTTTTTGCCACCGTCCGCGACGTAAAATTGTTCTATTCCAGAGTTAGATTGAATTGCCACCACGTCAGGGTTGTATTTCGGTCGATTATTTGAGAGATAAATTAATCGACAGTCCAACCCTGCGAGCCTGCGATATTGTAAGGGCTTGTTAGGTCGGTAGCATAAATGAGGTAAATTTCAGGATAAATTTAAGAAAAGCCGAAAAGAGGGAAAATTCAGCGTCATCCCCGATCTTATATAAGGAGGAGGAGGAGGATAATAATAAAATAAAATGTCCTCAAAATTAAACAAACAAACTGAAATTTGAAACATTAACTATCAGGATCTTTTAGTCATTATCTATGGAGTTCACATATCAGACTACCCTTTATTACTTCAAACAAATAACTGACGCCAATTTTGGCTCTTTTAAGGATTGCAACTATCACCTGCCTGAACGAGCTCTTTTAGGTAGCTTGGGGACTCTATCACTTGTCCACAACGATTCAATAATGTGGCGTTCCACTGCACTTGATTCGCTCTCTATTCGTTGTTTGACCCTTAACTATGAAAAAACTACCTAATTCTTCACACAAAATTTCCTGAGCGAACACTCATATTTGTACGTTGTTCAAATCAAATCACTCTCAGAACAACGAAAAAATATGTCCCATCCCTAACAAATGAGAGCATTTATCGAAAAAATAAATTATGACATTTAAAAATTAAAAATAGAAAAATTTGATGAAATTTTAAAAATTTTTGGGAAGACTGAAAATTTTGAATGAAAACTACAATGTTGAATGGCGTATGTACATTGAAACGAAAGTAAATTTTGTTTTCTCTCTCATTCAAGGTACGCATTTGGTCCACGAGTTAAATTTTCCACAGAAAACTGCAAACAAAAGAGGCAATATTTTCAAAATGTTTCTATCGGCAGAAAAAATGTTTGACAAGTGTCTCTCCAGCAGAATTTAAAAATGGAAAAACACAAAAATGTGTTCAAAATGTCAACATTTACACAAAAAGTTGAAATCGTGAATGAAAATTGTAAAATTAATGATATAATAAATCTTTGGGAGGAAAACAATAATTTCTTCTATTCATATTAGTGAGAATTTCATGGATTTTCGTATAAATTCCCATTAAAATCAACAAACAAAATTTTTGAAAAAAGGAATTATTTTACTATGAATTACGAATCGTGCCGTATGAACGGGTTAATTCGTGTTCTTAATTCTGAGAGCGAACAACGTTGTTCGGTTTCCAATGGAAACATGCTATTAAAACCAAAACATACATGTATCAAAACTTAAAGTAATTCGGGGTAACCCTACACTCCAATTCAATTATAAAACTTAGAATTGTTAATGTTCCTTACAAAACATGAATTCTTATACCGAACACATGGTTAGTGTCAAATTCGATATGACGTTTTTTGATTTAATTCCATTTCTTGATATACTATAGGTATACCCTTTTTTGATATAAAATTTCAGAGCAGGGCAATGTGAACATATTTTTTCCTAATAATAGGCGATGGTTCGGAAACTTTTTTGTGGTTAAGGAACAGCGACACCTCGTTAGATAATATATTCGTATATTTCATGTTTCCAAAATTGGAAAATGTAGAATACTTTATGTATGTATGCTGTTTGGTCTCAACTTGAAAGGGATTTTGACTTTTTCACGATTTTCTAGCGATTGCTTGAAGTGTTGAGAGATGAGGACCATCAGCTATCAACTATACATTCAGGGGAATGATGTGAAAGCATTAACACCAAATATCTTAAGAATTATCATTCTGCATTAATAATCCAAATTCCAAAAATGTATATTTTTGAAATTAAAATGATTTATTGAAAATTAATTATTTTGTTTACATTTTTGGACACATAACTCTGTGGTTGTTGTATAACAACACTTGCTGTTACCTGTATTATTCTACCATGGAGGTGAGCCAAGGAAAATTTTAAACAAAGAAAGGGATCTATGCGCATACTAGTGGCAATAACTATTTAGGGACCGCCAATTCGACATTTAACAAGCATAGTCGTGGAATTTTGGGGCATTTATACCATTGAGGAATTGGAGCACAATTATACTAAAGATTAACCCACTGCCTTAATTATATCCAGTGATTTAATCTTGTGCATTTAGATACACCCTTAATGGGGCATAACAAGCACTCAGCAGATGTTTGTTTACCAAAAAATAATGCAAAAATAAACAAAAATGATGTATTAAAGTCAGCTGAAAATGTGCAACTTCGGTTGGCCACCAGAACTCGGGCAGCGTGTGATGGCCGTTTGAAGGCCATCATTCGTGCCAATGGTGATCAATTCGAACAAATCTAAACTTATTCTAAAATTTAATGCTATTTCCGACATTTTTGCTCTCATTCAATAAAATGTAAAAATTATGGCGTTCGACTTTGTTGCAGTTTTTTTATCTCACCCTGTATTTGATAGAACGTTTAATTTTTTTTGACATATCACTGTTCCCAAGCGTTGATGCATCTACCTGGATTCTTCTAGCATGGGTGTATCTCAACACCATGGTAGAAGAATGTAGGTAGACGCGTCGAACACAGCTGCTAGGACAATGAGCTGTCAAACCAATTTTGGAATTGAAAATGTTGGATGAAAAATTATTTAAATTTGTAAAAATTGTTGAAAACGCGAATTATAAAGCCTCCAAATGACGTAGTATAAGAAAACATATAAAAAACTACTTATATTTGAAAAAAACATTTAATTTTTTTGACATATCAATGCTCCCAAGCGTTGATGCATCTACATGTATTCTTCTGCCATGCTAAACACACAAGGTTACAGCCTGTTCAGTAAACTAATTCTTCTATCATTTGCAAGTCAAGTGGCAGACAAATAGAATTTTGGTTTTCGTGCATACGAAAAAAGTAAATAAATTAATCTTAATTAGTATAAATGTGCTATTAGTGTCCTTAAAATTAGGCAAACTTTTTTTCGTGCGACAATAAAGATTGACATTGATGACATTTTTATTTGCTCGTCTCCTGGTTGACTTGCTATAGACAGTGCTTATAATATGATTGTCGATCAATTTTCATTTTCCCCAACCAAAAATGTTTTACGATATGTGGTGGAAGAGTTTTATTGAATCATTTTATGCCAAAACATCAAATTGACAAGATGTTTGCATATCCAACTCTTCTTTCATAGCTTCAGGTTCTTCATAGTTAGGTGGTGAACTTTTTTTGCGATTATGATGCTTTTTGGCATTTGAATTAAACAATGCGGCCATGTGTACAAATATCTATCTGTATGAGCAGCCATTTGTTCCTTAAAAAGATTCAGTGAGAAAGATTAAAAACGGGTAATAAAATTAATTATATTAAAAATACCTTTAACGTTGTTGATCTCTTTACACATTCGTTAAATTGTACATTTGAAATCTTAGCTAGTTTCGCATGTGTATACAATATGTCGTTTAAGAGATTTTTCTGTATTATTGCCAACATCTTCTTCAATTCATTGTTGAAAGGATTTAAATTTTCATCTGAATTAAAACCATTATCCAGATTATCTTCAAAATCTTCTAACGTTCTTTGTGTATCACTGTCAGTATTCTTTTGATCGTTTTCGCATTCGTCTAAATGTTGTACTTTCACAATTGTTATTTTCTTATTAGTTTTTCTGGTTGTACAATATTTAAGAACATGTGCAAAGGATCTTTTCGTTTTTTCCTTTTCCTTTTGTTGGTTACTGATTTCTCATTTCAAGGTTGTCAAGCAAGGTAAAACGTTTGCTTCATCACATTTTGATTAATCTAAACTCTCAATGAAATGATACATTCCTCTTTGTACATCATTAGCTTCCAAAGTGTCCACATTAGTTAAGGTTTTAGATGCACATTCTTTGGGCTTTAGCTTTAATAATGTTTCAAAAGATTTATGTCATTTTCTATTTCAAATAGAATTTGTGAAATTCTCTTAGCATATCCCAGCAATTAATGCAAATCCATGATGCGGAAGCACTAGTTTTCTGAAATGAAAAAAAAGTGTTAGTGGAGTTCTTCGTTTTTTCTACATTCTACATGCTACATTCTTACACGGTAAGGAGAAGGATTTTGTTAAAGAGGTGTTAAAGTGTTAACAGATGTCATTTGGAAACTAATAATTAAACAAATTGTCACCTTATCGGGAGTAAAGGGTGTTTTTTTTAAGTTAGATAGAACTTTAAATTATAAAAAGTAACACAAAATATTAAATTTTGATGAAACTTTTTTTTATTTGTTTCAGTATACTCTGACAAATCATCATGAATAGACTCACGCTTGAACAACGCTCTTCGTTCTTTCGCCAATTGGGCTCTAGAGCAGTTGGCAAATGACCCGTTGTTTTATGGCAAAATTATGTTCAGCGATGAGGCGCATTTTTTGCTTAACGGGTTTGTTAATAAGTAAAATTGCCGCATATGGAGTGAGACCAATCCACAAGAGACCCTACAGACTCCATTACATCCAGAAAAATGCACCGTATGGTGCGGGGTTTTCACGCTGGTGGCATCACCGGACCTTATTTCTTCAAAAATGAGGCCAGAGCTCGCGTCACGGTCGATGGAGATAGATACCGCACCATGATCAATGATTTTATGTTTAAAAATATGGATGACATTGATCCGGAGGAGATGTGGTTTAAACAGAATGGCGCTACGTGTCATACGGCGAACGCAACCATCGACTTATTGAAATCAAAATTTGGCGATAAGTTAATTTCGAGAAGTGGACATGTCAATTGGCCTCCAAGGTCGTGCGATTTGACACCTCTCGACTATTTTCTGTGGGGCTACGTGAAGTCACTGGTTTATGCTGATAAACCAGCAACAATTGACGCCTTGGAGGCCAGCATTGTTCGTTATATTCATGACATACGGCCAGCAGTGCTAGAAAAAGTGGCAAAAAATTGGACGTCCAGAATGCAGTTCATCAAGAACAGTCGCGGTGCCCATATGTATATATTTTCAAATGTTAATGTCGCGTATTGATCTTTCGAATACAAAAAAAAAAATATTGATTAAAATTTAATTTTTTGTGTTATTTTTTTCAAATTCAAGTTCTATCGCGCTTAAAAAAACACCCTGTAGTACAACACAACCCACATTTTATACCCTCCACCATACATAGTATGGAGGGTATATTAAGTTCGTCATTCCGTTTGTAACTCATCGAAATAATAGTTTTAGACCCAACAAAGTATATAAATTCTTGATCTGCCGTCCGCCCGTCTGTTGTAATCATACTACAGTCAAAACGAATTAAGATAGGAGCTAAAATTTTGCACAGATCTGTCTTTTGTCTGGCAGGCAAGTCAAGCCCCCATATAACGGTTCACCGCGATATGCGGTATTTTGATGATTTTAGCCACATTTTCCAATAGAATTGTCTTAAAATCCACACAAGGAGTTCTTTCTGAGTATTTTACTTTTTGAAAGAGAATTGTTATATAGGTCCACGATAACGTACAGCCCTCATATAACGGTACCCCCGATATTAGGTATTTTGATGTTTTTTAAAACATTTTTCAATGGAATTGCTGAAATTCTAGATAAGGAGTTCTTAGTGAGTAATTTACGTTCTGAAAGAGAACTGTCTATATAGGTCCACGATATAGTATATACCCCATATAACGGTACCCCACGATAGTCGGTTCGGAATTGTTTCAAATTTCGTATATAATGTTCGGAACAGTTACTACAGCCTATGACACAAATTATTTATACAGGAGTACGTCTTTGTATAGCCCCCATATATCGGTTTTCATTTGAGCGGTATTTTCCGACGGAATGTTTTTGACATTTTTTAAGTTTCTTCCAAATGGAGGGTATAAGGAGAAGGTGAAGGGTAAAAAAGGTTTGGCCCGGTCGAACTCAGATGCTGTTTTACTTGTTTGTTTAAAAACATTTTTAAAGAAAAAACTCAAAAAGTCGAAAAAATAATCTGATTTTTTACTTTCTTACGCAGCTGATGTCCAAACAAATAACAAGAACAGTTGTACATGTTCGGTTAGATAACAAACTATGGTGTTCTCAAAGCAGATCGGTGAGATAGTCGCATCAGCAATGGTACCATTAATCTTTAAAACTATTCCAACTAACTTCCAAAATTGTTTTCAAATGAAATATTCGTACACAATTTTTTATTAATTACTAGCTGGCCCGGTCCGCGTTGCCGGCCCGTAGTTTTTGTCTATTATGCATATATTCCCAAGCATAATTATTCACAGATATGACTGATATAAGTGTTCACGTACATGTCGATTTAAAGTGTTTTAAAATACCTGTACCCATTTTTAACCAGTGGGCTTCAATATTTAAACCGTGGGCTTCAACTGTGTGGATGTGCTATACAAATCTATTAAAAAGTATATATCAATCTTATCGCCATATAAGGGATCAAATTAATTTTTAATATGGTAAAAATCGTAGCAAAATCTTCCAGTCAAATGAGCAGTAATTTGGAATTTGCTGTATTTTGTATACTACATAATTGAGGGCTGAATGATTTAAGAATAGCCAAAGTTAATTACTTTTTTAAACCCATTAGCAACTTAGATTGTGCATTAGAGTCCTCATAAGTCCTCCTAACCATGTCAGTCTGTTTGTCCGCCAAAAGGTGGACTTGAGAGGGTATTATAACATGGATAAAAATTCTATAATTTGTAGATATGTTGAAATTTTAGTGTAAGATTTTCACCCCCCTAATACGCATTATTAGCCAAATTCTTTGAAATGTGGTTAAATTAGGAGGTACCTTCTTTATATGGGCACTACTCCGAAACACCGACCTACATTGAAAACTTTCTTCTACCCCTTATAATCCAAGATGACAAATAGAGGCCAAATCAAAAATATAGCAGAACAATATAGCATGTCATAGCATTTCGCGTGATTTAAATAAATAAAAATAGTTTTATCCACCTCATAATTGCGGGCAGAATGATAAGATGGGAATTAATTTTATTTGCCATTTAAATCGTAAGTTGGAGACCCCTTAAAAGTACGTTTATATATATGAGGGTTAACCCACTGGATTTGGATTTAAATTGTCATATCCATTACTTTTACTTCAAATAAATCCTCTGAAAGTAAGTTAACCCTACAAAAAGTTCTAACGTAAACATGGCATAGAGTCCATATTTTCATCACAGGATAATTCAATGATGATTAAACAAATATTCGGTCCCGTGCTACTTTCTAATATTTGTAATTTGTTCATGTTTCCACAATTTATTTCATATGGATGCACATCCCAAATCCACGTTCCCAACCACTATTCTCTTGGGGGTTAAAAATTCAATAGAATACACAATTTTCTTTTCTGACCACACATTAGATGTGAAAGTGGACTTGGGGATACTCCAATGTGGGGACTTTACTTAAATAAATTCCTATGTGGCAATTATCTGTATGATGGTTCCCTACCCCAGGGTGGCATAAATAAAATTTTTTAGCCAAATCAATTGATGAATGTGGTCAATACCAATATGGGCCCTACTCTGAAAATTACAAATTTTATGCGAAGAGGTTATCTACCCCCTTAGAAACAAAAATGTCAAATAAGGGCCAAAAAATGAAAAAAGTGGCCGGCCAAGACCCCAAAAATAACTTAAATCATAGATGGTTATATAAATATTAAATCGGGTTGTTCCCTTATCCGTGAGTTATGATCGATATAAAGACCTGCAAAAGTGATTTTAGGTATTTTGAATGTTTGGGAAGAATTTCTGGAAGGATATAAAACCTTTTCTTACTAAAAGTCCAATTCGCTCTACTATTTTGCCCCTTTTATTTCAATATTGGTATGTTACTTATTATTCTCCCAAAGAATTTTGCATTTTGAGCTCTCATTGGACGGATCATTGTCACGCTTTGAAATGAGCCCCATTAAGCTTTTTCGGTCATTTTTGTTTGTTTAAATGTGTTCGCATCTTCCAGATAACCCACAATGTAGGACCTGGAGTTGAAAGGTAGATGTCAGTTAACATCCTATTTCGCACTTATTTAATTTTTTAGTGAAAAATTATTCTTTATTTTGTTCACAAAAAATCCACTGAATTCAATATGATAATACAAATTGAAAAAAAAAAAATTGACAAAAAAAAGAATAACAAATTGAAAAAGTCTTCAACTTTTTCGCTGATTTTTTACAGCAAATGTTTTAAGATCCTTCCTTACAAAGTTTGTCAATAGAATGTACTATTACTTTAAAATTCGATACCATTGAAAATTTTTTGATTTTTGCAATGAGATCTCTTTTTCATGATTTTTCAGCGATTTAGAAAAAGTAATTATCTTTTAACTTTGGTGTGACCGCGTTAAATTATTTCGATATCATCTATTCCGTTTCGCCACCACATAATTCGCTACTACACTTCCATGTAACCCGCCATCAATTTCAGTTCTCAAGAAATCAAGTCAATTAAATAAATTGGTATTAATATTTGAATTCAAAAATAAAATATAAAAAACACTACAAATGTACATTAGAAAAAAGTAAGCCAAAATGGAAAAAAATCATGCAAAATAAAACATTGCTATTGTACATTTGAAAAGTCAAAATGAAAATGTTAATATATCACATTTTTACGCGATTTTTTTGGATATTATCCTTTTCGGAGAGGAGACAATTCCGAATTTGTATGAGTCGTTAAAATCAGTCCAGCGGTTCTTAAGTTATAAGCGTAGTAACTAACACAACTTTCTTTTATATATATAGATTTGGATTTTATTTGTATGCGTGTGTGTAATTTAATGTTAGCTTACAAACTAATACTACAGCCTATCTTACATATCCGCCATACCTTAAGTGACCTTAAAATCAATTTACAGTATTCCATTATATTTGGAGAAAAATTATCTTCAAACGAAGATAGACATAAACTGCATATTAATACAGAATCTTTGATTGGGGGACAATAAATTAATTTATTGTAATCAGAATTTAAACGGACTGTAGTAAACAAAAGACCGGATCATTATTTTGAAAAAATCTTAATACCATAATTATACTTATTGATAGTAAACTTTAAAAATAACTATTGAAAAGTAATATATATATACAACAATTTATCCCATATATCATATTTTTGACGAAATTCAAATGATAAATATTAGAAACATAAAAAAAATATTTTGTTTGACTCAAATTAAGGCATAGCCATTGAATATGTTATGTTTAAAGAGGAGTTTTGAAATGGTGGCTGCTGACTGGGTATTATGGCTGTGGCAGGTGATGCTTTGGGCACAATTGGTACCAACAACTTGTTATCTTCATCACAATCAAAGTTATCGCTACTTTTTCGATTCTTAAGGATTTTACTGCCCTGTTTGGCTTGTCTCATTATATTGGGGGGTATAGGTTTACTACGATCTGCCTCCCATTCGGTGCGATGTAAACGTTGGCGATGTTTATACATATTGGCATTGGAGCAAAATGTCATGGGACAATTGGGACAGGTATATAATACCTCTCCGGTGTGCACTGATGTGTGTTCCTTAAAAGAAAAACGAATTAATACTAAAATAATTTATGTTATGTATAGCGCCACAACTTACCCTTAAATCCTGAGCCCTTTTGAATGCCTTCTCACACATGGTACACTGGAATTTCTTGGCACACTCATGATTATGATAAATGTGCCGTTTCAAGGCTCTTGCCGTTGATGAGACCTTATTACAAATATGACAACGATGTTCGGCATCAACTGATTCGTGTATATTTTTCATGTGCTGTTTTAAACCCGCCACATGCCTCAGCCATGCACCACAAATTTCACATTGCTGTGGTATCGGTATTGGTTTTGGTTTATCTGAATGCTCTAGCTCATGATGTTTTTTCAAACTATAACCACTTTTCAGAGTTTTGCCACATTTATCACAGATCACTGAACGTTGTGGATCGTGCACAGATTTCATGTGATCTTTTAGTTTACGATCTGTTGGGCATCTGCAATAAAGACAATAATAGATAGAGATTTATTGAAATTTTACAAAATAGCGATGTAACTTACAAAATTGTTATTGAGGATCCACAAAAAGTGTTTTAATTTTTTTTTTTTCATTTCATTAATTCACTTTTTTATATTCACCACCAGAATTGAAACTTATATGATTAAGCGGAATCGCGTAGTATCCATAATAAATATAGCGGGCATAACTTTGCCAGAGAAGAATTTTTATTTTTTTGAATATAAAAATTCACAACGTAATGGGGGTTGAAACAAAAAGTTTGCTTTACTTCGAAAAATTGTTGTTGTCACAGATTTAGAGTAATTATACTTATGTTTTATTTTTGAACAAAAAATCTTCTCGAGTTTTGCCTTGTTAAGGCGAAGATCATATGTTTTATGATTTATGTGTTTGTTTTCTCTTTCGAGACGAGCTTAATGATCAGGAATTTGCAGTGAAAAGGAAAGCCAGATAGACACTATCACACACTCACCACTATGCGACGCGTTTCGCCGTTGGTTAAGCGGCTCATCAGGCATATTTGGTGTGGATGATGGCTTACAAGAGCCGTTCTCTGGAAAGTAGTATATATTCCGAACTTATTGCAAATTAGCATATGCGAATTATACACTAGAAACTCTCCAGGTTCGACTCATGTTCTATTGGCAGATCTTTTTCACAGCAAATTTTTTTTTTTTTTTTTTTTTTTTTTTTGTAGTGATGGATTTTTTGTCCACAACAACTACATTGCTTCCAATGCATACACTTGTTTTAGTGCTGCTTTAGGAAGACGGGTTAATGGCTCTGAACGTATTTTGAATAATTTTTATTTTTTTAGATTGGCAACCGCATAATGTTCTGTGGTGTGTAAATTGTCCAACATAAGATTTAACATTTCGGCTCCAATATGGGTTTCAATACTTAGCTAACAAAACGTTCTTCTATTTACATACTGAGCGTAAATCATTGCAAAAGAATAGTGAATTATATAAATTCATATAAAACTAAAATAAGTCGAACAAATCGAAGCTCACATAGGCCAGGTGTCCATATCTATGAAAAGTACCAGAGCTCAATATACTTTACTCAACAATAAATCGAAGATTGGAAGAAGACAACTGACATGAGACCAAAATAAAAAAGCCTCTCACTCAAATGAATTAAGGACTTGGGAGCAAATATTCTCAGGCACTTTCGAAATGCTTCATAATTAGATTGGTTATCTTATATCCATACTACCCTTCAATCTATGTACAATTTTACGTTTTTTCTAAAATCTTTAAAAATATATCATAATACCAAGGGCCTATTGGAGCCCTACTAAGGAAACGTAAAAGCTTATTGTTCTTTAGAAAAATTATTGAAAAAACCTTAGAGCGTTGCAGAAATCAATTCCTTATCGTTTATTTACAAACTGTTGCCCTATCACTGGATATTAGTTTTGTTTTCAAATTTCATTACAACAAAAGAAGGAATATTTGCTATTATCACATAATATCCACTAAGGTAGGGGGGCATTTGCTTTTTATACCCTCCACCATAGTAGGAGGGTATATTAAGATTGCCATTCCGTTTGTAACACCTCGAAATATACATTTTATACCCCACAAAATGCATAAAATTTAATGTCGATTTAGCGATGTCCGTCCGTCTGTGGAAATCACTCTAGCTTCCGAACGAATTGAAGTAGATTGATAAAATTTTACTCAAATGTATATTATGACTGCAGGACTTTTGGTATTGAAAATGGGCCATGTAGTTCCACCTTTTGGTATAGCCCCCATATCACGGTACCCCCCTATATTCGGTAATATGATGATTTTAGCGACATTATTCACCGGAATTGTTTCAAATTTGGTGTTTGAAGTTCGTAATGGATACTACAACCTATGTCAAGAAATTGTCTATACAGGTCCACGTCTTCGTATAACGGTACTTTCCTATATTTCGTATTTTGATGATTTTACCTACTTTATTCACCCAATTTTTTTATTCAAGTTTCTCATTTGAATATTGCAATGATTTATGACAAAATTTGCCTATGCAGGTCCATGTCGTCGTATAGACCCTAATATAACGGCTACATTCGGTATGTTTTAGATTTTAACAGAATTTTTAACGGATTTTATTTTTTTTTTGAAAATTGCCAAAATCGTTCCAAATAATGGAGGGTATTCAAAGATCGGCCCGGCCGAAATTACAGTCTTTTTACTTGTTGTGCTTTCTTTTATGTCTCAAACAACTCCAACTTTCGTTACTATGTTTTTTTTTTTGCTAAATAAGACCAGAGATAGTAGAAAAATTGAAAATTCGGTACTCACTTTTTCTTACATTCAGGACACTCGAACTTAAATTCTTCGCGTGGGACATGCTTCGCCACCATATGATGTTCAAACGATGCCTTCGATGAGAATGTTTTCGAACATTTCTCACATTGGAAGGTCTTTTTGTATTTTGATTCGGGTGGATTGGGCAGATGTGTTTGCTCGTGAGCCTCCAATTGTGTTGAATCACGACATATTTTATTACATGTTTTACATTTAAAGTGCTCGGGGTTGTAGTGGACCATAATGTGCTCAGCTAAAAATTTACGCGTGGCAAATCGGCGGCCACAACACTCGACAAACCCGTGATCATCGTTGTGATCGATTCTGAAATGGGCACGCATCTCACTGAACGTTTGCACCAGCAATTCACATTTGGGACAACGTAACTTCTCAAAGAACTTGATAATGATGTTATCGTATTCGGCTTGTTGAGCTTGGCGGGCCGCAATATCCTCTTTGGACATACGTTTGGGTTCGGATGCGGTCTTTTCCCGTTTCTTATACTTTTTGGGCGTATTACGTTCCTTTTTCCGAATAACACCAAATTTCTCTGATTTAACCTTATCGGCCATCCAGTCAGAGGCATCCGAATCATTTTCATCTTCGGATTCGGAATTGGAGGATTCATCCGAATCTTTGGCTACAAAATCATTGTCTCCATACTCAGGGTCATCGTCGTCGTCTTCGTTGTCATTTGTAAAGTCGGGTATCTCGAAGGGTTCATTACTTGGGTCAACTGTACTTGGTTTGTCTTCACTTTGATGATCCTGCGCCATTTCCCCCTCGGTTTTGATGTGTGTGGTCGACGTTGCCGCCGATGTTGAACATGATGGTTCTTCGCTTTCAGCGCCCTCACTTTTAATTGTGGCCGCAAGTGATTTTTTGGAATTGCGTTTACGTGCGACGGGAGTCTTTTTGGTTGCCTGTGACGCGGCTTTTGCTGCAGCCTTTTCAGCTTCCGATTTGCGAGGCCTACCTCTCCTGGGCCGTGCTACTTCTTTTTCATTATTATCGTCCTCATGTAAAACATCCAAAGAAGGGGGTGGCAGTAATGGTCTATCAGAATCCTCATCGCTGGAATCGTGGTATACATGAGCACTATCACCAAAGACATCGTCGCCATCATCGTCCATTTCCTTATCCAGAGCAGGTGAGGACTCTTTTTTGATACGTTTCGCTGTGGTCGTTGGTTTAGGACTTTCACCCCTCGTAGAAGCAATGCGTGTGCGTCTACTTTTTACATCTTCATTGTTGCCATCTACATCGTCTGCAACTCCCCCCATCGATGACATATCATGTTCAGTTTCCAAGATTTCTATTTGTGGCAGCAGATCCAAGTCATTTACTTCCACCTTGACTTCAGGATCAAACAAGTTATTGCCCATAGAAGAGTGTCCCATTATGGGATCTTGTAGCATCATAGGCACGGGGGTATCTTCAGATTTGAGCATAACTACATCGTGCTGAGGTAGCGGATCATCTAGTATATCTATTGTGTGTACAGCTCCCAAGTGTTTGTGGGCCTCTTCGACTCTTTCGTATAGTATATGAAAGTCTCGCACAACTTCCCAGCATGTCATGCAAACTTGCTGCTTCTCGTCGCCATTACGATATGTCTGTATACACGTCTGTATACACACAAAATAATTGCATTCAAGGCTGATGTTCTTTATGGAAAAATCGATTTTTGCAAACGTCAACTTACCTTTATCCAAAAGTGTTTGTTAATAATCGAACTTATGCCCAGACGCAAGCCAGCCTCGGAAAATATGTCCAAGAACTTTGGCCCCGGTATCGTAGGGTATTCCAGACACAGAATACACTTAACCATGTTGTTCGTTACTAAACAAACACTGACCACTCCGAAATTCTTTGCATACGGGCTTTCTTCAACCGAGAAATAATAAATTTGATGCTAAACGTTTATACGCGAGCAGATACATTGTCTATACATAAAATATGTATATGTGGTTAAAATACAAAAAGTTTACAAATAACAATTTACAATTATTTTTCCAAATGTTTGCCTATCTTCACACAATAGATCAACAAAATTGTTCGACGCTGTATAACGCTACATCTGGGGAGAACAATGCCGATAAAATTGTGTGACGGCGTTAAAATGTTTTCAAAAAGGAAAAAACTCGGCAGTGTGATTATGCCGGTAATTTCTTAACTGGGAGGGTGAGAAAAATGCAAGTAAAAACAAGTTGAAAACCAGTAAGGTCGGCCGAGCCGAACTTTGAAATCCCTCCAACGTTTGGAACGAATTTGGAAATTTTAAAAAATTAAAATCATTTAAAAATTCTTTTAAAATCTTAAAAATACTGAATAGAGCCGTTATATTGAGGTCTCTACGACGTGAACCTACACAGAAATTGTTTGTCATAAGCCATTACCATATTCAAATTCGAAACTTGAAATAAACGGTGAATAATGTAGCTAAAAGCGTCAAAATACCGTATATAGGGAGGTACCGTTATTTCGGAGCTATACGAAGACCTGGACAGCACAGACTGTAGCTTCCATTTCGAACTTCAGATACGACATTTTAAACAATTTCGGTGAGTATTGTACCTAAAATCGTGAAAATACCGAATATAGGGAGATACTGATATATGGGACCTATACGAAGACCTGGACCTGCATACACAAATTTCTGTCACAGATTGTAGTTCCCATTACGAACTCTAAATACAATATTTGAAACAATTCCGTTGAGAACTGTCACTAAAATCATCAAAATACCGAATATAGGGAGGTACCGTTATATGGGGGCTATACGAAGACGTGGACCTGCACAGACAATTTTCTGTCTTAGGCGGTAGTATCCATTTTGAACTTCAAATACCAAATTTAACCACTTCCGGTGAATAATGTCGCCAAAATATCGAAAATCCGTAGGAACCGTTATATGGGGGTTATATGAAAACGAGGACCTACATGGCCCATTTACGAACTTATCCTGCCTACTGGAAAAATAAACATGTGTGTAATATTTTAGCCTTCTATCTCAATTCGTTCGAAGATAGCGTGATTACAATAGACAGACGGACATCGCTAAATCGACTTAGAATTTTACACTGATCAAGAATATATATACTTTGCTGGGTCTGATATGAGTATTTCGAGGAGTTACAAACGAAATGACAAAGTTAATAAACCCTCCATAGTATGTTGGAGGGTATAATAAAAAACTATATAACATTTAACTTTAGAAGCACATAGACAAAATGCGTTTTGGCCATTATAAAGGTTTGCGTGCTAAGCCTGTGGGCCATTTACACCTTTCTCTACCACAAAACAGACAAAGGCATTGAGAAAATAAAAACATTTCAATGTTGCGTTTGACTGTTCACACAAATATTTCCATTCCCATTACCTTTCCTAAAAAGAATTGCCGAAACTAAACTTGATTAATGTAAATTCAAAATATTTGAAATCCAAAAAAAAAAAAAAAAAAAATCTTATAATTTTATTATCAAATAAAAATTACTAAAAAACTAAGGAGTAGCACTAATCTTTTATATTGTTTACATCCTCGTAATCGAGATATGGTTTTGGAGTAGGTTTCTCTTGTGTAATATATTTTGTATATTTTAAATTTGTTATATAACTCAAATATTATAAATAATAATTTATACAATATTATTTTGAGTTCTTTCTACAATCTTTATTGGCATACGCACTTTTATACCAAAACATCAAATTGATAAGATATTGTTTGCATCTCCAACTCATCTTTCATAGTTCCAGGACCTTTGTAGTTAGGTGGCAAATTACCCGAGTATCTGGCACGGCAAGTTTCTTCCCATTCTTTTGGATGAACTTTTTTGCGATGATGATGCATATTGGCATTCGAATTAAATGTTTTTGGACAATGCGGGCATGTATACAAAGCTGTGCCCATATGAGCAGCCATGTGTTCCTTAGAAATAATCAAAGAGAAATATAAAAAAGTTGGCAGGTAATTAAAATTTCTTCTATCTAAAATACCTTCAACGTTGTTGATCTTTTAAAACCTTTATCACAAATTGTACATTTAAAATCATATCCAGTTTCATGTTTGTATACTATATGTCTTTTAAGAGATTTCAAGGTCGGCGAAACTTTCGGACATAAATGGCATTTAAATTCCTTTTTACCATCCTCTGGGTGCTGGGTTGCAATGTGACGCTTTAGATAAGATGGATCTGTCATTTTCAGACCACAAATATTACAGGTAATGGTGGGTCGTGGAATTCCTTTATGTTTCAGTTGGTGTCGTTCAAGGGCATCTTTACCACTTAATTTCGCTCCACAAATATCGCAGATATGGACATATTTTTTGGAATGTACAAAACGAAAATGGTTGTTCAACAGGAATTTATCAGCAAATCTTTTGTAGAAAAAAATTAACATTCATGTACACATTTATATTAAAACTTAAACAACTTACAGTTTACCACATTCTTCACAGGGATATTTCTTTTCTTCATCAGGTAAATGCAATAATTTATGCTTCTTCAGTGTCGAGGCAAGTGTAAAAGCCTTTCCACAAATATCACAAATTTCCGATCTTTCTCTCACTTTATGGTTTTGAAAATGATTTTTCAAACAAAATCGATCGGCAGTCACTTTACCACACAAATTACATTTAAAGTAGTCGGGGTCTAAATGGCAATGTACATGGTCTACCAGCAGGCTACGACTGGAGAATTTCTTCTTACAGCATCTCACATAGCCGGGTTGTTTATGTTCTTGTTGAAAATGTTTGCACAGCTCCTGAAAGGTTTTCATTGGCGATTTACAAATGTCGCATGTAATACTCAAATTCTCTGTTAAGAAGTCATCGGCTTCTTCTTGTTTCGTTTTGGGAGGAAATATAAATAAAGTTTCAGTTTCTGTATTATTGCTAACATCTTCATTTTGGCTCATTACATTGTCGGAAGGATTTAAATCCGCATCTGAGTTAAAACCCACATCCAAGTTTTCAACGGAATCCTCTGGATTTCTTTCTGTTTCACTGTCGTTATCCTTTTGATTGTTTGTGGGTACGTCTAAATGTTGTACTTCCGCAGTTGTTGTTTTCTTCCTAGTTTTTCTAGTTGACATCCTGGATTTTCTGGTTTGTATAGTATTTACGGACGTTTGCAAGGGATCTTTGCTTCTTCGAGTCCTAGGAGCTTTGTTCAATTGTTCGGCCACAATTTCCTCTTCTTGGTTATTAGTTTCACATTTCATTAAAGCCAAGCAAGGTAAACTCTTTGCATCGTCACATTTTGATCCATCCAAACAGTCAATGCTTTTATCATTGCTCATAGTAACATCATTAGCTTCCAATGTGTCCGCATTTTTTGTTGTTTTAATTTCGCAATCCTCGGGTTCCAACTTTAACAATGATGTAAAAGACTTGTGGCTATCTTCTATGTGCAAATAAAATTTGTGAAATTCTCTGACCATGTCCCAGCATTTCGTACAAATCCATGAAGTGGAAGCAATGTGATTCTAAAAATGAAATTAAAAAAAAATTAATTTGAAGTGCTTAAACAGAGGTTTCTCGCCGATTGATCTGAAATTGTTACCACAGGTTCAATAACCAACAAATGAAGTGCAGTTAAATGCTCTTCATTTAGGAGACACATCCCTACATTGATTTAGTTAATCTGGTCAGAGCACGTATGTCCATCTGTGGTAAAATGTTTGATCAAACCGCTTCCGCTATACTCACTAATGGCCAGAAATGTTTTTGTATTATATCGCCCATCTTTTCTTCTTGCCACTGGTTTGATGTTACGAGAATACACTCGGGGGATTCTTGCTTGGGCTCCAGGCATAGCAGACAAACATCCCAAACATCCATTTCAATGTTATGATATGAAAATAAAGGATGTCCCCAACGAAAGAAATAAGAAGGCAAACGAAAGGATAAAAAATAAACGAAAAGAAAATCACCAAAAACTCTTTTGTTTACAAATGAATGAAATGCATAAGTCCCGAGAACTCTGCTGTTTACGTATGACATGAAGACAACGCAATCAGCTGGTAAATATATGCTTCTTCTTTCTTTTGTTTAGTTCATCCACAGCAAATCGATAACACAAGTCTCACCTAGTAAGGCAACGTTTACATTGAAGCCTGTAACAGCGGTAATTGATTAGTAAGTTATCATTGTAAAATGCGATTTAAATCACAATTCAAACCCATAGCTTGTGAGCAGGTGATTAGTTCGTCTACTGTTCATAAACCTTGTTTGCAGTTAGTTCACTCACAAAAACCAAAGAAAGTATAAATCAATACAATGTCATACAAGGTCGGTCAGTAATTCCATCTTACTACAAAGTTCGCTGTGAAAACTCATAATTGGCGGATATTTGTCCGCTCATTAGTTTGAATCAAATTTTGTAGTACTAACAGAATTAAATCAATGAAGGTTACATTTTTTTTTAATTTTACAGCATTTATTTTTGAACATTTTCATGAACAACATTCTTCGACATAGAAATGTCCTTCAACTTTTTACTTTTCAAAATTGTAGGTAGTTTGATGTTAGGTGGTAACATACCCGAATATCTGGCACGTACAGATTCTATCCATTCTTTGGGATGAGCTCTCTTGCGATGAAGATTTCTATTGGAATTTGATTTAAAAGTTCTAGGACAATAGGTACATGTGTATAAATCATTACCGGCGTGTTATGTGTTCCTCAAAAGAAAAATAATATACTGTAATTTTTCTTTTGTCGTAATTTTCCGTTTTTGTAATTTTCCTTTTGGCCTACATACCTTCAGGGAAACAGATCTTTTAAAAGCTACCACAAATCGTACATTTAAAATCGTGGCTTGTCTTATGAATACATACAATATGCCTCTTAAACGCCTTTAATGACGTTGAAACTCTCGAACACAAATGGCATTTAAATTATTTTTTACCACCCTCTGGATGTTGCAATGCCACGTGCCTTTTTAAATAATTTTTATTTATAACTTTTAGGCCACATATATTACACATATATTTCACAGGCGCTTGAAGATTACCCTGGTGTCGTTTAATGGCATCTTTACAAGACAGTTCTATGCCACAAATGTGACAGACTACGGCGTGCACTTTTACATGCACTGTACGAAAATGAGTTCTCAACATTGTGTTGTCAGGGAATCTGTTTTAGGCAATAAATGAATATATGTTTGAAAAATTAATTTAGAATAAACCGTAACTAACATACAATTTACCACATTCTTGACAGGGATACCTCCTTCCTTCGTCGGGTAAATGTGTAAGTCTATGCCTTTTGAGAAACAAGTTTCGGGTGAAACCTTTCCACATACATCACAAATTTTAGATTTATCTTTGAACTTGTGACCATTAAAATGATTAGCTAAGCAAATTCGATCCGACATTGCTTTACCACACATGTTGCATTTGAAATACTCAGGATTCGAATGGACATGATCAACTAGTAAGTTTCGCCTGGAGAACTTCTTTTTACAGCATATCATATAGCCAGCTTGATTGTGTTCTTGGGTAAAATGTTTTGATAGCTTTGCAAATCGAAGTCGCTACTTATTATCAACTGATAATTGGATTAACTGTCAAAATATTGAAATTGAATCACTTACTTTTTTGGAAAACCATGTATTTCATAAACAATTTTGATTAGTTTTTAAATCAAGATTTATTAAAAAAATATTCAAAATACAATAAAAACAATTTTTATATAATACAATGTCATTCAAATTCAATTAATTAATAATTAATATATAATGTTTTTAATAAACATATTGTTTTAGTACACCAACATTCAATGAAAAAGTAATGTTTAAACTAAGTGTTAAGCCTAACATGTTTTCTTAAATCGCCTTTAGATTGTCAATTACTTTGAATTTACTTCAAAAATGTAACTAATCTTCATTAAACTCATAATTTAGATTTCGGTGTAAAGCAGAGAGCTTGTGTGAAAGGAACATGCGGTGACTGCTTGTGTTGCATTGCCTTTTTTTTTTTTTTTAAAAATCTACACTACATTGACATTATCGTGATTAACTATTTTATATTATTGTGTGTAAACACTATTCAAAAGCAGTTAGTTGCAATAATGTGAACATAGCTTAACTAAACTTTATATTAGATTTTTATTGAAAATCAACTATTGGCTGTTTCGTGAAAATTCAATAAACACCTATACAAGTGAAGTAGATTTTAATTATATATTTATTAAAATGAATTTATTTTTTTTTAAACATAAGTTAAATTAAAAATCTTAACAAATATATGCACTTGGCTGATGTATATATAGAATTATTAAGATTTCCTAAAATAACTCGAATGTCGAATTTAAGAATAATTAGAATAGAATAGTATTTCAAAGACAATATATCAAGCAATGCCTGATGCTTGGCTGAGGCAAACAGACATTGCACGAAATTAGAAATGTCTAAGAGCGTTTACATGCAAGTTTTTGCAGTGATTTATTATGGTAATGAACCAATCACCATAATCAGAAGACATGTTTCCACTAGTCAAAATTATTGTGATTGGTCAATTACTACTGTCAAATGACATACAAATGTGAATGTTAACAAACTTTTAATTCTAAAACATATATTTCATGGTATTTCCGCTCTAGGTTTATTGTGAGCATTCCTTGAAATAAATAAAAATCTATAAAATCGAAAGTTTGTATTTTCTGTTACAAATGAGCTTGGCTGCTGCTCACGAATAACATTACTTTACTCAAATTTAAAAATACATTAAAACATTGTTTAATATATTAAGCCTCATTTACACCGAATACGCTTTAATAAAACGCGTTTTTTAGAAAGAAATTAACATCGGCTTCAAAGTATTTTTGGCAGCATTAAAACTACGGTATATTGCATTTCCTCCACATAAAACAACACTTATATTTTTAAAATCAGGAAACATGATAGAAGGATATAGTTAGACGCATCGACACACCTGTTGGGACAATGAACTGTCAAACCAATTTTGGAATTGAAAATGTTGAATGAAAAATTATTTAAATTTGTAAAAAATGTTGAGAAACACGTGTTAAGAAATTTAAAAAATTTCCGACATATCAATGTTCCCAAGCGTTGATGCATCTACCTGTGTTCTTCTAAAATGTCAGAAAATTGTAATACTTGCATTTGGCTGTTATCCAAATATTACGTTGGAGAATTAAGGATACTTTTATAAATAAATTTTTTTAATTAAAATAAAATTTGGAACAGTTTTGGGATTTAAAAAAAAAACTAAATTTATATAAAAAAAAATTAAAATTTTATAAGTTTGATTTCGACTATCAATTGTCCATGGCTGAAGAACAAATAATACTCGAAATCATTAAATCATTTTGTATTTCTTAACATGTCATTCATTTTATATTAAAAATAAATAAAAAAAACTTTACTAAATAGGGATCCATAGATGTATAATGGCTCAATCATTATTTGCCAATGGCTGTTTAGCAAATAATAGTTGATATTTACTCTTCTTTTGAATACTCGCCACATCAAAGATTTTCACTGGGCTTTAAACATTTAACAAAAATTGTAAAAGTACATTTATAAAAAAAACTCTACCCGGGTTAACCCTGATTGACTAATCACAATAAACTTAACAATGTAAACCATTCATTAAATTTATTGTGATTGGTAAATTATCACGATTAATCCGTGTACAGATTATTTATCTAAACAGAATGAAACTTAAATAGTGACTTCGCGCATGGTAGAAGAATACAGGTAGTCGTATCGACACAGCTGCTGGGACAATGAACTGTCAAACCAATTTTGAAATTTAAATTTATAAATGAAAATTTATTCAAATTTGTAAAAATTGTTGAAAAATATCGTAACAACATCTGATTGGTGTCATATACATATAAAAATCAACTTATTTTTGAAAATACATTTCAAATATTTTGACATATCAATGTTCCCAAGCGTTGATGCATCTACCTGTATTCTCCTACCATGCTTCAGCATGAGAATACAATACTGTTGCCACTTGTAAATGATAACAGTGCAGTATTTTCAAGTTTCGTTTAGCCAAAAAATGGCAACAGTGTTGTAATTTCACGCCAAAGTCATGATTAAATCTTTGATCTGTTCCCCAAACGAAAAGGTAGGGGTCTATAGATCGATTGTTTAAAAGGGTGTAATATCGACTAAATATGTTTTTGTATTTTAAACGAATCCCTATTTGGTATAATAAATCAATTGTTTTCATTATAAAATTTAAACATTTAAATGTTATTTGCTTATGGCTGCAAACCAAACAACATTCAAATGTTGAAAAAAACTAAACATTATTTTTCTGTTTTTTTTTGCTTGCTTGTTATATCCTTAACTACTTTTAAAGCTTTTAAGTACACCTTTTTCTCAATTAATATTTGATTTCATTATGTACATATATAAATTATAGTTGTTGTTGTTTTTTCTTTTGTTATCAATTTCCCAATGGCATTTTCAGTAGAGTTTTGTTATTTCTCTACATTTTGTTATATTTTTTCTTTTATGTTTTCTAATAAAGCAACATATCTATGCATATAAATTGTTTGTTGGTCTAACATATTTAACTTGTAAACACGGTTAATCAAAATTAATCGAGAATATATCCATGTGTACGATATTTCTTT
Organism: Musca domestica; assembly: GCF_030504385.1. Taxonomy (NCBI): domain Eukaryota; kingdom Metazoa; phylum Arthropoda; class Insecta; order Diptera; family Muscidae; genus Musca; species Musca domestica. The sequence goes on along the minus strand of NW_026712219.1, from coordinate 10,164,272 downwards.
TATACTTTATCGTATAAACGTTCCACGTTTTATATTTAGATTCATCTTGATAAACCCTGTATTAAAACTTCGTTTACCTTAAATTCACACTAAATATTATCTACACAGCATTTTGTTTTATATGGTTTAAACCTTTTAACAATATTAAATTTCTAATATATATTTAATTTATTTGTATATGTTTTTAGATTAGCGTGTCTAATTTTAATTACAATGTCTATTACATATTTATTTTGTTTGTTATAATTCTCATTCAATTCGTTTATATAAGAAACCTAAGTACGTTGTATATGAAATTTGCATATTTTGTTTTCAATTACTTACATTTATAAAACTGATACATTGCATTTAGTTTTTTTAAGGTGAGTTTAATTAAAAAATAAAAAAGCTTGTTTTTTTTTTTTGGGTTTTGTGTTTTCACTTAAAACTAATTCCCTAAACAGTTTTGCATATCGAGATGGGGTTTTACTATTTTTCAGCTTCTCTTCTCTTGTTTTTTGAAGGGTGGGTATTTTTCTTGTTAAATTTTTTATTACAAAAAAATTAAGTATTTGTTTTAACAAATCATAATAATATGTGTCGTTTGTTTTTTTTTTATCTAAATGCTATACATAATAAATTTGAAATCTGGCAAATGGTTGATTTCAAACCTCTGATGCTTCTTTGGTATCGGTTAAGCGAACTTGTGTTGCATCAGCTGTAACACCATTCACCGATACCTGTTGATCACGCCAAGGTGTGGTAAGAATTCGCAAGCGTTCCTTCAATGTACCACGGGTAGTGCATAGTTTATAAATTGCCACGGCGGGTATCATCATAACCGAGGAGCCGGCAATACACCAACCCAAAGCATTGGCCCAACGTGGATAAGTATAGTCTTCATAGGAGAGTGGCTCATAACCAATCAATCCATAGACCGTGATGAAAAGCAAAAATAAGGGGGCCACAAAGCGCCAACACACTTGCCAATATTTACCAGGTCGGAAGCCGATCATATCACGTATATCTTCACAGAAACGATTGGTTCCTAATTTCGCAAAAAAAAAAAACAATAAATAGGCCACATAAAAACACTAATAAAAATGTTACAAACCATATATCCACGAAACAGCAATAGCCTCAAAGAATACCGCCACGAGAATCGAATATCCGGCTGCATAACGATCCAAAAGTTGAAAGAAGTAAAAGCCACCTTGTGTACAACTGGCCAAGCCGACTACAAAGTATAATGAAAATAGTCCCGCAACGAAGACTTCACGGTTTCGTCCTATCTTTGGAAATTCATCGCTCAACGCCGTAATAATGGCTTCTGAACCACCAAACTGAAAAAAGAAGAGAAGTCGGAAGGGTTATTATGTAGCATGTTTACGTCATAGCTTTTTGTCGGTTTAACATCATTTATGAAAAGTTATTTAGGGTACACGCAATGGAGTTGACAATTAAATTCCACTGGATTTTCCAAATCCTATGCAATGTAAACGTACTATCATGGCTCAATAAGAAAGGTTGTTAAACTTCGAAGAAACAAGGAAAATGCAACTCTGTACCGGAGAAATATTGAACATGCAACAAGATTTGTGTGGATCTGGCATCCCTTTATGATATGTAACTAAATATGTCATGCGAAGATTTCAAGCTGCTTATGTACTCTCACCTTTAAAATTTTTATTTCGTCGAAGCCAGAATTTTAATTTCTTTATATAAATCTAAATTTTAAGTGACTCCCCTTAAAAACTGTATGTCAACCAAATTGTTGTATGGTCGGTTATTACATCTTGCGATTGATAGATAAAAAAGTGATGTTGTCGGACACATAAATCGTTTTTCGTTATTAAAAGTTTCATTTAAGTACGAACTGTCCGATAAGCAAAAGGTCAGACAATCTTCCCTTTATATTTTAACATTACGTTTACTGAATTCATGTTGCCATATTTTTTTATTGATAATATGACAATAACAGCAAAATTTATTTAAATATAAAAGTGGATAACGCTAATCGTTTATTTTATATTGAATAACTGAATTTTAAATTTATTTCACGAAAATAATTACAAATTCGCATTTTGTTTATTTTTTTAAACTAAAATGAAGATGCCATTTCGAAAAATGCAGTGAATACCAGTTACTTTTAAAAAAGCTTGCCATATCTCTGTAAAAAATTCATATATTTTAATGGAAAGATGTAATAATGAGAACCCGATAATGTGAACTTTATACCTCACTTTTCCTAAAATAATGGATAACAAAAGGGGACTTTAAAGGAAAGATATAAGAACGGGTGGATTATTTTTTTTAAGAAAATTGGGTGTATGGAGATATGTCTACAGAGTGGTATTTTTATTACTTAACACAAATTAATCTACTTTCACTTTCTATACGACGAAATGGACCTGCATAGGTGACTTTTGTAATAAACCATAACAATATTCAAATGCGAAACTAAAAAAAATCGGTGAATAATGTAGCAAAAATCATCAAAATACTTAATATCGGGAGGTATGTTGGTGTATGAAAATCTGGCAACTCGTTAATGTACTTTTAAGCATCTCTTACTAAGTTGTTTTGTGCATCTCAAATGTCAAGTTATGCTTCCTTCTTCTTTACTGTACTTTCCTGGCAACAAGACGTGTTTAATAAAAACTCCTTTTTATATACTTCCTAATAGAAAACAAGTAAAGAGCTGTAAATTCGGCCGGGCCGAAATTGGAACAAATTTGGCAATTTCCAAAAAAAAAAATAAATAATTAAATAAAATCCGTTAAAAATTCTGTTAAAAATTTAAAAATACCGCATGTAGCTGTTATATTAGGATCTATACGACGACATTAATCTGTATAGGTAACATTTGTCATAAGCCATTACAATATTCAAATACGAAACTTAAAAAATCGGTTAGAATATCGCTAAAATCATCAAAATGCCGTATATCGGGAGGTACCGTTATATGGGGGCTATACGAAGACGTGGGCCTGGACAGACAATTTTCTGTCTTAGGCTGTAGTATCTATTGCGAACTTCAAATACCAAATTTGAAACAATTCCGGTGAATAATGTAGCTTTTAATCATTAAAATAATGAATATTGGGAGGTACCGTTATATGGGGGCTATACGAAGACGTGGGCCTGGACAGACAATTTTCTGTCTTAGGCTGTAGTGTCCATTGAGAACTTCAAATACCAAATTTGAAACAATTCCGGTGAATAATGTAGCTTTTAATCATTAAATGTCATCAAAATCATTTAAATGGTCTTCCTAGATCTGGAATCAATGTTTCCCAAAGGCCTATAATCTCTCAGACGTGGCAAAAGATTAACATTTATTATTGGTTTTTGACTGAAACGCATCTATATGAGATATAGACATTTGACTATATTCTTCAACGAAATCAGCGTTAACGAAATAGTCAGAAGTGCGTCTTTCCTGTATTTGTGAATTCTCCAAAAAGTCACTGGAATGGACATTTTCGTATTTTGTCTACAAAAGTTGGCAAACTCCTTCACACATTGAATATTTTTGGATGGCCATCCAAAACTGCTTGGCTTTTGCAATGTGCGGTAACCCCCATTCAAATGTGAGTGAGGATCGGGCGATAATTACGACCTGTCGACAATTTTACAGTTTTTTGGTCCATTTCAACTCCTAAATATATGGCGATCATCTCCAAAAAGAGTAGACTTCTATTCTGACCCTCATCTTATACACATGCAAAATTTCGTAAGGATCGGGCCATAAATGAGATCTGTATATGATATCCTGATATCCTAACTACTTAGTTTTGTTAGCTGTAGAAATATTACCAAATGTTTAATTCAAAATGAAAATATGTCAAAAAAAATATGACAAAATTGAAAAAAATATGAGAAAATTTTACAAAATCAATATTTTCATCTTTAGAGAGATATTTTTATACGATTTTTTAGACGTTTTTTCTTTCCTGTCAAGAGGCCACTCTGAATTAATGAGAACTGTCGAAATCAGTTCAGCCGTTCTCGACATATAAGATATATATAAGCATATCTCCTTTGATAGACATATATATCGCACATATTTTGCTATATATCCGATTTGTTGGATAATAACATCAATGTAAAGGTCAGAAGTAACCTTGTGATGGCTTTGTGATTTCCCCGGGATTTAAAATATTCACGGTTTAATGAAAAATTTTGATTTTTTTCAACACAAAAGATATGGTATATTTTACCCGCTAAATATTATCCGATGACCACCCAAATTAGTAGGCTTCTTCCCCGCCCTAAACTCTATCTACATGCGAAATTTTCGTCTATTGGTCTACAATTGCGACCTGTATAGCTACTGCAAAATCCGACATTTTTTCAGTATTTGGTCCATTTCAACCCCTAAACATTTGGCGATCATCTCCAAAAGCAATAGGGTTCTATTCTGGTCCAAGCCCCACCTACATTCTAAATTTCGTGAAGATCGGGCCATAATTGCGACCTGTAGAGTGATTACAAATTAACGTGGACAGACGGACGGACGGACATACATAGCTAGATCGACTCAGCTCGGCGAGCTAGGAAGATCCATATATACTTTCCTATATGGGAAACCAATATTTCGTGGTGTTACATAATTTTTGGCCCAATCAAACTTATAATACCCCCAACACATAGTGTTGTAGGGTATAAAAACACACAATAACTTTTTAAACTCTTCTTTTCATAAAACGAGTTATTTAGATTGTCAATTCCTTATTTACATACCGGTGTAAATAAACCTTAAGAAGTGTGTCACGTGGTGGCTATAGAATTAGGGATACGTAAGTCGATTTTCGATTAATCGACCTTAGGCATAATCAATGTAGAAGAATACAGGTAGATGCATCGACACTTGAGAACATTGATATGTCAAAAATTTTAAAATGTTTTTTTTTTCTTTTTTTAAATAAGTATATTTTTTAAATAAGTAGATTTTATAAAATTATATATGTATAGATCTTGTTGAACTTACCGAACTATCCAATCCCAATGTTAACAGCATCATAAAGAATATCAAAGCCCAGAATGTACTGCCCGGCATGGTGGCAATGGCGGCGGGATAAACAACAAATACCAAGCCAGGTCCCTCCGTAGCAACATCTTCAATATTTTGACCTGATGTATGAGCCATATAACCCAATACGGAAAATATCACAAAACCGGCAATAAAACTTGTGGCTGAATTAATACAACTAGTCAAGAGGGCATCCCTGAAACGAATTCAAGAGGGCATCAAAAACGATATTTAAAAAACAATTCAGTTGTTCCATTAGCATAGCATACTTACTTATAAACATTATTATGATATTTATTATATGATGCGTAGGCCAGCAGTACCCCAAAACCGGGACCCAGTGAAAAGAATACCTGAGTGGCAGCATCAACCCAAACTTCGGCCTTGTAAATAGCATCAAAGTTGGGATTTAAATAGTATTGAATACCCATGGCAGAGCCGGGTAATGTTATGCCACGTATCAGTAGAATTAGCAGCACAACATAGGGAAAGAGGGCCGTAAACCATACAACCTTGCCCGAGGTGCCAATGCCCTTCCACAGAGAGAAATAACATATCAAATAGACTATCAGCAGGCAGATGACCAAGTCCCATTTTATTGAACCCAAATTGTGAAGGCCATCACTTTGATTTAGTTCTAAGATGTAACGACTGTAGGAACGGAGGGTATGTTAGTAATTATCAAAAATAATACGATTTATTTTAATCGCAACTTACTTAAAATATTCAGAGGCGGCAGATTGGAAACGTTCACTGGCAGGTGTTGTGGTGGACAATGCTATGGTTAGATTTGCCAGTGATGTATTGAATTCGGAGGTAATTGTTGAATTGGGCAAACTATCGCTAATGTTGGAACCCAGCAGGGAGGGTATGCTGGCTTGTTGCTCGAACTGTGACAAAAAAAGGAAATAAACAAAAAAAATCTCATAATGTTTTTTTTTTTTTTAATCCATTACTTACCGGCCTACAATCATCTGTATTCCAGAAATTCGTACACGACGTCCAGGGCAATGCATTGGTAAAGGAGGCGAAAAAGAATCGCAATGACCAGGCAATAATAACATTGTAATAAAAATCAACATAGAATGCTATCAGAACCACTGCATAACCGATTCCTAATACGAGGGAAGAAGTGAAAGTGTTAATAGACTTCCTAATTGAAATTGGTGAAAACTTACCTTTGAATAATGGCACCAAACGACCCCAACATGTTATAGCACCTTTACGATTGTGTTGACCTAAAGCTAATTCCATGTAAAAAAGTGGTATACCACCAACTAATAACATAATGCAATAAGGTACAAGAAATGCGCCTGCAAGTAGATGGAAAAAATAAAAAACCTTTTTAGAAGAAGATCTGAAAACAGAGATTGGGGAGATATTGCCTCCTGACAGTGACAGAAAACTATGTCCATGTAAATGTGGTGATTAGAGAGATCACATGGTAGAAGAATACAGGTAGTCGCATCGAAACAGCTGCTGGGACAATGAACTGTCAAACTAAATTTGAAATTGAAAATTTTGAATGAAAAGTTATTCAAATTCGTAAAAATTGTTGAAAAATTAATATCATAATAATCTCCGATTGATATATCAAAACATATAAAAATATACTTATTTTTGAATTTTAATTTCAAAACTTTTGACATAACAATGTTCCCAAGCGTTGATGCATCTACCTATATTCTTCTACCATGGAGAGATCATAAGTGTTGCACTGTTGTTATACTTTTATTTCTTGGTCTTGCTCTCTTACTCTTACTGATGACGTGAACAGTAAGGACCGTGTAAGGACCTTAAACAGATAGTACATATACAGGGTGAGATGAAAAAACTGCAACCAACTTCAGACTGCTGTCATTTCCAAACCACTCGTCCGACAGTTGTTAAAATTATTCCAGTGACAGCTCATTATATTGTTTATAAGGGTACAAAAGCATTTTGGTGAGAATTTTCCAGAAAAAAAATTATTCGTAATGGAATTCAAGCGTAATAGTGTGATTTCTTTATATTTGGCTGGGAAACCACAAGTGGCCATCGTTAGAGCACTCCAGCATTTAAATGTGAATAAATCTTTTGTGTCTCTTACCATCGCTCGTTACCGTGATACTGGTAGCGTAGCCTAGCGACGTCAAGGAAGTGGAGGGAAAAAACAGGAACTTTAGCAGGAATGGTTCGAAAAGTAAAGAAGCGACTTGATCGAAACCCGCGTCGCAGTATCCGAAAAATGGCTCGTGGGCTGAACATATCGCAGTAATCCATTCGGCAAATATTGAAAAATGAGCTCGGGGTAAAGCCATTGAAATTCCAAAAAGTGCGAGAACTTACACCGCAACAGAAAGAAAATAGACTTAAAAGAGCTAAAGAGTTGCTTTGCTTGGCCGAAAGTGGTGAACTGCCGAATTTGGTTTTCTTCGATGAGAAAACATTCGTGGTCGAGCAGTTTGTAAACAAACAAAATGATCGTGTTTACTTGCCAAAGAGGTCAGCTGAAAATATACACATTCATTTAGCCGGCCATGGTGATGGTGTGGGCCGCCATAACAGCCGATCGTCGCTCTCCGCTCGTATTAATCGACCGTGGCATCAGAATATATGCCGAATATTATTGCGAAAATATTCTGGAGGGTATTTAAAAGCCTTGAGCACGCAGGACTCAGCACCATCGCACTCAGCACGCGCCACCCAAGAATGGTTACAAAATGAGGTTCCTCGCTTCATTTCCAGCGCACAATGACCATTAAAATCTCCGGATACCAATCCGTTGGACTATTGTATTTTGGAAAACAAGGTTGGCACTAAAAAATACCAAAGTGCCAATCACCGTAGAGCAATATTCGGGCAGCGTGTGATGGTTTCATTGGCCGTTTGAAGGCCATAATTCGTGCCAAAGGTGACCAATTCGAACAAATCTAAAATTATTCTAAAATTTTATGCCATTTCCGACATTTTTATACTCTACACCATAGTATGGAGGATATATTAAGTTTGTCATTCCGTTTGTAACACCTCGGAATATACATTTAAACCCCACAAAGTATATATATTTCTTGATCAGCATAAAATTCTATGTCGATTAAGCAATGTCTGTCCGTCTGTGGAAATCACTCTAGCTTCCGAACGAAATGAAGTAAGTTGATAAAAATTTATTCAAGTGTGTATTATGTCTGCAGGACTTTTGGTATTGAAAATGGATTCTGCAGGTCCACATCTTCGTATAGCCCCCATAGAACGGTACCTTCCGATATTCGGTATTTTGATGATTTTAGCGACATTATTAACCGATTAAATTTGGTATGTGAAGTTCGTAATGGATACTGCAGCATAAGACAGAAAATGGGACATGTAGGTCAACGTCTTCGTATAGCCCCCATATAACGGTACCTCCCGATATTTGGTATTTTTATGATTTTAGCGACATTTTTTACCGGAATTATTTCAAATTTTGTATTTGAAGTTCGTAGTGGAAACTACAGACTTTGCTAGAAAATTGTCTGTGCACTTCCACGTCTTAAAACCCCCATGGTACCTCTCTATATTCAGTATTTTGATGGTTTTAGCTACATTATAAAAAGATTTTTTTCAAGTTTCGTATTTGAATATTGTAATAACTTATGACAAAGTTGCTTATGCAGGTCCACGTTGTCGTATAGACCCTAATATACGGCTACATTCGGTATTTTTAAGATTTTATCAGAATTTTTAACGGATTTTATTTTTTTTTTTGAAAATTGTCAAATTTGTACCAAATGGTGGAGGGTATTCAAAGTTTGGCCCGGTCGAACTTAAGGGCTAAGTACATAAGAGGCTTGAAGTCATGGCTAGGCATATTTTGTGACTTTTCACAAAGCGATTACAGAGCCCTTACAGATTTTTTACTTGTTTTCTTTTCATTCAATAAAAATAAAAAAATTTGTAAAAATTATGGCGTTTGACTTTGTTGCGGTTTTTTTTTATTTCACTCTTTTTTTGCATCCATATTATTTATTTTTTGATAATTTTTCTATTTATTCCAAATATTCCTATTATTATTCATTTGACAACATCTCATTGTCAAAATGTATATTTTTAAATCCATTGTATATACACAAATCAGAGATGGAAACCTTTTTTCCATCCCGTGAAATTTGACGAATGACTTTACTTTCTTAATTTTATCATGGTTTAACCCTTAAGAAAATATAAAAAATTCATCTTCCAGAAATTTTGAATAAATATCTGTTTCTATGTGCCAAGGAATGTCGAAAAAAAATATTTTTTTTCTTATTTTTTTTTAATACTCCATTCGCCATACGTAAATATTTTAGGTAAGAAATTAATTTTTATTTCAAAAATGGAAGCAATGGAGAATATCTCTATTGTTTTGTCATGGTTTCGATGGGAAAAATGCAAAAAAAAGCCCTTCTGACATACAATATTTAACTCAATTAATCACTTGAACAATTATGTATGGCCATTGGCCTAAAGACTGAAGCAGTGAAAATGACAAAGTAATTTCCGTTAATATCCGATTGAAAATGAAAAGTTATTATGCGGTTCACACATCCATCCGCCACTCACACCATCCAACCAACCACCATAACGTGGTAATACTTTTGACATTTTAACACCTCCTTGCGACAGCTTTACTTCTTTCAATGCACACGGAGAATAATAATGGAGAGAGAGAAACAACAACAACAACAAGAACAGTGAAATTTAATGCTTTTTTAAATCACATTATTATTAGCATGTCCATATAATTGTGTTGAAGGCCATGGTGACAATGAATGGGGGTGGTGGGCTGTCAGATGTAAATGACATAAAGGATGTGAGAGTATGAATGATAAGGATGCCTGGAATGCCTTGTATGCGAATAAGAATTTTCCTCACTTATTGGTGGCTGTGGGCACGGATGCCTAGACGGGGGGAGGGCGAGTATATACCCCCAACAATATTGAGAACCTAAAATTCTATTATAAATAAATCTAATTTTCGTTGTTTCAAAAACGCCAACAGCAGCAGCAAAAGCAACAACAATATGTACCTACTCTAGGAAAAAAGCTCTCCATCCTTAAATGACATTTTGTATTCATATGCTCGAGCATGGATGTATGAGAAAGGTACTTGTACGGACTTTATGTAAGTGGTTTGAGTGAGTTCATTTAAGTGTTTCGAGGAAGGTTGGGCAATTGTGAGCAGAAAAAAAAAATAAAGAGAGCTTCTAGTAGAAATGATTTGGAAGAGCTCAGGGCAGGACAAGGGCCAGTCTAATTTCTCTTAGTATTTTAAATCAACAACAAATAAATGTAAAAATATTATTCATTCATGAGTTTTGCCTTGTTAAGGCGAAGATCATATGTTTTATGATTTAAGTGTTTGTTTTCTCTTTCGAGACGAGCTTAATGATCTGAAATTTGCAGTGAAAAGGAAAGCCAGATAGACACTATCACACACTCACCACTATGCGACGCGTTTCGCCGTTGGTTAAGCGGCTCATCAGGCATATTTGATGTGGATGATGGCTTACAAGGGCCGTTCTCTGGAAAGTAGTATATATTTCGAACTTATTGCAAATTAGCATATGCGAATTATACACTAGAAACTCTCCAGGTTCGACTCAAGTTCTATTGGCAGATCTTTTTTCACAGCAACGTTTTGTTTTTTGTAGTGATGGATTTTTTGTCCACAACAACTACATTGCTTCCAATGCATACACTTGTTTTAGTGCTGCTTTAGGAAGACGGGAACCGCGGACCTCTGTGTGCAGCCAACTAGAAGTTGCCGTCTCTACGTTCAGAACCATTAACCCGTCTTCCTAAAGCAGCACTAAAACAAGTGTATGCATTGGAAGCAATGTAGTTGTTGTGGACAAAAAATCCATCACTACAAAAAACAAAACGTTGCTGTGAAAAAAGATCTGCCAATAGAACTTGAGTCGAACCTGGAGAGTTTCTAGTGTATAATTCGCATATGCTAATTTGCAATAAGTTCGAAATATATACTACTTTCCAGAGAACGGCCCTTGTAAGCCATCATCCACATCAAATATGCCTGATGAGCCGCTTAACCAACGGCGAAACGCGTCGCATAGTGGTGAGTGTGTGATAGTGTCTATCTGGCTTTCCTTTTCACTGCAAATTTCAGATCATTAAGCTCGTCTCGAAAGAGAAAACAAACACTTAAATTATTCATTCATGTTTATACAACTAGATCCTGCGATTTCATTCTTCTAGTTCCGTTACAGTACGTTCACATATACAGGGTGAAATAAAAAACGGCAACAAGTTCCAACGCCATACTTTCATTTTTTTTTAATTTTATTGAATGAGAGCAAAAAATGTCGGAAATAGTATCAAATTTTAGAATAAGTTTAGATTTGTCGAATTGGTCACCTTTGACATGAATTATGGCCTTCAAACAGCCAATGAAAGCGTCACACGCTGTCCGAATGTTGCTCTGCGGTATATTGGCCCATTCCCAGCGAAGCGGAGCTTTCCAAAATACTCCAGACACAATAGTACAACGGATTGGTATCCGGAGATTTTGGGGGCCATTGTGGGCTGGAAATGAAGTGGGGAACCTAATTTTGTAACCGTTCTTGGGTGGCGCGTGCTGAGTCCTGCAGGAAAGTCTAATGTCCGGGGCCAAAAGGTTAGCGTGCCCAAGGCTTTAATACATCCTCCAGATTATTTTCGCGATAATATTCGGCATGTATATTGATGTCACGGTCGATTAATACGAGCGAAGCGGACCATCGGCTGTTATGGCGGCCAACACCATCACCATGGTCGGCGCTTGAGTTCTAGTGGCCAATCGAAGGTGTACATTTTCAGCTGACCTCTTTGGCAAGTAAACACGATATTTTTGTTTGATTACAAACTGCTGGACAACGAATGTTTTCTCATCGGGGAAAATCAATATTTCAATATTTGCCGAATGGAATGTTGCGATATGTTCAGCTCACGAGCCATTTTTCGTCGCTTCTTTACTTTTCGAGACGAGTGGTTTAGAAATGACAGCGGTCTGAAGTTGGATGCAGTTTTTTCATCTCACCCTGTACATGGGTTGGTTTCATATTTTTTTTTCAAAGTTTTTTAATTTCGAAATAAATTCAAAAATAATTTTTTACATTATTCAAAATTAAAACACGACTGAAAAAACTGTGTATATATTTTGACATTGGTCTCTCTCTCATGTAAGTTATTGTACGATGTTCCAACGGAACTATTTTGCGAGAGGAATGGTCGGAACTATGTCCTTTTTCCACCATAGTATGGAGGGTTATTATGTTTGTCATTCCGTTTGTAACACCTCGAAATATACATTTTAGACCCCATATATATTCTTGATCAGCATAAAATTCTACGATTTCCGTCCGTCTGTCTGTCCGTCTGTGGAAATCACTCTAGCTTTTCAACGAATTAAAGTGGATTGATAAAAATTTAAATGTATATTATGTCTGCAGGACTTTTGGTATTGAAAGTGGGCCATGTAGGTCCACGTTTTGGTATAGCCCTCATATAACGGTACCTTCTGATATTCAGTTTTTTGATGATTTTATTCACCGGAATTGTTTCAAATTTGGTATTTGTAGTTCGAAATGGATACTACAGCCTAAGACAGAAAATTGTCTGTGCAGGTCCACGTCTTCGTATAGCCCCAATATGACGGTACCTCCTTATATTCGGAATTTTGATGATTTTAGCTACATTATTCACCGAAATTTTTTATTCAAGTTTAGCATTTGAATATTGTAATGTCTTATGACAAATGTTACCTATGCAGATCCATGTCGTCGTAAAGACCCTAATATTCGGTATTTTTTAGATTTTAACAGAATTTTTAACGGATTTTATTGTTTTTGAGAATTTCTAAATTCGTTACAAGTGGTGGAGGGTATCCAAAGTTCGGTCCGGCCGAACTTACTGCTTTTTAACTTGTTCTTTTATACTTTTTACCCCTTCTTATTTCCGGCCTTCTCTAAATGGCCATATTGGGTGTCGAATGTCCGCATCATTTTGAAGTCTATTCTAATTCGACTTCTGAAGCTGATAATCAAATCCAGTGAGATCCTAACAAATATAATCCTAATATAATCAAGTTAAAAGTTTTTGTTTAATTACACTGGATTTGATTTCTAATACGGCTCTACTTTTCTGCCAGTTACAACGTTCAGGATAAAAAATGTTCTTTGATTTGGTTTGGACTCCAGAGAGAGTAATTTGTCTATATCCACAGCTTCCCTAGGCAATTCAGCAGTTGGCCTGAACAGGTTTACTTGGGTCGATTTTTGACCTACACTCCTTTGTTCTTTTCCGGAGAAGCAGACGATGAATTAAGCCAGTCAAAAAAACCTTTTATGTATTCTCATCTTTACTGTTCCCACTTTAAGCTCAGATCACATTTTGAACAATTTTGGACATAACTGAACATTTTCTAATCACCCCTCGAATAATTTCACTTTAAAGAGTTAAAAGTTTGTATGAACAGCATTTAACCCGTCCGTCTGCTTACATTCATACCTACCATGCCATAGCATTGTATTTGTCTTCATACACAACCGACTTTTGTTCAAATTTCTGAGACTCAGTTGTCAGAGGCAAAAAAAAGAAGAAGGCACTTTGCCTCTTCAAAAGCAAAAGGATGTGTCAATAACACAAAGCTATTAGCAAACGATGATGGCTGGTACACGATGTTGACGACAATTAATGTAAAAGCAGTGACGGTAAACTTCAAATACATCCTGGTAAATGCTGACAATTATATTATGTACCTTTGGGACCATGGTAGAAGAATATGGGTAGATGCATCAACGCTTGGGAACATTGATATGTCAACATTTTTAAAATTGATTTTTCATAAATCAGCAGATTTTTATATATTTTCTTATACAACATCAATCGGAGGTTATTGGAATATGCGTTTTTTCAAAAATTTTTACAAATTTGAATAATTTTTCATTCAAAAATTTTCAATTGCAACATTTGTTTGACAGTTCATTGTCCCAGCAGCTGTGTCGATGCGTCTACATGCATTCTTCTACCATGTTAGGGATATTATCACCTTTGACAGTTGTGAGATGTATGGTTGAACTTAAATCGGGCCTAGTCCAGATTTTTTTGGATTTTATCCAATGTGGATGTAATTCGGAATTTCGAAGTTACTCTGGGAAGAATAATTCATTGGACGAATTGTAATGTTTTGGTATAGGCAAATGGGATTGGTCAAAGGCAATATTGTAATAGTTTAAAGAAAGTAACCTCATGCAATCTCTGGTAGAATCGTATCGTTTTATCTCTCAAAAGATACTAATAGTACGTTTATATATATGAGGGTTAACCCACTGGATTTGGATTTAAATTTTCATATCCATTACTTTTACTTCAAATAAATCCTCTCAAAGAAGGTTAACCCTACAAAAAGTTCTAACGTAAACATGGCATAAGTCATTTATCCAGTTCCATAGTTTCTTTTAATTAAGTCTATCATTATTTGAAATTCGGTAACCTTCTTTATTCTAGCATGCATTTGAAACAAAAAAGGATAAAACCAGTAAAGAAAGTCCTAAAGTTGGGCGGGGCCGATTTTATGATACCCTACACCACTTTGCTAATTTAGTTGAGCTCCACTTAATAATTAAAAGTTTTTACGGGAGAATTCAATCATACACGCTCTCATTATAATTATAATTTAAAATTCAAAGGACCAAATATGCCAAAGCATTTGTATCTTTTAAATTCGGACTTGTATTGCCCATTTGGTGCAAAATTAATTTGAAATCAGATAAAGATATATATGGGAACTATATCCAAATCTGAACCGATCTCGATAAAATTTGGCAAAGATATTTTTGAGCTGTATATGATATATTTCCCTGAATATCGTTGTTACGGAGTGCATATTACGGCTGTAGGTAACAAATACAACAAATCGGATGAACAATATATATGGGAGCTATAGCTATATCTGAACCGATCTTCACCAAATGTGTCATACTACCTTCTAGACTAAATTCGGTCGTATGTGCCGAATTCCATCCCATTTGGGCAAATATTAGACGTTTGGTGCACAATAAAAGGTAAATCGGACGAAGTTATATATGGTATGGTATATAAGGTATTTCTGAGCTGCATTTGATATATTTCCCCAAATATTGTTGTTACAGAGTGCATATTACGGCTGCGGAGGACAAAAATAACAAATCGGATGAACAATATATATGGGATCTATAGCTATATCTGAACCGATTTCGATCAAATTTGGCATACTTATTTTCAGGCCAAATTTGGTTGTATGTGCAAAATTGCATACTATTCGGGCTGATATTACACGTTTGGTGCACAATAAAAGGCAAATCGGACGAAGATATATATGGGAGCTATATCTAAATTTTTACCGATTATCTCCAATTTCAATAGGGTTCGTCCTTGGGCCAAACAAATGTTGTTTGCAAAGTTTCATCTCAATCGGATAATAAATGCGACCTGCATTTTGTTCACAAGAATACATGGACAGACGGACAGACGGACTGACATGCATAAATCAACTCAGAAAGTGATTCTATGCAGATCATCAAAAGGAACTATGGGTCTATCTCGTTTCCTTTTGCCTGTTACAAACAAATGCACAAAGACATAATACCCTGACCACCTTGTAGTGTAGGATATAAAAAGTATAACATCATAGGAGAAGGCGATGCTACTACTGTTCACATAATCGACCCTCTACAAGGACATTGTGCAGCTGTTGAGGTGTTGCCATTTATACAACATTGAGAGGGAAATTATTAAAACGAAAGATATAAGTATGGACTTACATCCGCCACAGATACATACATGCAGAAGTGTTTAATGACAACTAAACACAATTAAACTAATTATTATGACGTCACATCGAAATAATTAAATTGACATTTCTTTTGAAACAATGAAGGGTGCTGATAAAAAAATGGAATATATTTTTCCTTACACCAACAATTGTTTGTTAAAATCTAGACACACAATACAGGGTGAGATGAAAAAATTGCAACTAACTTCAGACTGCTGTCACTTCTAGGCCACTCGTCCGACAGCTGTTAAAATTATTCCAGTAACAGCTCATTATTTTGTTTACAAGCGCATTTTGGTGATAATTTTCCCGAAAGAAGGTTATTCGTGATGGAATTCAAGCGTGATAGTGTGATTTCTTTATATTTGGCTGGAAAACCACAAGTGGCTATCGTTAGAGCACTCCAGCATTTAAATGTGAATAAATCTTTTGTGTCTCGTACCATCGCTTGTTACCGTGATACTGGTAGCGTAGCTCGACGTCAAGGTAGTGAACGAAAGAAAAAAGCAAAATCAGCAGAAATGGTTCGAAAAGTAAAGAAGCGACTTGATCGAAACCCGCGTCGCAGTGGCCGAATAATGGCTCGTGAGCTGAACATATCGCAATATTCCATTCGGCAAATATTGAAAAATGAGCTCGGGGTAAAGCCTTTGAAATTACAACAAAGCAAGAACTTACACCTCAACAGAAAGAAAATAGACTTACAAAAGAGTCGCTTCGGTAAACCAAAAGTGGTGAACTGCCGAATTTGGTTTTCTCCGATGAGAAAAAATTCGTGGTCCAGCAGTAAGTAAACAAGGCTATAATTTGCTCCAAATTTGACTAATACGAACAAATCTGAACTTATTCCTTAATTTCATGCAATTTCCGATATTTTTTTTTGCATCCATTCAATAAAATTTTAAAAAAAATGTAAAAATTATGGCGTTTTACTTTGTTGCAGTTTTTTTTATCTCACCCTGTAGTTTGCTTTCCGCATTCGCGAATTGTCGAAAGGTTACGGATAGTGGAACGCCTAATAGATGTATAGGGTAGTTGCGAGTCAAATATTCAATCCAGGACAGCTCCGCTGTTTCAAGGGAGAGAGTCTCGGAGCAAATATCCGCATACCATTGATCCTTGGACTCGTTGAGGCGAAGCTGCTGGCGCCCAAACTAAACAGTGAACGACGTGGTCCACCGTTGTCAAGTTCTTGCCAGGATACTATGGTGGTCCTCGTCACCTTCACAGTCTCTATTTTTTATGAAACATGTTGAAAAATATCAGTCGGTTTTGCCGACAGATGTATGCCCTCAGCCAATGTTGGATTATTTAAATATATTTCGACTTCTGTTATGAAGGGGTTCGCAGATATCTATCAACTACACAACAGATCTTATAAAGATGATAGATATCTGTATGTGTGAAATTTTAAGAGAACCGGAGCTTATTTCGTTTTTTTGAGCGTTTGGTTTTTGAAAATATTGAATCCTATGTTGGGGAAGTACCAGAGATCTTATGTTGATGGACATATTAAGATGTGCAAAGTCTAAATGGAATCGGATGTTAATTCCTCGTTTTAGGAGTTTTATGGATATTCAAAATGTTGTTGTTGATGTTGGGGAGATACCAGAAGGTGTGGACCGCACCTGACCTAGCACTGATGCAAATATTAGAATTTGCATAGTTTGAGCAAAATCGGATTATACTCGATCTAAGTTTGATAATAATATTACGAAGTACCAAGTTTGAACCAAATTGAATACCCCTTAAAGAGTTTTCGTTCACCCAGCCTGCAGACAGACAGAGAGACGGACGAAAGGACATATCTAGATTGACTCCAAATATCCTGTAACGGATTTGTCCCGACGAGGCTTTTTCAAACGAGATACTATTCGGAAAAAAACCTTTTTCCTCAAATATGGTGGTGGTAGGCAATATTCTTCAGCAAAATGTAATCTTTTATATCCTCGAAGTTTTGCATTCTTCATTAGGTTGTCCTAGGCACATAAAAGAAAAATTCAACGGCAAAGCCTTTGAAGATAAATATAGCCTCAGTAATAATCATAATTAAATGTTTTCTCATTTAAAATCGCATTAACATGCATTACCAGCCTCGTCCCCCGCCAACAGGCAAAACCAGTTTTTAATTGACCTAATTTGAAAGCTTTTAAGAGAACAGGAATAACTAATACCCTCCCGATCCCTTTTCTCCATCCACAAAAGCACTTAGCAATCGGATTTCGACAAAATTAATGTCGAATATTGTTCAGAAAAAAATTATACGTTTGAGTGTTTTTTCGTCTTTCTCACTTTTTTCGACTCTATGCAGTCATGGCGCCCAACCACAAACTCGAAGTTTATAGAATCAAAAATACAATTGAAATTCATTGAGTCGTATAATATTTCAATTTCCATTGTGCAAGAAAAAGTATAGCAACAAAAAGAAAAAAACAAAAACAATAAAAAATATGATTTATAGATTTTATTTCACTTAAGCCATGGCAAGGAGAGGAGAACGATAGTCAACCATTGTCATAATTCGTTGAATGTTAAACGAAGCAAGGATTTTTCCATCACGGTTTTTAGGAATGAATAAGGCAACAGGTTAAAGGAAACAATACGGGTGTTAAAAAAGGGAATAGGAATTGATAGTCGATTTTATTTAAGCAATTCGAATTGGCTGCTGAAATCCACTCGACATAGTAAGTGTAAACGTGCTATATAACAAATCAAGTTGTGCTTTCATGCCAAATGTGAGAGGTAATTTATCGTAATATTTTGAAGACATAAAAAACACATTTTTATACCCTCAGCCACATGGCTAGAGAGGGTATACATCATTTGATACGGCCAAAACGTGCCTAAACGAAAAAACGGTTTTAGACCCTAGGTCTCTTTGGACCACATCCGTTTCAGGATATTTGGAGTCGATCTAGCGATGTTCGTCTGGCTGGCTGGTGCGAACGATAACTCTAAGAAGAGGGTATCCGATTTGGTCCAAACTTGGTACATCGTAATATTATTACCAAACTAAGATCGAGTTCCGAGAAAGCCAACAAAAGGTCGACATTTTCAAAAAATATATTTTACTGTACAGAAGGAGAAAGATAATCCGAATTTTGCTCCAACTTTGCAAATCCTCATATTTGCATCGGTGTTAGGTCAAGTGCGATTCATTCCATCAAGTACCTCGTCAACATTTTGAATAAATATAACTCTTATAAAATGTGATGTCTTCAAATTACACACATCAAAATATTTTTATTAACCAAAAGTCTGGTGTAAAGATGGAATATATCGGTCCACTCCTTCTAGTACCTCCTCCCACACAAAGGGTCAAAATTTTGAATATCCATGAAGCTCATAAAACGCGAAATTAACATCCGAATCCATTTGGACTTGGTGCATCTCAATATTTCTATCATTACAAGATTTGTTATAAATATGGTAGAGATCGGATCATTCCCACAAAGTACCTCACCCACAAAGGGTCCAAACTTTGAATAACCAAAACGAGCATAAAATTCGAAATAAGCATCCAGATCACATCAAATATCACACATACAAACATTTTTGCTAACACAAGATCTGCTGGGAAGATGGTACATATCGGTCCACTCCTTCTGGTACCTCCCACACAAAGGGTCAACATTTTCAATATCTATAAAGCTCATAAAACGCGAAATTAACATCCGATTCCATTCAGACGCGGTACATCTCAATATTTCTATCAACACAGGATCTGTTATAAAGAGGGTGGGAATTGGACCATTCCTTCTGGTACCTCCTCCACAAAGGATCAAAGTTTCGAATACCAAAACGATTATTAAATCCGAAATAAGCATCCGGTTCACTTTATATTTTACATACCCCATTATTTCTACTAATACAAGATCTGCTGTGAAGATGGGATATATCGGTCTATTCCTTCTGGTACCCCTCCCAAAAAAAGGTCAACATTTTGATCCAGGAAGCTTATAAAACGCGAAATGAACATACGATTCCATTCAGATTTAGCAAATCAATTTCTATCAACACAATATTTGTTATAAAGATGGTAGAGATCGGACCATTTCTTCTGGTACCTCCCTAACAAAGGTATCCGGAGATTTTTGTGGCCATTGTGCGCTGGAAATGAAGTGAGGAACCTCATTTTGTAACCATTCTTGGGTGGCGCGTGCTGAGTGCGATAGTTCTGAGTCCAAGGTCTGCGGCCAAATGTTCTGCGCGCCCAAGGCTTTAATACACCCTGTAGAATATTTTCGCGATAACATTCGGCATTTATTCTGATGCCAAGGTCGATTAATACGAGCGAAGAGCGACTATCGGCTGTTATTGCGGCCCACACAAACACAATGGTCGGCGCTTGAGTTCTGTTGGCCAACGAAGGTGCACATTTTCAGCTGACCTCTCTGGCAAGTAAACACGATCATTTTGATTGTTTGCAAACTGCTGGACAACGAATGTTGTTTCATCGGAGAAACCCAAATTCGGCAGTTCACCAATTGCGGCCAAGCGAAGCCACTCTTAAGTTCTTGCACTTTTTGGAATTTCAATGTCTTTAGCCCGAGCTCATTTTTCAATATTTGCCGAATGAAATATTGCGATATGTTCAGCTCACGAGCCATTTTTTTGCAACTGCGACGCGGGTTTCGATCAAGTCGCTTCTTTACTTTTCGAACCATTTCTGCTGATGTTGCTGTTTTCTTCCATCCACTTCCTTGACGTCGGAGTACGCTACCAGTATCACGGTAACGAGCGATGGTACGAGACACAAAACGATAGCCACTTGTGGGTTTCCAGCCAAATACAAAGAAATTAAACTATCACGCTTAAATTCCATCACGAATAACTTTCTTTCTGGAAAGTTCTCACCAAAATGTTTTTGTACCCTCATAAACAATATAATGAGCTGTCACTGGAATAATTTTAACAGCTGTCGGACAAGTGGCTTAGAAATGACAACAGTCTGAAGTTTTTCATATCACCTTGTATAACTCCTATAAAATGTGATGTAAAAGTCAGACTGTCTTCAAATGACACACATAACAATATTTGCATTGACCCAAGGTCTGGTGTGAAGATGGAATATATCTGTCCATTCGTTCTGGTACCCCACTCACAAAGGGTCACATTTTTTAATATTTTTATACCCTAACCACATAGTGGAAAGGGTATTATGTCTTTGTGCATTTGTTTGTAACTTGGAGAAGGAAGCGAGATATACCCATAGTTACTTTTAAGGATTTCCATAGAATCACTTTCTGAGTTGAATTATGCATGTCAGTCCGTCCGTCCGTTTGTCCATGTATTCTTGTGAACAAAATTCTGGTCGCATTTATTACCCGATTGAGGTGAAATTTTCCAAACAACATTTGTTTGGCCCAAGGACTAACCCTCTTAAAATTGGAGATAATCGGTAAAAATTTAGATATAGCTCCCATATATATCTTCGTCCGATTTGCCTTTTTTTGTGCACCAAACGTGTAATATCAGCCCAAACAGTATGGAATTTTGCACATACAACCAAATTAGGCCTGAAAATAAGTATGCCAAATTTGATCGAAATCGGTTCAGATATAGCTCTCGTATATATTGTTCATCCGATTTGTTATTTTTGTCCTCCGCGGCCGTAATATGCACTCTGTAACAAGAATATTTGGGGAAATATATCAAATGCAGCTCAGAAATACCTTTGCTAAATTTTATCGAGATCGTTTCAGATTTGGATATAGCTCCCATATATATCTTCGTCCGATTTACCTTTTATTGTACACCAAACGTCTAATATTTGCCCAAATGGGATGGAATTTGGCACATGCGACCGAATTGAGTCTAGAAGCTAGTATGCCAAATTTGATGAAGATCGGTTCAGATATAGCTATAGTTCTCATATATATTATTCATCCGATTTTTTGTATTTGTTACCCACAGCCGTAATATGCACTCCGTAACAATGATATTCAGGGAAATATATCAAATACAGCTCAGAAATATCTTTGCCAATTTAAATCGAGATCGGTTCAGATTTGGATATAGCTCTCATATAAAGCTTTATCTGATTTCAACTTAATTGTGCACCAAATGGGCAATACAAGTCCGATTTTAAAATATACAAATGCTTCGGCATATTTAGTCCTTTGAACTCTAAATTATAATTATAATCATAGGGAGATGATTGAATTCTCCCATAAAAACTTTTAATTGTTATGTGGCGCTCTACTAAATTAGCAAAGTGGTGTAGGGTGTCATAAAGTCGCCCCGATCGACTTTAGGATTTTCTTTACTGGTTCTCTATCATAACTTGCAAAACAAGTCAGCGACTCTTTACAACTTCCCATATCTAAAAATTTCTCTCAACCTGAAACCTGAGATTAATATATAATTTATTATGGAATGGAATATATGATTTACGATTGGATATAAATGTTCGATTTCTGTTCATCTGTATTAGATGAGGTATAAAAATGAAATACTTCGGTCAACTATATCTGGTACCTCACGCACATTTGAACATTTTCACTTATTTCATAAAAAGTGAAGGAAGTATCGAACCTGACATGTCTCAAAATTTATATCATATTTATTTAGGTCCGATGCGAAATGAACAATATTGGTCCATTCCTTCGGAACCTACTCCATGGAGTATGAATAAGTCCTAACATATAAAAATAATCGAACCTTGGCTGAGGGTATACATCTGCCGGCAAAATCAACTGATACTTTTTAACTTGGTTCTATCAACAATTGTTTTGGCCCTATATAATAACTTCGGCCAAACGTTCCAAAAAAAAGTTCATTTTACCTACCACACAGGACCATAGCCCATACATCATCACCAACTTATGTTTTTTTTTATGATTATTATGATTCCTTGTGGTTAAGTGCTTTCAATTTGACAAACCTAATCCAAAATCATTGTGTAAATTCCCCTTCATATCCTTGCACTCACACAAATACCAATAAGTACTTCATCATCTCTGGAGCTATGCCGGGGATTTGAAAATTGTCATAGCTTGCCTTGCTATTGTACTTTGATTCACATTTAATGCGATTTGGTATCGTTGTCATGACATATGTCATACCACCAATCCCTGCCAGCCAGCCAGCCACCCTCACTCACTCACTCCATTCAATTCCAATTCACCTTTTTCCTTTTCCCCTCCTCCCTTCGGCGAGAGCATAAAATCATCTTTTGAGGGTGAAATGAAGTGATGCTAACAACTTTAACAAAAGGATTTCATACTCCACTCCATTTCGCATTATTTTTCTGACATTGGTGACATTTTATTGCCCTCAGCAAAAAACAAAAAAAAAAAAAAAGAAACGAAACGAAAGAAAATAGAATAAAAAGTGGAAAAATATGAGTGAATAGAAAGCATTAGCTTAAAAGCGTGCGATTAATACAATTGCCTGTGATTTCCAAGTCCATATTTTTCATTGTTTTTTTTTTCTTTTTTTGCTTTGGCGAATAATGTTCACGTTCCACTTCGTGATGGGCCATAGAAAGTTATTATGATTTATTTTGTGGAAAGCGGGGAAGGGAGATGTACGAGATGGCATAAAAAGGGATACTAATGCGTTAGAATCCTTAGAAAAGCAACAAGTAATAAATGGTTGTAACGTCAGATATGGAGGAGTTAAGGAAGCCTACAATGCTCTCCTACAAGGAGGGAACTGAAATCCAAACAGTACATCTACGATTTGGTGACTTTATGGAAGGAAACTACTCTCTAAGAACACTCCAGGCAATAGCAAATGGGGGTTTCGGTGCTAATAAAATAGTATCAGTCGAGTTTGCCGACAGATGTAAACCCCCAGCCTTGAGTTATGATTATTCAAACTGTTGATCATTTATGGGGGAGGTTACGAAGCGGTTGGTCAATATTGACCAATTCGTATCTGACCTACGACTCATATAAATATTACAATGTTACAGATTTGGATTATATCGACTACTTCCTACACCTTATATGAGATATGTACAAATTTATAGAAAATGTGGCTATAAGCGTGAGGTAACAGATATAGTCGACCGAAGAATTCCGCTTTCATACTTCATCTAATACAGATAAAAATATTGGTATGGGCAAAATTGTTGGAAAATCGAACATTTATATCCAATTTTATGCGAAATCATAAATTTTGATAAATCACATATTCATCTCAGGTTTCTGGTTGAGAGAAATATTTACGAGTGGATATAGCCAGCTGTAAAGAATCGCTGATTTGTTTCACAAGTTATGGCAGATAAGAATAATGAAAATTGTGACTCTTTGTGGGTTAGATGGTACCTAACTCAGAAAGAAACCAGTAAAGAAAGTCCTAAAGTCGAGCGGGTCCGATTTTATGGTACCCTACACCACTTTGCTAATTTAGTTGAGCTCCACCAAATAATTAAAAGTTTTTATGGGAGAATTCAATCATACACCCTATGATTATAATTATAATTTACAATTCAAAAGACTAAATATGCCGAAGCATTTGTATCTTTTAAATTCGGACTTGTATTGCCCATTTGGTGCAAAATAATTTGAAATCTGATAAACATATATATGGGAGCTATATCCAAATCTGAACCGTTCTCGATAACATTTGGCAAAGATATTTCTGAGCTGCATTTGATATATTTCCCTGAATATCGTTGTTAGGGAGTGCATATTTCGGCTGTGGGTAACATATACAACAAATAGGATTGAAAATATATATGGGAGCTGTAGCTATTTCTGAACCGATCTTCACCAAATTTGACATACTAGCTTCTAGACTAAATTCGGCCGTATGTGCCGAATTCCATCCGATTTGGGCAAATATTAGACGTTTGGTGCACAATAAAAGGTAAATTGGACGAAGTTATATATGGGAGCTATATCCAAATCTGAACCGATCTCGATAAAATTTAGCAAATTTATTTCTGAGCTGTATTTGATATATTTTCCCTAATATCGTTGTTACAGAGTGCATATTACGGCTGCGGAGGACAAAAATAACAAATCGGGCGAACAATATATATGGGAGCTACAGCTATATCTGACCCTTTGTGAGGTGGGTACTCGATGGAGTGGACCGATATTATAAATTTCGCACCTGACCTAGCACTGGTGCAAATATTAGGATTTGCAAAGTTGGAGCAAAATCGGATTATCCTGTCTGTTTCTGTGCAGTAATTTTTTTCTTTGGAAATTTCGACCTTTTGTGGGGTGGACCAATATTGCCCATCTCCGAACTCGATCTAAGTTTGATAATAACATTACGATGTACCAAGTTTGTACCAAATCGGATACTTCATTTGAGGGTTATCGTGCGCACCAACCAGAAAGACGAACGGACAGAATTTGTATAAAAAAGTGTTGTTGTGGGTCATAATGAAATATGGCGAAACATTTTATAGATCCACGTTTTTGTATAGCCCCATATAACGGTACCTCCCGAAATTCGATATTTTGATGATTTTTGACACATTTTTTCAAGGATTTGTCTGAAAATTGGTATTTGTAGGATATAATGGGTTCTAACTCGTGTGGTGAGACATTGTAGGTATAGTTCCACGTTTTGATATAGCCCCGATACAAGGGTACTTCCCGATATTCGATATTTTGATGATTTTTGACACATTTTCCCACGAATTCGTCTAAAAATTGATATTTGTATGTCGTAATGGGTTCTAGCTCGTATGGCGAAACATTGTATGTATAGGTCCATTTTTTGGTAGAGATCCCATATAACGGTAACTCACGCTATTCGATATTTTGATGATCGTTGCCATATTTTTTCATGGATTTGTCGAAAAATTGTTATTTGTAGGTCATAATGAGTTCTAGCTCGTGTGGCGAAATATTGCATGTATAGTTCTTCGTTTTGGTGTGGCTCCCATACAAGGGTACCTCCCGATATTAGGTTTTTGATGATTTTTGTCAATTTTTTTCACGGATTCGTCTAAAAATTTGTTTTTGTGGTTCATAATGGGTTCTAGCTCCGGTGGCGAAACATTGTATGTATGGGTCCACATTTCGGTATAGCCTCAAATACCTGTACCTCCAGATATTCGGTGTTTTGATGATTTTTAAAAAAATTGTTTAAGGGATTTGTCCAGAATTCGGTATTTGTAGTTCATAATGGGTAGGTCCACGTTTTGGTAAATCCCCCATATAACGGTACCTGCCGATATTCGATATTTTGATAAAAATTGGTACTTTTAGTTCATAATGGGTTCTAGCCCGGTGGCAGAACATTAAATATTTCGTTCCATGTTATCCTATAGCGCACATGTTTCCTTTATCCTTAGGTGAAGGGTATTAAAAGTTCGCCACGGCCGAACTTAATGTTTTTACTTGTTTATATTTCTGTTGTAATTATACCCTACAACACTATGTATTGGGGGTATTATAAGTTTGATTGGGCCAAAAATTATGTAACACCTCGAAATATTGGTTTCCCACATAGGAAAGTATATATGGGTCTTCCTAGCTCGCCGAGCTGAGTCGATCTAGCTATGTATGTCCGTCCGTCCGTCCGTCTGACCGTCTGTCCATGTTAATTTGTAATCAAGCTACAGGTCGCAATTATGAACCGATCCTCAAATTTGAAATTGAAAATGGAGGTGGGGTTAGGGAGAGAATAGAACCCTATTGTTTTTGGAGATGATCGCACGATATTTAGGGGTTGAAATGGACCAAAAATAGAAAATTTTCCTGATTTTGCAGTTGCTCTATAGGTCATAATTATGAATCAATCGACGCGAAAATGTACATAGAGTTAGAGTTTTGGAGTGGACAGAAACCTACCAATTTGGGAGGCCATCGGACAATACTTTTCAACCCCAGCCATATCACAACTACATTAAAATATCACTTGTGACCATTACAGTGATGCTAATAGCTAATAAATCGGATTTATAGCGAAATAGGTACAATATATATGTAAAAGAATTGATCTTATTTATTCTGCTTATACATTAAGAACCGCTGGGCCGATTTCCACAATTCCCATCAATTCGGAATGGTCTTTTGCCAGAAAAGCAGAAAATCTAAGAAAATCGCGGAAAAATATACCAATAAGAAAGTTCATATATTTTTTGTTCCATTTTTTTCAATTCTTGTCATATTTTTTATCGCATGCGATTTTTTCAATTTGAGTTACAATTTTGAATTTTAAATTTTCTAAATGTTTACCCATTTCAACACTACGTTTTGAGGGTATTATATGCATGTCGTATTTATCGTCCGATCCTCACGAAATTTGGCATTGAGTAGGGTTAGGGTCAGAATTAAAGCCTATTGTTCTTAAGATGTACATTTAGACGTGCAAATGGACTAAAAAATTGATTTTTTCTAATTTTGTAGTCGCTCTATAGGCCACAATTGAAACTAATCGACACGGAATTTCGCATCGGAAGAGAGTTAAGGACAGGGAAGAAGTCTAGCATTTTGGATGACCATTGGAGTACATTTAGCTGTAAAATGGACCACAACTTTCACAAATTTTGCCAAATTCTCCGGGCCAAAAAACTAAGGGTAACCTCTGGGCTGGGCTTTTTGACATTATTTCAAAAACGAAATCTTCTAAAATGGATTTGGATATAAGGGGACCTGAACATATTGTAGTGTTGCAGGGTATCACATGGTCGGCCCCGCAACTCTATAGCCTTTGCTTACTTGTTTAGTCTATAATTTATATAAGTTTGAAAATTTTTCCACTTATAGTTTAGTTATCAGTGTCGAGAATTGAAAAAATGCAAGAAAAATGAAGGTTCCCTCTAAGACACCAATAGATAAAAGTCCTTCGATTAACCTCCCATAGCTAGAAGATCTTCTGTTGCATTTTATCTAGGTCTTCTGTGAACCGAATAACTTCTCCTCAGCCTTCTGTGTAACCTCTGTGAATAAAGACCCAATAGACGAAACTTACTTTAATGCAACATTTGTCAATCAGAAAACCCTCCTTCAAAATTGTAACGGATTAAGAAAAAGAAACGAAACAATAAATTGTTAATTATTTCTCCACTTAAGATTGTTAAGAAGTCCCCATTTAAGGGGTCCATATAATCCCGCAATGCCACAATACAACTAACAATGGTTTTAACATTTATACATGTGTCCTGTGTGTACATTTGGCATTGGCCAAGTTCCGTACTTCATCGCATTACCACTACCATTACAATCCAACAACAAGGACAACAATAGAATCAAAAACAGAAAGTTTTATGTGCAACAGGATAAAGGAATGTTCATGGCAGAGAACTAAGAAAAAAAAATAAAAACCAAGGAAATTCTTGTGGTTAATTGCTATGTTTCTTCTCCTTAGGAAAGTGTAAGGAAGGGGAGGAAATTATGGTGGGGTAGCAGTGAATTGTGGCATTAAGCTGACTGACAAGTGCTTCAAATTAGCCATGGCCACAGCTTAAATACTTAGACGAGTTTAAGTGTTTCACTTCATCTTCTTGTTCTTCTGTTGCTGCTGCTGCTGTTGTATCGGCTTTGTCACAATTACTGTTGCAATTGCTGGCTTTTAATCTCAGGGACATTGTTGCCAAGGGAATTTTTAATAACGAGGACTTAATGTGGCATTTGTGAGTACGTACCTACATATGTTTGGCTGTGTGTGTGTATGTGTGTTCATTTGTGTGAAGTGAAAATAAGAGTTGCATTTTGTGACTTACCTCCGCCATTTTTGTAGCACAAATATGGAAACCGCCAGACGTTTGCTAAATCCACAGCGAATCCTATAACGGATAATAAGAAATCGACTTTGCCGCTCCATGTTTCACGTTCATCGGGACTATCGCTGATGTCACGTGGCGTTGTGGTCTTAGCTGTTTGTCTGTTAGGTGACATCGCCAAGGCGATGCCGTTTTCTTCGTCTTCTAAATCTGCAAAAAAAAAAAAAAAAGGAATGAAAATAGGCATTTCAAAAGAATTGAAAAATAAGGTCATTCTGTAAATATTGGAAACCTAATAAGAATGGTACTTTTGTAGAACACTCATTAAATATGGGTCTAACACGGCGTTACCTAAAATTCGAGGTAACGTACAGCCCTCTTATAATTATGGTACCTCCCTATATTCGGCATTTTGATGGTTTTAGTCATATTTTCCACGGATTTGTCCATAAATTGGTATTTGTCTACAAATACTTATACAAATACGTTATTGGTTCTAGCTCCGGTGGAGGAACATTGTATATATAGACTCACGTTTTCGTATAGCCCCCATATAAGGGTACTTCACGATATTCGGTATTTTGTTGACTTTTTTTCTTAAAAAGGGTATTTGCAGTTCGTAAAGGGTTTTAGCTCCGATGGAGGAACATTTTACATATAGATGCACGTTTTCGTATAGCCCCCGTATAACGGTAGTTCCCGATATTTAGAATTTTCATGATTTTATCGACATTATTTACCGGAATTATTTCAAATTTCATAATTACAGTTTTTAATGGGTATTACAGCCTATGACAACAATTTTTGTATTCAGGTCAATGGGGGCTATACGAACCCCATATAATGGTACCTCCCGATATTCGGTATTTTGATAATTTTAGCGAGATTATTCACCAGAATTGTTTCAAATTTGGTATTTGAAGTTCGTAATAGATGCTACAGCCTATGACAGAAATTTGTCGGTGCAGGTCCACGTCTTCGTATAGCCCCCGTATAACCTGCCTATATTCGGTATTTTGATGATTTTAGCGGCATTATTCTCCGGAATTATTTTAAACTTGGTATTTGAGATTCGTAATGGATACTACAGCCTATGACAGAAAATTGTCTGTGCAGGTCCACGTCTTCGTATAGCCCCCATACAACGGTACCTCCCGATATTCGGTATTTTGATGATTTTAGCGGCATTATTCACCGGAATTATTTCAAATTCGGTATTTGAAATTCGTAATTGATACTACATCCTATGACAGAAAATTGTCTGTGCAGGTCCACATATTCGTATAGCCCCCATATAACGGTACCTCTCTGTATTCCGTATTTTGATGAATTTAGCGTCATTATTCTCCGAAATTGTTTCAAATTACGTATTTAAAGTTCGTTATGGGATCTACAGTCTGTGACAGAAAATTGTCTATGCAGGTCGAGGTCTTCGTATAGGTTCCACATACCAGCACCTCCCTATATTCGGTATTTTGACGAGTTTAGGTACAATACCCACCGAAATTGTTTGAGATATCGTATTTGACGTTAGTAAGGGATGCTATAGCCTGTGACAGAAAATTGTCTATGCTGGTCCAGGTCTTCGCACGGATCCGATATAACCGTACCTCCCTATATACGATATTTTCATGATTTTAGCTACATTATTCACCGTTTATTTCAAGTTTCGAATTTGAATATGGCAATGGCTAATGGCAAACAAAGCCTATGTAGGTCCACGTCATATAGACACCAATATAACGGCTATATTCGGTATTTTTAAAATGTTAACAGAATTTAAAAATGGCGGAGGGTATTCAAAGTTCGGCCCGGCCAAAATTACTGCATATTAACTTGTTTTTATTTTCAGATTATTATAGTATGTTGATATTACAACTTTCAGATAAAAATATGTTTGGAATATTCGCACATGAAACTTTTTTATAAAGAAGTCAAAAAAACGTTTTATGTATTCTCACCTCTATGTATATATTAGATGGGAACACGTTTTCTATTCCGATATACTTTTTCAAGGAAAATTACGGCCTCAAGGAGTTGAGATAAAAATCGGGGTCTTAATATTTTTTTAATATTATGTGATATCACCTAACATCAGATCACTCCTCATTGTCTAAAAATACCAAAACAGATATTTTTTTATTTGATGCTATTTTTACACTTTTGGTATAGAAAATAAACAATACTGGCAATTGTTTAATTTCAATACAAAACATGTAAAAATGTCATATAAAACAATAAAAATATATAAAATACCCCTTCCCCAACTTACCCCGCACACACATTCCATCACCCACAACATTCTATTGTCAACATTTGTAAAGATTCGAAAAAAAATGTAAAATTCATAGCAGGCCGAATGAAATGTTACCTACTTTACTTAACCTTTTGATGTCAAAACCGCATCCAACACCAACTCCAACAACTTGACCATTGGTTAAACATTTGTCTGTAATGGACAGGTTGTTGTTTTAAATATAGGCATATTCATAGACATGGATAGACACCCATTTACAATGGCTCGCTCATTGACAGAATAGCAGCAGTACTTGAAAATCTGTTACGGAAATCCCAGAAAACGTCATCGCTTTTGTACCTGTTGTGGTGTGAATGTAGGCAAGTAATACTGTGAAGTTTGGGATGTTTTGGCAATAGAGCAGAGACTGAGGGAGGAAGAGAGTGTGGGATAGAATCAACCAATATTGACCATCTGTCTGTCTGTTCGTTAAACATTCTATTTTTTTAATGAATGTCCGCGACAATTTCGCTGTTTGTATTTCTGAACACCCAGTTTCGGTGACCATGCTTAGGAATTGAAAATATCAAAATGCAAATGATTTAAACTAGTTGAACAAGTTTCTGGCATTAAAAAGAGTTGTTGTTGTTGTTGTTGCCGTTGACTTGTTCTAGTTATACATACTGCCACAAACAGAGCTGGACCAGAACTAAAATATCTTTAGAATGCTTTCATATTCATATGAGTTTGTTAGGGTGGAATTGGTCAACAATTAAGCCGATTCGTTCGTAAATATAAAACATGGTATTATTAACAAGTTAAAAAGTAGTAAGTTCGGCCGGGCCGAACTTTTAATATCCTCCACCATTTGGAACGAATTTGGAAATAAAATCCTTAAAAAATTCTGTTAAAATTTTAAAAATACCGAATATAGCCGACGTGGACCTACATGGGCGTTGTTTGTCATAAGTCATTACCATATTCTAATTCGAAACATAAAATAAACTGTGAATAATGTAGCTAATATAATAAATCAAAATATCGTATATAGGGAGGTAGCGTTATATCGGAGCTGTGCGAAGACCTGAACCAGCATAGACAATTTTCTGCCATAGGCTGTAGCATCCATTTTGATTTGATGATCAACAACAATTTCGGTGGGTATTGTACCTAAACTTGTCAAAATACCGAATATAGGGAGGTACTGGTATGTGAGACCTATACAAAGACCTCGACCTGCATTGACAATTTTCTGTTACAGCCTGTAGCATCCATTACGAACTTCAAATGCCAAATTTGAAACAATTCCGGAGAATAATGACGCTAAAATCATCAAAATACGGAATACAGGGAGGTACCGTTATATGGTGGCTATACGAATACGTGGACCTGCACAGACAATTTTCTGTCTTAGGTGGTAGTATCCATTTTGAACTTCAAATGCCAAATTTGAAACAATTCCAGTGAATAATGTCGCTAAAATCATCAAAATACCGTTTATCGGGAGGTACCGTTGTATGGGGGCTATACGTAGACGTGGACCTGCACAGACAATTTTCTGTCTTAGGCTGTAGTATCCATTTCGAACTTCATATGCCAAATTGGAAACAATTCCGGTGAATAGTGTCGCTAAAATCATCAAAATACCGAATATCAGGAGGTACCGTTATATGGGGGCTATACAAAGACGTGGACCTGCACAGACAATTTTCTGTCTTAAGCGGTAGTATCCATTACGAACTTCAAATACCAAATTTGAAACAATTCTGGTGAATTATGTCGCAAAGATCATCAAAATACCGAATATCGGGAGGTACCATTATATGGGGGATATACGAAAACGTGGACCTACATGGTCCATTTACGAACTTAACCTGCCTGCTGGAAAAATAAACATGTGTGCAAAATGTAAGCCATCTATCTCAATTCGTTCGAAACATAGCGTGATTACAACAGACAGACGGACAGACAGACAGACGGACATGGCTAAATCGACTTAGAATTTTACGCTGATCAAGAATATATATACTTTGTTGGGTCTCACATGAGTATTTCGAGGAGTTACAAAGGGAATGACAAACTTAATATACCCTCCATAGTACAGGGTTGCCCATATTCGACGGACCCATGACTCTTTGGGCCCATTCCAATCGACGAGGCTTGTCCGCAGGCAACATTCTTTGCGTCAATTAAATTTTGTACGGGAACAAATGCAAATCAATGCGAATAATCCGTTGTAAAGTGGACCGAGCCATGCCCAACTGCTGAGAACGCCGTTTTTGGGATGTTCTTGGGGACCTCTCAACACTGGCTCGTACGGCAGCGATATTCTCGGCCGATCGCCTTGGTCGACTTTTATATGGCCTCTTCGGATTAGGAAGAGCCTTACCAGTCGAAAATTTTTCGTATAAACGCTTAATGGTGTTCTTAGAAGGCGCACTTTTCACATTTTTCAATGTTTTAAAAGCACGTTGAGTTTTCACAATTGACTTCTTCTGTTGAATGTAAATTTCAACTATTTCAGAGCGCTCGCGTGGCGTGTATTGGTTCATGGTAAAAATCTGCTTGGACTGACGCTTCAAACGCGGTATGTCATTAAGCGATGTGACATCTCTGTCAAAAGTTATGGCGTTGCCAGATGGGTCCGTCGAATATGGGCAACCCTGTAAAATAGTACCAGTCGGTTTTGCCGACAGATTTATACCCCCGCCTTGAGTTATGATTATTCAAACTGCTAACCCTTAAAGGGGGAGGTTTCGATGCAGTTGGCCAATATTGACCAAAATTGATAAAAATATTACAATACAATATTCCCAATGAGATATTTGCAGATTTTTGGAAAATGTGGAAATATGCGTGAGGTAACAGATATAGCGGACCGAAGTATTCCATTTTTATACGTCGCAAGTTATTACAGATGTAAGCAGTGGAAATTGCGTGAGGTACCAGAAGGGGTTAGCAGATATATATCATCTTCACAACAGATCTTGCGTTAGTAAAAATATTCAAATTTTGTACCCATTGTGGGGGAGATACCAGAAGGAGTGAACCGATATATTCCATCTTCACACCAGACCTTGGGTTAATAAAAATATTGTACTGTGTGTAATTTGAAGAACCGGATGCTTATTTCGGATTCCATGATCAATTTGGTCATTCCAAACTTTGACTCTTTGTGGGGGAGGTACCAGAAGGAATGGTTCGATCTCTACCATTTTTGTAACAGATATTGTGTTGACGGAAATATGGAGATGTGCTTAGTCTGAATGGAATCGGATGTATGAATTTTATGAGCCTCATGAATATTCAAAATTTTGACCCTTTATGGAGGAGGTACCAGAAGGAGTATACAGATATATTCCATCTTCACACCATATCTTGGGTCAATAAAAATATTTCGATGTGCATAATTTAAAGACAATCGAACACTTAAATCACAGTTTATAGGAGTTATAATTATTCAAAAAGTTTACCCTTTTGTGCGGGAGGTAAAGTAAATATTAGGATTTGCAAAGTTGGAGCAAAATCGGCTTATCCTTTCCATTTCTGTGGAGTAAATTATAAGTTTTGAAAATGTCGACATTTTGTGGGTTAGGTACCAGAAGGAGTGGACCGATATTGCCAATCTTCGAACTCTATCTAAGTTTGACAATAATATTACAATGTACCAAGTTTGGATCAAATCGGATACTCCCTTCGAGAGTTATCGTGCGCACCAGCCAGCCGGCAGACAGACGGACTGACGGACATCGCTATATCGACTCCAAATGTCCTGAAACGGGTTTTGGTCCAAAGAGACCTAGGGTCTAAAACCGTTCGACTAGGCACGTTTTGGCCGTATCAAATGATATGTACCCTCTGTAGCCATATTGCTGAGGGTATAAAAATGCAATCCTTATTTCAAATGAGGTTACCCTCATGGTAAAAGAATACAAGTAGTCGCATCGACACAGCTGCTGGGACAATGAACTGTCAAACCAATTTTGGTATTGAAATATTTAAATGAAAAATTGTTTAAATTTGTAAAAATTGTTAAAAAAAAAATCATATCATAACAACCTCCGCTTGGCGTCGTGTAGGGAAACATGTACAAATCTACTTAATTTTGAAGAAACATTTAAAAATGTTGACATATCAATGGTCCCAAGAGTTGTTGCAGCTACTTGATTTCTTCTACCATGGTTACCCTCTTAATTCTACCAATGTTTCGGTTTGATTATATTGCGGTCGCTGACGAGTTAAATGTTTTAAATGCATAAACATTACCTTCAACATTATTTTTCAAATCAATCATATCCATCCCAAAGATGGTTCATTGTATTCATTATTTTCAATATTAATTTCTTAATATCCAAAACAAATGAATTGGCTGAATACGAAATTGAAAGTTGAAGGTCTCATTGTCAAAAATAATAATTGAACACTTAAAAGCTGCAATAAATGCGATATTAATAATGCTTCAAATAGTTACTGAATTTTGAGAAATAATTTGTTTTGAAATTAATAACCGGTTTTTGATAGAATCAATATTCTGAATTTCAATAAGTGGAAGTGTGCAAAAGAAAAAGTAAATGGGAATAGGTAAATAAATGAAACTAAAAGCAATTATTGCAAATGCAGTAATACTGTTATGAAGGTAAATACAAACCTTTAAATATTGTCATAATCTGAATGGTGTTAACTAATATTTTTTTATTTAATAGAAAAGTTAAGAAAACAAGCCGCACTTCCTCATTTACTTTCATCGCAGTTCAAAAAAATTTCGGCAAGTCACTCATTTTCATATGTCAAGTGTTTATTTACGTTTTTAAGCGAGAAACACTGTGCAACAAACCAAAAGTATTCAATATAAAGTGAAAAACAAATAAAACAAACATTAATTGAAACAAGTAAAAAAGCTGTAAGTTCGGCCGGGCCGAACTTTGAATACCCTCCACCATTTGGAACGAATTAAAAAATATTCAAAAAAGTAAAATCCATTGAAAATTCTGTTAAAATCTTTAAAATACCTAATATCGGAAGGTGCCGATATATACAAGGAACACCTTGTGTGGATTTTCAGATGATTCCATTGGGAAATGTGGCTAAAATCCTCAAAATACCGAATATCGGGGGCTACAGTTATATGGGGGATATACGATATCGTGGACCTATATAGATAATTCTCTGCCGAGGTATAAAGTACACACAAGGATCTCCTTGTGTGGATTTTCAGACAATTTCGTTGAAAAAATGTGAGTAAAATCATCAAAATACCGAATATCGGGGGGTACCGTTATATGGGGGATATACGATATCGTGGACCTGTATAGACAATTCTCTCTTAGGGGGTAAAGTACTCACAAGGAACTACTTGTGTGGATTTTAAGACAATTCCATTGAAAATGTGGCTAACATCATCAAAATACCGAATCTCGGGGGTACCGTTATATGGGGGCTATACGATATCGTGGGCCGATATACCCCATCTTCGAACTTGACCTGCCTGCAGACAAAAGAGAGATCTGTGCAAAAAGCTTCCTATCTTAATTCGTTTAGACTGTAGCGTGATTACAACAGACGGACAGACGGACGGACAGAGCTAAATCGTCTTACAATTTTACGCTGACCAAGAATATATATACTTTGTTGGGTCTAAAATGATTATTTTGATGAGTTACAAACGGAATGAAGAACTTAATATACCCTCCATACTTTTTTTGGTGGAGGGTATAAAAATGTATAAAAAATATTTTCATTTTTACCACCATAGTATGGAGATAGTATGGAGGGTATATTAAGTTTGTCATTTCGTTTGTAACACCTCGAAATATACATTTTAGATCCACAAAGTATATATATTTTCTTGATCAGCATAAAATTCTATGTCGATTTAGTGATGTTCGTCCGTCTACCCGTCTGTGGAAATCACTCTAGCTTACGAACGAAATGAGGTAGATTGATAAAATTTTACTCAAATGTATAGTATGTCTGCAGTACTTTTGGTATTGAAAATGGACTATGTAGGTTTACGTTTTGGTATAGCCCCCATATAACGGTACCTCCCGATATTCGGTATTTTGATGATTATAGCGACACTATTCACCGGAATTGTTTGAAATTTGGTATTTGAAGTTCGTAATGGATACTACAGCCTAAAACAGAAAATTGTCTGTGCATGTCCAGGTCTTCATATAGCCTCCATATAACGGTACCTCCCAATATTCGGTATTTTGATGATTTTAGCGCCATTATTCACCGGAATTGCTTCAAATTACGTATTTAGAGTTCGCAATGGGAACTATAGTCTGTGACAGAAAATTGTTTATGCAGGTCCAGGTCTTCGTATAGGCCCCATATATCAGTACCTCCGGATATTCGGTATTTTGACGAGTTTAGGTACAATACCCACCGAAATTGTTTGAGATGTGGTATTTGACGTTCGTAATGGATACTACAGTCTGTGACAGAAAATTGTCTACGCTGGTCCAGGTCTTCGCACAGCTCCGATATAACGGTACCTCCCTATATACGATATTTTCATGATTTTAGCAACATTATTCACCATTTATTTCAAGTTTCGAATTTGAATATGGTAATGGTAATGGCTTATAACAAACAATGCCAATGTGGGACCACGTCGTATAGACCCCAACATAACGGCTTGTAATGTACACCATCATTATAATTGTGGTAGATGCTATTTCGAAATATGATACTTAGGCATCGTTGAACTGGTGTAGAGTTAGGACTTCGGGAGCCATTAAAGCCTAGCTTCAGTCGGTTGCGGGGTTCGTGTCCTGCTCTTCACAAGCCATGTTTATCATTACAAAAATATTGTAGACTCCCTTTTTATTTACTTTACAAAATAATGGATCAAAAAAAATTACAATTTACCCCTTAAATATTAAGTTTGAAATTTATGGTTGTTATTTGAAAAAAAATAATACAAACAAATCACCGGACATATAGAATGCTTTTCATCTGGTAAAAAAAATGAGGACTCTTGATGTTAGCAGAGTCGTGCCTCTAAACCCACACCATCCTATGTCCTAACGGCATATATTTTTAGGACCCCTAAAAAATGAATCAATCCAAAATTAAGACCCTATACCATATTGTAAGAAACGTCTGTTGATTATATTTAAGGATTCATTTCAAAATTTATCTAGATTTATTCATGATAATATATAAACATATATATAGAATTCAATTTCTACGTTTAAAATATGTAGAGTTCAATCCATTTTCAAATACAAAGTAATTAAGGTACAAAATTATTTTTTTATCTTCAAAGGGTTAATATCTTACTATCGCATTCATAGAGAGATTATATGCTTATAGAAAAGAGGGGGGGATACACAATTGAGGGGTAATAGGTCAATGAAGGGAATACAGAACATATTATCTCTCTTACAGAAAGCTGATCGACATAAGAAATACAATAAAAACAAATTATTAAAAACTTACCAACATACTCTGCTTGTCATGAAGGCCTCCAATCCATGCGTATGTTGTTGTTGCATTCATGTAAACCTGTTTTAATAAGATTCTTTTTGCTTCTCAATATGAACTATTTCTAATATCGATCATACAGTAAGAGGCAAAAATGGGTATGGATTATTATAAGAATTATTTTGCAATATTATCTAAACATTTTTTTACATTAGGTCGTATAGGCGTCAATACAAACATCCATTCAAGAAAATATTTACTCAACGAAGGTATATATCATTGAATATGTTTAGATAATAAAGCAAAATAATTTGTTATATAAAGTTGTGTACTTAAATATAATTTTACTATCTTAGGTGATGGATTCCTGATGTCAAGGCTGGATTATAGATCGGGGTTTTGTTTGAAATGGACTCGTGTTGGGATCCTGATGTATATTTAGAATGAGTTGCTAGTTTCCCATGTTGATATCCTATTTTCCATGCTGGGATACTATTTTTACAGGCTATGGAGGCTGTACTGGGTTTATGATTAAATATACATGGAATGCCAGTAATCGCCAGGTAATTGTGCAACATTAGCAATCGATTTGTATTGGTTTTGGGTGGTATTTAAGCCCGCATTTCCAAATAGTATCACAGCCAATATGCGAAGTTTGTACTTGAAATTGTGAATTTTTGAGGTATGGCAAAACTAGGATCCGAAGATTTCACGTGGCTTCGATTCTCCTATTGAAGGTTTAATGTTGTAGGTTATGTTGTGAAGTTAGTGATCAAACCGGTGAACTTATGGCAAAATCTGGAGTTCCTTGTCTACCCGGTGGGTAGACTACGATCTAAGCGTGTTTTAGTACCTATGCAGATTTTATGTAGGGTGAATTTCAGATTCTTCCGGAATGGTGTTTGTTTCCTTTGGGCTACAACAAATGCTAGTATTTGCAAGCCTTTGGAAATTGCCTTTAGTTTTTTAAGCCAAATAAGGGTTCGGTATCACTTTTTCCGGATTAATGACGTAGGAC
This sequence comes from Musca domestica, assembly GCF_030504385.1. NCBI lineage: Eukaryota > Metazoa > Arthropoda > Insecta > Diptera > Muscidae > Musca > Musca domestica. The sequence continues at coordinate 10,125,121 of NW_026712219.1, read as the reverse complement.
TGGGTGTACCGAAGTCTCTAAAAAAATGTCTGTAAATATTTGCACTTTTCTCATTTGATTAACCTTACCCTTCTGAAATATGATAACTTTTATGTGATGCAAGATGGTAGAAATTGGATTGGATGTAAAATTAAATTTTAATCACTTGGATGGTTTCAAATTTATTTGGATATCGGGAACTGTTTTCTGATCTTTACTTCTTGAAGTTTCAGTAAAAAAGAAAGCTTATTAATTTGGCTGCGGAAGATTAGACCTTTGTTTGCCATTGTGAAGAAGGAAAAAAAGGGAATGTAAAAATTAAGCGAGTTGCCAACATATAGGTGCCACAAGAAAAATGATCGAAAAATCTTCCGAATGGATTTTGGGTTTGCACGAAACAAATTAAAAAATTCCATTATATTATTTTAGAAATATTTACAAAGGAAAGTATTTTTTTCATAAAATATATTGTATTCTTTGGTCGAAGGGTACTTGTTATATTCTGATAGTGTCATTATGTTTGTACAGTACAAACCCTGGCCCATACGATATTTATAAAACAACTCTGTTGGAACTTAATGAGAGCAGTATGTGATGTGGCCTATCAATCAAAACAAAACAAATAAAAAGTTCCACAATTCACAGTTTTTTTGCAGCCTAAGGAGAAAAAGTGTAAAATATGCATAACATAAGAAACGAAAAAAGTCGGATTTTTTAGAATATTATGTGAAAGAGTTTAATATTTTCCTGAAGATGGTCTGCGGCATTAGTTGATACAGTGTTCTAATTATCGGTGGAATTTGCCCTATGGAGGATTTTGCAAAGATTCCGAAAAAATATCAAAACCGACATACATAGAAATAAAATGTGCCGTTGTAAAACCAAAAGGAACTAAGTCATAAGTTTCAATGACAAAATTATTTTGCTTTGTACACAAATTATGGTTAATGTTAAGTGTTATGAATGAATAAGGAATGATCTATGTGGAAGTGTCCACCACAAACCTGATAATTCTACGAGTTATACGAAGTCGAATTAGCCGGAAATAGGACGCTACATGCGAATATCCTTTCCGTGGTAAGTACCAATGGTTTTTCCTTCTACGTCTTCTAATAAGTAGTAGTGGTTGCCCAGTTTTTCTTTAATTCGTGATTTTACAAAAACCGGTGATAGCTTGGAGTTGAACGATTTTTCAGCAGAGCTTTGTGCGAAATTCCTACGGTAGACTACTTGTCCCACTGCAAAGTTTTGGATTCTTGTTCTGAGGTTATAATTGTGTTGGTTCTTCTCATAAGCGTCTTTGATGTGTTGGCGTAAGTCTTTCCTAATAAGCTGAAGGCTATCATCTTTATTTATTTTCACTGAGGGTTCCTCTAAAAGCTGTAGTTTCCTCAGCAATTCATATGAGCTGCCGTGGGTTATCATGTCGAAACCATAAAGGGCATGGTAGGGTGAACAATTAATAGTCTGATGGTAAGCATTTCGAAGGGCACAGCTAATGGATGATAAGTTTTGGTCCCACTGTTTGTGGTCATTTTTCAAATAAGCCCTAATGCCGGCAATCAAGGAGCGGTTAACCCGTTCAGACGCATTCGACTGTGGGCTGTACAAAGCTGTGTATATATGATTTATTCCCAGTTCCGTAAGAAATGCATTCAATTCGTTCGACCTGAATTGGCTGCCGTTGTCGCTGACAATGCACTCGGGGACCCCATAAACGTGAAATATGTGTTGCAATAGAAAATCTTTTATTGGAGTGGCAGTGAATTTCCTCAAAGGGCAAAGCCAATGGAATTTTGAGAGGTGGTCAAGAACTATAAGGAGACCAATATGACCACTTTTACTCCGCGGATACGGACCGAGAAGATCAACGTATAGTCGCTGAAAAGGACGTACAGATTCCATTAGCTGTCCCATAGGAGGTTTTAAAATAATATTGGAAGCTTTTGTCATCTTGCAGACTTCGCAATTTCGGATATATTCGCGCACATCCCGGACCATTCCTGGCCAGAAAAATGTACGTCGTAAAAGCTCTAATGTCTTAGCCATTCCACCATGCGCCGCAACAGGCACATCGTGAGCGTTTGAAATGATATCTTTACGAAGCTTACTAGGAATCCAAAGTTTCCAACTATTTTGCTCCTGAATTTCATCGCCTGAATAATTTTCAGTGCGATAATATATAAATCTATCAATGATTTTGATATCAGGGTATTTATTTTGGTCGGCTCTGATTTGTTTCTTTAGACGGCAATAATCTTCGTCGTCAAAATATGGTGAATCTAAATTTACTCCTGGCTCACATATTTCCAATGCTGAAATTTCGTCGTTTGGTATTCTGGAGAGCGCATCAGGAACGATGTGGTCTTTCCCTTTTCTATGGCTGATACTAAAGCGGTAGGGCTGTAATTTAAAAACCCACCTCGCAAGTCTCCCGCTTAAGTCGGGCTGCCGCATAAGCCACATTAGACTTGAGTGGTCTGTTACCACCTCGAATTCCTGAAGCTCCAAGTAACAACGAAATTTCTTTATAGCTTCCAAAGCAGCTAAACATTCACGCTCAGTCACACTGTAATTTCTTTGCGAGGTGTTTAGCTTTTTACTCATGAAAGCTATTGGTTTTTCATTCCCCTCACCATCGATCTGCACGAGCACTGCGCCGATGCCGAAGTCACTAGCATCACAGTGCAAATAAAATTTCTTCGAAAAATCTGGGTTATTTAGCACAGGTGCTGATGTTAGAAGAGACTTTATTCGTTCGAACGCTTGTTGAGCTTCGGGTGTCCATTTGAATTTTCGCTTTGTCGATACAACTTCGGTGATGGGGAAAGTTTCGGTTGAAAAGTTTTTTATAAATCGACGATACCAACCACAGATTCCAAGAAAGCCACGCACTTGTTTTATATTTTTGGGCTCTGGCCAGTTGATAATGGCCGATATTTTATCTGGGTCCGTCGTAATACCGCCGTTGCCTATAACGTATCCAAGGTAGTTGGTTTTAGATACAAAAAATTTACTTTTGGCAACATTAAGCGTAAGATTGGCTTTTCGAAACTGTGTTGCAATCCTCATAAGAATTTGGATGTGGTTGTCAAAATCTTCCGACACAATTACCATATCATCGAGGTAGCCAAACACAGTATGTCTCAAATCTGGGGGGATGAGCTCATCCATTAGCCGACACATGGTTTGTGGCGCATTGCACAGCCCGAATGGCATAACCACAAATTGGTAGAGTGGCCTACCCGGGACTGTGAATGCAGTCAGCTGTTTAGATGGCTCATCAAGACCGATTTGCCAAAAGGCATCTTTAAGGTCTAATTTTGATATAAAGTTGGCCTTTGGGAGTCTCGAGAATATACCTTCAATGTTTGGGAGCGGGTAAGCATCCTTCTTAGTCACAGAATTCAGCTTCCGCGCATCCAAACACAATCTAACCTTATTCGGCTTTACCACGAGCCTCATAGGAGAACTCCATGCGGAAGTCGATGGCTCAATAACACCTAGCTCCAGCATTCGATCAATTTCCCCAAACATGAGTTTTTCTACTGCAGGGGAGACTGGGTAAAATCTTTGTTTAATGGGCTTGGCATCACCTACATCAATTGAGTGTTTAATTAATGAGGTTCTGCCAAGTCCCTTTTTCTCGAAACACGGAAATAGTGCAATTACAGCTTCCAGTTGTTTTGCTTCATTGGGAGTCAAATTAAGATGGGCATCTTCACCATTTGTCTTAGTTGGGAGGTTGAGTTCTTGGACATTTGGAACACAAATGTTATTATTGTTGAAGGAAACAATGTCGTTCGGAACTAGGAGATTATTCAGAAGATTAAAACTTTGCCAAAAATCAATACCAAGTATCAATCTTTGTGAAATTGTAGGTATAATAAACAGTCTAATCTCGTGAGTTTTGTCTTTAAAGGTAATGTTGACTTTGATCCAACCCAAAATGCTTTGACTTTTCCCGTCTGCGGTTTTAACATATGACTTACAGTGTGAAAAGTTGGGATACTTTGAAAAGTCTTGCTGAGCTAGGTCACCACCGATACAGCTAACATTAGCTCCGGTGTCCAATAAGCCGAATTCTTGAAAATTTAAAAAAGAAACCCGAGCATAATATCTCGAATCTTTCGGATTTGAGATGATAGTAGATATTTGTATTTTTCCACAGATTTTTCGAAGTCGAAAATATCTCCGTAGGCGGATTGTGGAACGCTTAGGTGATTTAATGCTAGAAATATCTGAAACCTTAAAAATCTCATTGCGTTTTTGTACATAAATTTCCCAACGCTTATGAAGGGGTAATTTGGGATAAATCATGCGAGAAAGTTCCTCAGAAGAGTCAGTAGTCAGTGTGGTAGGTCTTTTTAATATTGTTATTGTTTTCAAATTGTTTGTTGGTATCGTTTGGTTTATGGAGGGTAAACCATTGTCTGAAGTTTCAGGCTTAGAAGATGGGTCAACATTTAGGCTTGGTCCTTTTGAGGGCCCATTTGTCGGTAGTTTTTTGATAAAGTTGAAGTTCGGGACAAACATTTTGGACATTGCGGTTTATAGACATTCTTGGTGCCACATCCGTAGCAGAAGATGGTCCTGTCTTCAAGACAGTCCTGCCAAGAGTGACCATTATTGTCGCAATTCCAACATTTAAATGTGGACTCAGATATATGGACAGCATTGACCATAGGATCTAGTCCAGGTTCATCAATCTCTTCTTCTACTTCAGCCACCTGTTTTCGTTGATGAAAGCCCATTACTTGGTTTCGAGGTACCAGAGTTCTTCGGACATATTCGTCATTAAGAAAATTTTCTCGCATCTGAACAAGTTTCCGAAGATGCGAGAGTGAACGAATTGGGACGTACAATAAATCCTGGCGAATATCAGGTCGTAAATTCCGTACAATAATTTCAATAAACTCGGCCTCGTTCATAGGAATGGACAATCTATCTGCAATCGTTTGCAGAGAATCGAAAAATGAGTCATATGACTCACCAGACTTTTGTTTCCTATTCCTCATTTCCTCTTTAAGGTCGAATGAGGACTTCATAACTTTATATTGGCTACGGATTTCGGAACAGAAATCTTCCCACCTGATGACTGGTACCGTTTTATGGTATCGCCAATACCATTCCCTAGCCTTTCCAGTGAGCAAAGTATTTAAATTTCTACATATAATAGAGAAATCATTATTAAATGTTTCCTTTGTAAGAGTATTTACTCTGTATAGGAATTCTTCTATACTTAATCCCGTTGAAGACCCATCAAATTTCAAGTTCCAGTTGTTAATTATGGAAGTTATTTTATCTGCGTTTCGGTCGATGACATTGAAATTGCCTGCTACATTTGGACTTGTATTCGCAGCTGGCGAATATCGATTTATTGGCGGATTCTGAGGATAACAATTTTCTGGTAAATTGTTATTAAAATTCTGGGCATTCATAAAAGCATAATTAGAAGGACATACATTATTTTTTGGAGTTCTGTTTGGATTTACAGTATGTTGAAGTGGGTTAGCAATGTGTGCTGGGATGTGTTGAGCTGGTGGTAACGTAGGGGCTGTTGACGGTTGTGGAAAATTTAAGTTTTGAAAAAACTTATTTAATTGGTTTTCAATAATTTTATTAAGTTCATTGTAGTCTACATTTCCTGCAATTGGAATATTATTACTATTATTATTATTATTAGGGGAAGTAGTAGAAAATGTAAGTGATACATCCTGATTTCGTCGCGGAGTTTGAAGAGTCTCGGTTTGAGGGCATGGAGGATTTGTATTATCCTGAAACAGATTTTTGGAAACACTTCGTGTGTTATAGTGCTTGCTCATAGCACCTCTACCTTTACCTCTAAAGTTAGCAGCTTTTGGGGCTGGAGGAGGCTTTGAAGCCAAAGAATATGTTCTGAGCTCGCTTAGATCGCACACTCTCTTGCACACTGGACACTCTGTTGAAGTAGCAAGATGAACTTTGATGCAGGTCCTGTGGAAAGGATGCGAACATTCATTAATTATAAGACAATCCTGACCATCTGTCAAAGGTTGTCGACATATATCACATATATGTATCGAATTATTTGATGCAGTTGTTGAAGGTGGTGGTAACTCCGAGGGTAATGGTTCCTCTGAAGCCATTGTAAACTAAAAATATGTCTTATTTGTTTACTTACTCAAACTTAAATTTATGTTGTTTATTTTTAATATTCAATTAAAATCTAATATTCGACGTTTCTTACATGGTTATGGATACTTAAAATGGTTTGAAACTTGGATTTTCAAATAACAAAGGATAAAATAAAATGGGCTATGGCATATCAATATTTTAGAGAATAATGTTCTTAAGACAAACCAGCGAAGCTTTTACTGCTTGTAAGCTTTTCCTTTTTTCAAAACGGTCAATAATACGCTTATGCAGAAGTTATTGAATTCCAGACCTGAAACAGGGCTAGTATCTAAGTCTTTAAAACGTTAGTTCAAAAAAAAATATGAATATGTTCTGAAATTTAACATATATCTTTCATCTATACATCCTTCGAGACAAACCAAATGCAGTAGGCCAATGGTCAGAATATCGAAGTAAACCTCAACTTGCCGAGTATCCTAAAGGCCTCTTACGATTGATTGCCGCCAAGAATCCATAAAACAATATCTATATAGAAAATTTCATAAAAAATGGAATTTACATAAAACAAAAATACTATCAGATAGAGCCAAAAGGGTATAGTCGTTGTCCTTCTGGCCCCACGTTGGGCGCCAATTCTGTAATGTACACCATCATTATAATTGTGGTAGATGCTATTTCGAAATATGATACTTAGGCATCGTTGAACTGGTGTAGAGTTAGGACTTCGGGAGCCATTAAAGCCTAGCTTCAGTCGGTTGCGGGGTTCGTGTCCTGCTCTTCACAAGCCATGTTTATCATTACAAAAATATTGTAGACTCCCTTTTTATTTACTTTACAAAATAATGGATCAAAAAAAATTACAATTTACCCCTTAAATATTAAGTTTGAAATTTATGGTTGTTATTTGAAAAAAAATAATACAAACAAATCACCGGACATATAGAATGCTTTTCATCTGGTAAAAAAAATGAGGACTCTTGATGTTAGCAGAGTCGTGCCTCTAAACCCACACCATCCTATGTCCTAACGGCATATATTTTTAGGACCCCTAAAAAATGAATCAATCCAAAATTAAGACCCTATACCATATTGTAAGAAACGTCTGTTGATTATATTTAAGGATTCATTTCAAAATTTATCTAGATTTATTCATGATAATATATAAACATATATATAGAATTCAATTTCTACGTTTAAAATATGTAGAGTTCAATCCATTTTCAAATACAAAGTAATTAAGGTACAAAATTATTTTTTTATCTTCAAAGGGTTAATATCTTACTATCGCATTCATAGAGAGATTATATGCTTATAGAAAAGAGGGGGGGATACACAATTGAGGGGTAATAGGTCAATGAAGGGAATACAGAACATATTATCTCTCTTACAGAAAGCTGATCGACATAAGAAATACAATAAAAACAAATTATTAAAAACTTACCAACATACTCTGCTTGTCATGAAGGCCTCCAATCCATGCGTATGTTGTTGTTGCATTCATGTAAACCTGTTTTAATAAGATTCTTTTTGCTTCTCAATATGAACTATTTCTAATATCGATCATACAGTAAGAGGCAAAAATGGGTATGGATTATTATAAGAATTATTTTGCAATATTATCTAAACATTTTTTTACATTAGGTCGTATAGGCGTCAATACAAACATCCATTCAAGAAAATATTTACTCAACGAAGGTATATATCATTGAATATGTTTAGATAATAAAGCAAAATAATTTGTTATATAAAGTTGTGTACTTAAATATAATTTTACTATCTTAGGTGATGGATTCCTGATGTCAAGGCTGGATTATAGATCGGGGTTTTGTTTGAAATGGACTCGTGTTGGGATCCTGATGTATATTTAGAATGAGTTGCTAGTTTCCCATGTTGATATCCTATTTTCCATGCTGGGATACTATTTTTACAGGCTATGGAGGCTGTACTGGGTTTATGATTAAATATACATGGAATGCCAGTAATCGCCAGGTAATTGTGCAACATTAGCAATCGATTTGTATTGGTTTTGGGTGGTATTTAAGCCCGCATTTCCAAATAGTATCACAGCCAATATGCGAAGTTTGTACTTGAAATTGTGAATTTTTGAGGTATGGCAAAACTAGGATCCGAAGATTTCACGTGGCTTCGATTCTCCTATTGAAGGTTTAATGTTGTAGGTTATGTTGTGAAGTTAGTGATCAAACCGGTGAACTTATGGCAAAATCTGGAGTTCCTTGTCTACCCGGTGGGTAGACTACGATCTAAGCGTGTTTTAGTACCTATGCAGATTTTATGTAGGGTGAATTTCAGATTCTTCCGGAATGGTGTTTGTTTCCTTTGGGCTACAACAAATGCTAGTATTTGCAAGCCTTTGGAAATTGCCTTTAGTTTTTTAAGCCAAATAAGGGTTCGGTATCACTTTTTCCGGATTAATGACGTAGGACTGGGTGTACCGAAGTCTCTAAAAAAATGTCTGTAAATATTTGCACTTTTCTCATTTGATTAACCTTACCCTTCTGAAATATGATAACTTTTATGTGATGCAAGATGGTAGAAATTGGATTGGATGTAAAATTAAATTTTAATCACTTGGATGGTTTCAAATTTATTTGGATATCGGGAACTGTTTTCTGATCTTTACTTCTTGAAGTTTCAGTAAAAAAGAAAGCTTATTAATTTGGCTGCGGAAGATTAGACCTTTGTTTGCCATTGTGAAGAAGGAAAAAAAGGGAATGTAAAAATTAAGCGAGTTGCCAACATATAGGTGCCACAAGAAAAATGATCGAAAAATCTTCCGAATGGATTTTGGGTTTGCACGAAACAAATTAAAAAATTCCATTATATTATTTTAGAAATATTTACAAAGGAAAGTATTTTTTTCATAAAATATATTGTATTCTTTGGTCGAAGGGTACTTGTTATATTCTGATAGTGTCATTATGTTTGTACAGTACAAACCCTGGCCCATACGATATTTATAAAACAACTCTGTTGGAACTTAATGAGAGCAGTATGTGATGTGGCCTATCAATCAAAACAAAACAAATAAAAAGTTCCACAATTCACAGTTTTTTTGCAGCCTAAGGAGAAAAAGTGTAAAATATGCATAACATAAGAAACGAAAAAAGTCGGATTTTTTAGAATATTATGTGAAAGAGTTTAATATTTTCCTGAAGATGGTCTGCGGCATTAGTTGATACAGTGTTCTAATTATCGGTGGAATTTGCCCTATGGAGGATTTTGCAAAGATTCCGAAAAAATATCAAAACCGACATACATAGAAATAAAATGTGCCGTTGTAAAACCAAAAGGAACTAAGTCATAAGTTTCAATGACAAAATTATTTTGCTTTGTACACAAATTATGGTTAATGTTAAGTGTTATGAATGAATAAGGAATGATCTATGTGGAAGTGTCCACCACAGGCTATATTCGGTATTTTTAAAATTTTAACAGCTTTTTTTAAGGATTTTATTTTGTGAAAATTTCCAAATTCATTCCAAATGGTTTGGCCCGGCCGAACTTACAGCTTTTTTAATTGCTTTTTTTTTTTTTTTTTTTTTTTTTTTTTTTCAAAAATAAGTAGAGTTTTATAAATTGTTTTATACGACGTCAATCGGAGGTTGTTATGTAATGCATTTTTCAACAATTTTTAAAAATTTGAATAATTTTGAAAAATTTTCAATTTCAAAATTAGTTTGAAAGTTCATTGTCCAAGCAGCTGTGTCGATGCGACTACCCATATTTTTTTACCAGGGTGCATATGTACTTTTTCGATCACAACGAGCCCTAGGAAATCTATAATTCAATCAAAAGTTTAAAAATTGAAATATTCGGTAGATAATAATCCATTAAGTATTATGATTTTTTAGAAAATGCAATATAATAACAAAATAAACAAACAATTTTAACATAAACACGGAAATACACATGGATAAAAAAACTGACAGCACATATGGAAAAATCTAATCGTGTGATAACAGCTTTAGGTGCCTGTTTTAGCCTCTAAAGTTTATTTCAGATATTTGTTCTAGTTTTCCGTAGAAGTCTCAACATCTTACCCAAATTTCTTTTCCACCGTGTAATTTGCAAATAATAATTATTTCATTTTGTTTATTTTTGTCTGTTCTGTTTAGCAGTATCTGCTTAAGATTTTATAGGTTTTTTTCTTACATCCACTAAATTCTCAACTATTTGTAAGATTTATGATGAAGATTTTGTTTGCGCGCAGACGGACATCCGCCTGTATGTCTGTGAGCAGTTGTGAGTTTCGTCATCAATTAAGGCACACTCAAGTCAGTGCGCTTAGTTAATATCGTGCAGCTAAATGAGTCGCAATTTCTATGTGATTATCACGTCATAATTGTTTAATTGCAAAATTGAAGCCATACAATGTGGGCCAATGTGTGGCAAGTGTCATAATCAGTGATTTAATGGCATTATTTAATCAGATTTATAGTAATTAAGTCATTTGGGCTATACAATAAGAAAAATCTCAAAAGTGTTAAAGCCAAAGTGATTTTATTTTTAGATCGGCTTATTTTTAAATTGCGAAGCGGCAAATGGGTAAAGATCGATATTTTAACTATTTTGTGTAAATGGTGAATAAAAAACAAGTAAAGAAAGTTCTAAAGTCGGGCGGGGCCGATTTTATGATACCCTACACCACTTTTCTAATTTAGTTGAGCTCCAGATAACAATTAATAGATTTTATGGGAGAATTCAATCATACACCGTAAGATTATAATTATAATTTAAAATTCAAAGGAATAAATATGCCGAAGCATTTGTATCTTTTAAATTCGGACTTGTATTACTCATTTGGTGCAAAATTAATTTGAAATCAGATAAAGATATATATAAAGATAGATATATATATGGGAGCTATATCCAAATCTGAACCGATCTCGATAAAATTTGGCAAAGATATTTCTGAGCTGTATTTGATATATTTCCCTGAATATCGTTGTTACGGAGTGCATATTACGACTGTGGGTAACAAATACAACAAATCGGATGAACAATATATATGGGGGCTATAGCTATATCTGAACCGATCTTCACCTTCTAGACTTAATTCGGTAGTATGTGCCAAATTCCATCCCATTTGGGCCAATATTAGACGTTTGGTGCACAATAAAAGTAAATCGGGCGAAGTTATATTTGGAAGCTGTATCCAAAACTGAATCGATCTCGATAAAATTTAGCAAAGGTATTTCTGATCTGCATTTGATATATTTCCCAAAATATTGTTGTTACAGAGTGCACATTACGGCTGCGGAGGACAAAAACAATAAATTGGATGAACAATATATATGGTAGCTATAGCTATGACCACCTTGTGGTGTAGGGTATAAAATGATTGCGGCCATGACACCCTATATATGTTAGACGATCAGCAATGTAGCTGTCAAAATGTGATTGAAATCACATTATGAAAGATAAATAATTGATTGAAAAATTCCGAAAACTACCACTTAAATGAAACCGGTTATGTGGGGGTTATACGAAGACGTGGACTTGTATATAACAATTTTTGACATAGGCTGTAGTACCCATTACGAACTTCAAATACGAAATTCGAAATAATTCCGGTAAATAATGTCGCTAAAATCATGAAAATACCGAATATCGGGAGGTACCGTTATATGGGGGCGTTGACCTGCATACGAAATTTGTTACCATATGTTGCAGTACCCGTTAGGATCTCCCAGTACGACATTTGAAACAACTCCGGTGAAAAAAGTTGCTGAAATCATCAAAATACCGACCATTGGGAGGTAATGTTATTTGGGGGCTATACGAAGACAACATTTTTTGCCATACGTTCTTGTACCCATTAAGATCTTCCAATACGAAATTTGAAACGATTCCGGTGATAATTGTTGCTGAAATCATTAAAATACCGAATATCGGTAGGTACCGTTATATGGGGGCTATATGGAGACGAGGACCAGCATACAAACATTTTTGTCCTGGATTGGAATGACAGTTATCGAAATGTTATCGATAAATAACCACGTTCAGAGACGTTCAGGACGAAAGAACACATCTCTTTGTGCTTGTTGTTTTATCGATATTATTTACGCTCAATATGACTCAACGCGTGTTTTTTATTTAGCCCTTAATCATTATAATTAGGTTTGCAGTTTTGAAATAAAGAGTATTATAAGATATGAGACTCATCGCTTGGAATAAATGTTGTGTTGGGGAAAATATCATTCTTGAAAAAATAACACAGATGTATCATATTTTTGTTTCTGTGAGTAAGTCAGTGTCATGTTAATAGTTCGGAGTCGACGATGAAACAATCTAAATTACAACCAAGTTATATAAATAGTGAAAACATCATGAGAAAACTACAAGTATAGATGGTTCCAACTGCTTTAAATGCTTAAAGTACGTTAACAGTATTAAAGATAAACGCACGGGGTTTCATACATCAAGCGGGTTATCCTTGCGTTTTTTTTTTTTGATACACCCATACAAAAAAGACAAGGAAGTAGACTTATTTGGTAAATCGAATGTGTCAACCCTATTTTCTGCGAACTGAAAATCTATAAATCCCTAATCCCTTTATTTTGGTAATATTTGGTAAGTAAGTTTCTAACTAGATAACACGACTAATTACGAGATCACGAGGATCTAGAGTTATTACCATGGTAGAAGAATATAGGTAGACGCATCGACACTGCTGCTGGGACAATGAACTGTCAAACCAATTTTGGAATTGAAAATGTTGAATGAAAGTTTATTTGAATTTGTAAAAAAATGTTGAAAACGGGTATTATAATAACCTCCGAATAACGTCGTATAAGAAGACATATGCAAATCTACTTATATATGAAAAGATATTTAAATGTTTTTTGACATATTAATGTTCCCAAGCGTTGATGCGTCTACCTGTATTCTTCTACCATAGTTATAACCTTGGTACAATAAAAAGGTAAGGTAGAGCTACAAGCTGATTACATTTTTTTTAAGCGTGCCCGGCTTCTGCCAATTATGTGTATGTATTTGTTGTTTTGATAAATAACAAGTAAGCAAAGGCTACAGTTGAGCGGGGCCGACCGTTGAATACCCTACAACACTATAATAAACGATACAGTTTATATAGGCGAGATACTCGAAAGAATTCCACAAGATATTGTGACAAATAATAAAAACCATCAGGTTTCGTTCTCTAATTTTCGAATAATAGCAACTTAAACTAATTTGCTCATTTCCAATTTATTGGTAGATGTTGCACGTAAATGGTCTTCCTAGATCTGGAACCAATATTTCCCAAAGACCTATAATCTCTCAGAAGTGGCAAAAGATTAACATTTTTTATTGGTTTTTGACTAAAACGCATCTATATCCTTAACGAAATAGTCAGAAGTGCGTCTTTCCTGTATTTGTGAATTCTCCAAAAAGTCACTGGAATGGATATATTCGTATTTTGTCTACAAAAGTTGGCAAACCATTTCACACATTGAATATTTTTGGATGGCCATCCAAAACTATTCGGCTTTTGCAATGTCTGGTAACCTCCATTCAAATGCGCATGTGGATCGGGCGATAATTACGACTTGCTGACAATTTTGCAGTTTTTTTGTCCATTTCAACCCCTAAATATATGGCGATTATCTCCAAAAAGAGTAGGCTTCTATTCTGACCCTCATCTTATCCCCATGCAAAATTTCATAAGGATCGGGCCATAAATGCGATCTGTATATGATATCCTGATATCCTAACTACTTAGTTTTGTTGGCTGCAGAAATATTACCAAATGTTTTATTCAAAATAAAAATATGCCAAAAATATGACAACATTGAAAAAATATGAGAAAATATTACAAAATCAATATTTTCATCTTTAGAGAGATATTTTATGCAATTTTTTAGACGTTTTTTCTTTCCTGCCAAGAGCCCATTTTGAATTAATGAGAACTGTCGAAATCAGTTCAGCCGTTCTCGACATATAAGAGATCTTTCAAGCATATCTTCTTTGATAGACATATATATCGCACATATTTTGCTATATATCCGATTTGATGGATGTTAACATCAATGTAAAGATCAGAAGTAACCTTGTCATGTGTGTGATAACCTTGGCTGTGTGATTTCGCCGGGATTTAAAATATTCGCGGTTTAATGAAAAATTTTGATTTTTTTCAACACAAAAGTTATGGTCTATTTTACCCGCTAAATATTATCCGATGACCACCCAAATTGGTAGACTTCTTCCCCGCCCTAAACTCTAGCTACATGCGAAATTCCGCGTCGATTGGTCTATAATTGCGACCTGTAGAGCAACTGCAAAATCAGGAATTTTTTCAGTTTTTGATCCATTTCAACCCCTAAGTATTATGCGATCATCTCCAAAATAAATATGGTTCTATTCTGACCTTAACCCCACCTACATTCTAAATTTCGTGAAGATCAGACCATAATTGCGACCTGTAGCGTGATTACAAATTAACATGGACAGACGGACAGACGGACGGACGGACCGACATACATAGCTAGATCGACTCAGCTCGGCGAGCTAGGAAGATCCATATATACTTTCCTATATGGGAAACCAATATTTCGAGGTGTTACATAAATTCTGGCCCAATCAAACTTATAATACCCCCAACACATAGTATTGTAGGGTATAAAAACAAAATGTTTTCAAAATCAATTATTATTAACCAGATTTGCCATGAAATTGAAAGATTAAACACTTAGGATCATATTTTTGAGAGAACATCCAGACGTTTCATTCATCTTTCGCGCTTTTTGACTCATTTTAAAAATGAACTAAAAATATCAAATAATTGAAAACAACTTTTTGCCTATAATTTTGAATAATTCTAACAGGAAGCGTACATAGCTTCAGGGCTGTATTTCTGTAGTTTTACTAAGCTGTTCTACCTACTAATTGTACCATGGTTTTAAAATTGCACAAAATAATTCAGGTGGTCGTAAAAAAGCTAAGAAGAAAAATGATTAAAGGTGAGAATTCATACAACCGTTCTTTGACTGGCTTAAGTCATCGACTGGATGTCTGGCTGATGCGCACAAACGAAAAATGTTGATCCTTTGTAGGGGAGGTATCAGATGAAATGCTCCGATCTCTACTATCTTTATAACAGATCTTGTGTTAATAGAAATATTGAGATGTGCAAAGTATGTATGGAATCGGCTGTTAATTTCTCGTTTTATGAGCTTCATGGATATTCTACATTTTGACCCTTTGCGGGGGAGGTACCAGAAGGAGAGGACCGATATATCTTCATCATCTTCACAATAGATTTTGTTTTAGCAAAAATGTTTGTATGTGCGAATTATAACTGATGCTTATTTCGGATTTTATGATCGTTTTGGTTATTCAAAACTTTGACCCTTTGTGGGGAAGGTACCAGAAGGAATGGTTCGATCTCTGCTATTTTTATAACAGATCCTGCGTTGATGGAAACATGAAGATGTGTAAAGTATGAATGAAATCGGATGTTAATTTCGCGTTTTGTGTGCTTCATGGACATTCAAAATTTCTACCTTTTTTGGGGGAGGTACCAGAAGTTGTGGACCGATATATTCTATGTTTACAGCAGATTTTGTGTCAGTAGAAATAATGGGAGGTGTGAAATATGAAGAGAAGCGGATGCTTATTTCGGATTTTATAATTGTTTTGATTATTCAAAACTTTGACCCTTTGTGGGGGAGGTACCAGAAGGAATGGTTCGATCTCTACCATCTTTACAACAGATCTTGTGCGGATAGAAATATTGAGATGTGTCAAGTCTGAATGGAATCGGATGTTAATTCCGCGTTTTGTGTGCTTCAAGGATATTCAAAATGTTGACCAGAAAAAGTGGATCGATACATTCCATCTTCACACCAGACCTTGGGTTAAAAAAAAAAATATTGTTATGTATGTAAGTTGAATACAATCGGGCTCTTATTATACCCTACATCACTATGTGTTGGGGGTATTATAAGTTTGATTGGGCCAAAAATTATGTAACACCACGAAATATTGGTTTCCCACATAGGAAAGTATATATGGATCATCCTAGCTCGCCGAGCTGAGTCGATCTAGCTATGTATGTCCGTCCGTCCGTCTGTCCGTCTGTCCATGTTAATTTGTAATCACTCTACAGGTCGCAATTATGGCCCGATCTTCACGAAATTTGGAATGGAGGTCGGGGTTGGGCCAGAATAGAACCCTATTTCTTTTTGAGATGATCGCCAAATGTTTAGGGGTTGAAATGGACCAAATACTGAAAAAATTTCGGATTTTGCAGTAGCTATACAGGTCGCAATTATAGACCAATCGACGGCATGTAGCTAGAGTTTAGGGCTGGCAAGAAGCCTACCAATTTGGGTGGTCATCGGGTAATATTTAGCGGATAAAATAGAACATATCTTTTGTGTTGAAAAAATTCAAAATTTTTCATTAAACCGCGAATATTTTAAATCCTGGCGAAATCACAAAGCCATCACAAGGTTACTTCTGAACTTTACATTGATGTTAACATCCAACAAATCGGATATATAGCAAAATATGTGCGATATATACGTCTATGAAAGAAGATATGCTTGAAAGATCTCTTATATGTCGAGAACGGCTGAACTGATTTCGACAGTTCTCATTAATTCAGAATGGCCTCTTGGCAGGAAAGAAAACCCGTCTAAAAAAATCGCATAAAAATATCTCTCTAAAGATGAAAATATTGATTTTGTAAAATTTTCTCAAATTTTTTCAATTTTGTCATATTTTTGGCATATTTTCATTTTGAATTAAACATTTGGTAATATTTCTACAGCTAACAAAACTAAGTAGTTAGGATATCAGGATGTCATATACAGATCGCATTTATGGCCCGATTCTTACGAAATTTTGCATGGGGATAAGATGAGGGTCAGAATAGATGTCTACTCTTTTTGGAGATGATCGCCATATATTTAGGGGTTGAACTGCAAAATTGTCAGCAGGTCGTAATTATCTCCCGATCCTCACGCCCATTTTAATGGGGGTTACCGCACATTGCAAAAGCCAAGCAGTTTCGGATGGCCATCCAAAAATATTCAATGTGTGAAATAGTTTGCCAACTTTTGTAGACTAAATACGAAAATGTCCATTCCAGCGACATCTACCAATAAATTGGAAATGATCAAATTTAAGTTGCTATTATCCGAAAATTAGAGAACGAAACATGATGGTTTTCTTTTATTATTTGTCACAATATCTTGTGGAGTTCTTTCGATTATCTCGCCTATATAAACTGTATGGTTTATTATAGTGTTGTAGGGTATTCAACGATCGGCCCCGCTCGACTGTAGCCTTTGCTTACTTGTTTTTTATTATATTGTTATAATTATTCAAATTTTGATTCTTTGTGTGGGAGGTACTTGATGGAGTGGACCGATATTGTCCATTTTTACACCTGACCTTACACTGACGCAAATACTAGGATTTTTAAACCTGGAGCAAAATCAGATTATCCCTTTTCTTTCTGTGCAGTCAAATATTTTCTTTGAATATTTCGATCTTTTGTGGGGCAGATGCCAGAAGGAGTTGGCCGATATTGTCCATCTCAGAACTCGATCTAAGTTTGAAAAAATATTACGATATACTAAGTTTGGACCAAATCGGATACTCCATTCGAAACTTATTGTGCGCACTAGCCAGACAGACAGACGGAGGACATCGCTAGATCGACTCCAAATGTTCAGAAACGGATTTGGCCCAAAGAGACCTAGGGTCTTAAGCCGTTATTTCGATAAGAGATTTTTTAGTGGTATCATTCTCTCTCTAGTCACACGGCTGAGGGTATAAAAAGTTCGACAACACTTTATGATTGCATTTTTCTTCGATAGTAGATATAAAAGTTAAAGGTATCGGAAATATTTTTAAAATCCACGAAAGCCATCTTGGAAGTATTCTTTTTTTATATACCACTGTGGGTATGCAAATGTTTGACACAATTTCAAATCTTCTTTACCTGAATCCGTTTTAACGCAAGAATAACTCTTTTTCTCCACCATTATGTCTGTTTTTGTTGATTTTTTTTTTAAATTCCAAAAACGTAAAACGAACTTCTTCACCAATATTTAATTTACTTGTTTTTGTGTTTAGCCAATTCGAAATCGAATTAAAATCACAACTTTTAACTTCTAATAGAATTCATTTCACAGTTAAGTTATGTATCAACAACAAAAAAAAAGCCAAAATTTAAAACACTTTGTTTTTGTTAAATACTTTTAATTTTTTTGAATTAAAAGTATTCGGGAATTTCGACTGTCACTCACAACACGGAGTTTTTTTTTTTTCAAGCGCTGTTCACCGACATCTTTATCGTTCTTGTGACGGAACTCAACTGAAAGCGAAAACGCACAGATAGACAAAAAAAGCAAGCCAACATAATGACGTTACCGTTCGCCATCCAGCCAGCCATCTCTCTGTCACCTTAGGCGACTGCATCGTTAAAGCTTCGATGTCTAGCTGACTGCCTGCCTTGGCTGGCTGGCTGGCTAGCAGATTGGAGCTAGAAAAGAACCAAACAAAAACAAAACAGCATCAGCCCGCACTCCATTAGGCCAACAAACATTTCGGAACAGCTTTTTAACTTGTTTTGTTATTTATTGTTGTTGTTCTTGTTGTTGCTGTTCTTCCCAAGCTTGTTCTGGCTGCAATAATGCTTTGATAATTGCACTGAATATTAGTTATGAATAAAAGGGAGACCGTAACATATTACAACAAAAAACATCAACAACAACAAGAAAGGGAGTAGACGATAATGGACACTCTTCTAATTTTGAGTTCAATAGAAATTGAGTTAAAAAACAGACGGACGGACAAACACTTTGTCATGGTAGTTGCTTGGAAAAGGCAACAACAACAACTTGTTTTGTTGTAAATTGAAAAGCTAAAAAATATTGACTCAAACCAAAGAGAACATTCAATTAAACAAACTTCGTTCGCCGTAATTAGATAAAAGGAAATGATGTGAGAAAATTGCTTCGAATTTCAGTCATTTTTAATTGCCCACTTTTTTCATAATTGGGTAGGGGTATTTATTTTTCAAGGCTCGGGGGAAAATCAGGACACACGCTATGTCAAAAAGACTAGTTTTCTATACAACATTTTCAAAACATATGATTTTTATTAAATTCCCTAAAAAAACGAAAAGGTTTTCCTCACGATGTTTTGGGTCAATAAACACAAAGGTGTAAACCTAATAATATATGTATCCAGGGTTTGTATCGCTATCTGTAATCTATTTGTTTTTATACCCTCATAGGGTATATTGTTTTTATACCCTAATAGGGTATATATCATTTGATACGGTCAAAACGTGCCTAGTCTAAATAAAGGTTTTAGACCCTAGCTATCTTTGAACCAAATCCGTTTCAGGACATTTGGAGTCGATCTAGCGATTTCCGTCCGCCCGTCTGTCTGTCTGTGGTTTGGTCCAAACTTGGTGCATCGTATTATTTTTGTCAAACTTAGATCGAGTTCGAAGATGGGCAATATCGGTCCACTCCTTCTGGTACCTCCCCACAAAAGGTTAACATTTTCAAAAAAACTATTTTCAAATTTGCACAGAAAGTGAAACCATAATCCAATTTTGCTTCAACTTTGCAAATCCTAATATTTACCTCAGTGCTAGGTCAGGTGCAAAAATGGACAATATCTGTCCACTCCATCAGGTACCTCCTCACAAAGAGTCAAAATTTTGAATAATTACAAGTCTTATATAATGTGATTTAAGAGTCTGAATCTCTTCAAACTTCACTCATCGCAATATTTTTATTAACCCAAGGTCTGGTGTTAAGATGGAATATATTGGTTCACTTCCTCAGGTAACTTTCCCACAAAAGTCGAAATTTTCAAAAAATATATTTTCTGCACAGAAAGAGAAACGATAATCCGATTTTGATCCGCCTTTGAAAATCCAAATATTTGAGTCAGTGCTAGGTCAGGTGCGAAACTTGACAATATCGGTCCACTCCATTAAGTATCTCCCCCACAAAGAGTCAACATTTTTTTATATAATGTGATGTAAGAGTGCGATTTTCTTCAAATTTCACAAATCCTAATAATTTTATTAACCCAAGGTCGAGTGTAAAAGTGGAATACATCTGTCCCATCCTTCTGGTACCTCCCCCACAATAGGTCAAAATGTTGAATATTTATGAAGCTCATTAAACATGAAATTCACATCAGCACAAGATCTGTTATAAATATCGGACCATTGCTTCTGGTACCTCCCCCACAAAGGGTCAAAGTTTTGTATAATCAAAATCTTCATAAAAACCAAAATAAACATCCAGTTCTCTTCAATTTACACATCACAATATATTTAATAACCCAAGGTCTGGTGTGAAGACGGGAAATATAGGTCCACTCTATCCAGTACTCACCAACCCCCCCCCCCCCCCAAAGGGTAACAATTTTGAATAAGATAACTCCTTTAACATGTACAATAAGAGTCCAGCAATTGTCTTCATATTTCACACATCCCATTATTTCTACCAACTCAACGTCTAATGTGAAGATGGAATGTATCGGTTCACTCCTTCAAAGGTTCAATTTTTTAATATCCCTGAGGTCAAAAAAAAAAAAAAAAAAAAAAAAAAAAACGCGAAATTAACATCCGATTCCATTCAGACTTGGTACATATCAATATTTCCATCAATACTAGATCTGGTGGTAGAGATCGAACCGGAGATGAGATATATCGTTCAACTTCTTCTGGTACCTTCCACATAACGGGATGAAATTTGAATAGCCATGAAGCTCGTAAATAGTGAAATAAGCATCCGATTCCTTTTAAACTCGGCATATCTCAATATTTTTTTTATCAATACATGACTTGGTATGAATATGGAATGTGTCAGACTACTCCTTCTGGCACCTCCCCTAAAGCGGGTCAAATTTTGAATTATTATGTCTCCTATAAAATGTGAAATTAACATTAGATTCTTTTCAAAATGTACATATCCTAAATTTTTTTCTTAAACAAGATCTGATGTGGAGATGAGATATATCGGACCTATCCTTCTGATACCTCCCCCAAAACTGGTCAACTTTTTGAATGATTATATCACTCATAAAATGCGAAATAAGCAAACGATTACCTTCAAATTTAATATATCCCAATATTTTTACTAACTCAAGTTCTGTTGTGAAAATTGCGGCCTACTCCTACTTGAACCTCTCCCACAAAGGTTCACAATTTGCAGGGCATATGTCTTTCATAAGTTGCGAAACATATCGGCGTTTATTTTCAAACAAGCAAATTAACATATTTTTCAAGCAAAGCAAATTAACATATCTGTCGGCAAAACCGACTGATATTTTTTAACTTGTTTTTTTTTAAACTTCGCACATGCAATTAACTACCAAATATTTTCAAAACTTTCAAAAATCCTATACCGTATATAAAGCGAAACTGATTATTGTGATTAAATTTTCCCTCCTCACACTTCGACAAATGGACAATATCAGGCGACTTCTTATGGTTAACTCAGATATTGAACATATTTCGAACTGATTTCCGGAATTTTAAGCGTGAATGAAAGTCTTAATTTTACAGATAAGTTTGGGACACATTTCAATACTCTTTAGCATATTCAAATCGACGGTTTTTTTTTTTGTTTCAAATAATACAGAAATGTATACAATATTACATGATAATATGTAGTATGCATTCCTTGGAACAACTGGAAAAAAGATTTTTCTTGATTTTTCAATCGCTTATATACAGGATGAGATGAAAATCCTTCAAACTAATTCAGTGGCTATCGTTAGAGAACTCCAGCATTTAAATGTGAATATATCTTTTTGTGTCTCGTACCATCGCTCGTTACCGTGATACTTGTAGCGTAGCCCGACGTTAGGGAAGTGGACGGAAGAAAACAGCAACATAAGCAGAAATGGTTCGAAACGTAGTGAAGCGACTTGATCGAAACTCACGTGACAGTGGCCGAAAAATGGCTCATGAGCTGAACATATTGCAATATTCCATTCGGCAAATATTGAAAAATGAGCTCAGGGTAAAGCCATTACAATTCCAAAAAGTGCATGAACTTTCACCGCAACAGAAAGAAAATCGACTCAAAAGAGCTGCTTAGTTTGGCCGATAGTGGTGAACTGCCGAATTTGGTTTTCTCCGATGAGAAAATCAGCAGTTGCAAACAAGCAAAATGTTCGTGTTTACTTGCCAAAGAGGTCAGCTGAAAATCTGCAGCTTCGGTTGACCACCAGAACTCAAGCGCCGGCCATGGTGATGATGTGGGCCGACATAACAGCTGATGGTCGCTCTCCGCTCGTATTAATTGACCATGGCATCAGAATAAATGCCGAATATTATCGCGGAAATATAATGGATGGTGTATTAAGGTCTTGGCAGGCAAAAATTTTGGCCGCTGATCTTGGACGCCCCACCCAAGAATGCTTACAAAATGAGGTTCCTCGCTTCATTTCCAACGCACAATGGTCACCGAAATCTCTGGATACCAATCCGTTGGACTATTGTGTCCGGAGAACTTTGAGAAGCAAGGTTGGCACTAAAAATTACCAAAGTGTTGATTACCTCATGCAAGCGCGTGAGCTGAACATATCGGCAAATATTGAAAAATAAGCTCGGGGTAAAGCCATTAAAATCCAAAAAGTTCAAGAACTTACACCTCAACAGAAAGAAAATAGACTCAAAAGAGGTAAAGAGATGTATCGCTTGGTTTCGTTGGACTATCGTGTCTGGAGTATTGTGGAAAGCAGGGTTGGCACTAAAAAATATCAAAGTTTCAATCACTTCAAGCAGGCGCTTCGCTGGGAATTGGCCAAAATACCGCAGAACAACATTCGGGCAGCGTGTGACGGTTTCATTGGCTGTTTGAAGGCCATAATTCGTGCCAAAGGTGACGAATTCGAACAAATCTATACTTATTCTAAAATTTGATGCTATTTCCGACATTTTTTGCTTTCATTCAATAAAATTTAAAAAAAATATAACAATTATGGCGTTTAATAGTTTTTTTTATTTCACCCTGTAATTTATTTTTTACTCTATTCACTCGAACAAAGTTGTGGACACTTGTTAATAGAGAATACATATTCGTTATCACCAGATGAATAGCAAAATGCCAATCAACTTTTTTTTCTTAAAGTTAAATGCTATTACGGAACCGTTGTAAAATCATAATTCCACGGCAGTAACAATAAATAATTGCAACGACTTGTGGAGAATGTTAGTAAAATATTTTCAAATACTATATGCAATTAGATCTGATTTACATTTATTAAAATTCACATTATTTCTTCAATTAATTACTTGAAAATAATTACCTTGAAATTTCTAAAAAAAGTTAACACTATTCGCGAAACATGCTCTCACAAGCAACAGGGGAGGACAGCAACCAGCAACAGTTTCTTTTTAAACAATTCAATTTTCTTCCCAAGCTATTTTTTTAACAAAATATTTTCCAAAATCTGTTCAACATTTGGGTAACAAAAGTTCTTTATTTCAAAAAAAAAAAAAAATGTATTTTTTTTTTGGTTAAAAAATAAAAAATGTTTCAAAATTGAAAATAAAATGTATATTAAAATAATGTGTGTGTATAACAGAAAAGAATAATTACACCAACAACACTTTTGTTCCTAATTAAATTAACAACACTTATTATTACAAGAACTATAACTTTTTTTGTTTTAATTTTTTTTCTTTTCGATTATAAACTATGATTTGAAATCAACGGTAACTGCTAAACGAATGTGAAAAGTTGGCTAAATTGTTCCGCCTTTTATACTCTTTCAGGGACGATAGCCGCGGCGAGCACAGGCGATGGATTCGGATGCTGTGTTGCAAGTGGATTTGTTTTGTTTTTTGTTATTCACCGAAGAGACGCATGCGCTTGTTTTCCTACATCCCAATATGTGTTGAGACGCCATCTATTGGGTGTTTGTACTGCGAATGCATCTTCGATAAATAGAGAGACTTTTAAACAATAATGGCGGTTAGTTGTGTATGAAAAGCTTTCATGTGAGCTTTTTGGGTAATGCTTACTTAGCGGTTTTTATTGAGATACATAGAATGGAGTTACGGTCCATGTGTATTTGAGTAAAACGGCCGTACAAAAGAGGGAAACAGTTTGGTACGCAAAACAATCATTTTGGTAAGACATATATACAGTTCAATACATGTGTTGTTCATATTATTACATACTGTAATGTATGAGAATTAAGTGGTAAGCAGTGTGACCAGATCTAAAATAGTGTTGCAGCTGAAACAGCATAAAAATAATGCTAAAAATGCCAAACAAAAAAATTAAAATGCCAAAAAATAATGCTAAATATAAATACCTTTTTTTAAACCCTGCAACACTATGTGTTGGGGGTATTATAAGTCTGATTGGGCAACAAAATTATGTAACACTTCGAAATTTTGGCTTCCCACATAGGAAGGTATATATTGATCTTCTAATCTCGCTGAGCTAAGCCGATCTAGCTATGTTAATTTGCAATCACGCTACAGGTCACAATTATAGACCAATCGACGCGGGATTTAGCATGGTGCTAGAGTATAGGACTGGGCCGAAGTTTTTCAATTTGGATGGTCATCGGATAATATTGAGCGTGTGAAATAGACCATAAGTTACGTGTTGAAAAAAAATTCCCATTTAACCGCGAATATTCTTAATCCCGGTGAAATTACAAATAGACGAAAAGGTCAATTCTGACCGTTACGTAGATGTCGATAGTGAAGATATCGCATATATATAGCTACATATCTGTGCTCACAAGCAATAACCGCTTAAGTCGACTTAAGAAAGATCTGAGATATGTATGCTATCTTATTGAACTAACAAAACTAAACATATGTGTGAAATCCCCATTTCTCTAGCAAAATTATTTAAAAAGATATAAGTAAAAACATATTGACATAAATCGTAAAGAGACCCCATTACATATACAATAACCGCCTAAATATACTTCCGAACATGTTTCTATAATATATTAATTTTAATAAATAGCCTATAATGGGTTAAGCTGTTTTTGCATATTTTTTGTAAATCGTATTGCAATAAACAAGAGAGTTTGCATAAGAGCTTATGTAGAGATAAATGGATATTGCAAATTGAGAATGATTAAGAACACCTTCTATCTCTACATAAAATATTATTGCATGTAGCTTAGTATGCTAGAAAGAGAGCAATATCTACATAAGCGACAATTGCACATGGCGTATGCTCTCAGATTTTGTACAAATTACAGTTAGGCTTTTATAATAAAAGCATTGTGTCAAATTGATTTCAGTTAAGCCATTTAGTCTAAACGTACAAAAGAGAAAAGAGTGTTTATAAAAAAATATTAAAATATAATTCGGTAAAAAATAAAGAAATATAATATGAAACAGCGAAAAGAAGCAGAAAGTAGATGATGTAACAGGTAAGAGAATGGTGAACAAAATAAAAAAACTGTATTACTTAGTTGTTTGAATTTTTTAAATAAAAAGATCGTGATGAAGGCAGTCGCATGAGTTTTTTGGAAAACGAAAATTCTTTGCAAGACAACGATGAAAGTCGCATGTCTTTTTCAGAAAGCAGTAATGCTGAATTGCCAATCAATTTTTTTTGTACCCAACTACATACTGAAGCTGAAGAAGATAAGTTAACTAATCATGAAGAAGGGCATTTTGGCAGTGATGACTCAGTTCAAGATCCTGACTATGAACCTTCGATTCGAGATGATGATAGTAATTGCAATGATATGGAAGACGACGTGGTATTCAACGAAGCTCCAACTACATCCCTAAAAAATTATTCGCGGAAACTCTCATGCAAAAACAGAAACCACGGAAAAACTTATGTAAGTGCAGTCGGTAAAGTTGTGCCAGAGAGAAAATTTCAACCTCTGTCCCGTGACTGTCGAATGAAGTGCAAAGCAAAGGTACCGCAGTCATTTCAAGAAAGCATATTTCGAAAATATTGGTCTTTGGGTACTTACAATCAACGAATTTTATATATTGGATCTCTGATTGATATCAACAACAAAAAAAATCAAAGTTTACAAAAGCATCCCGAAAGACCACGTGAACGAAAATTCCACGCTATGAAGGCCAAAAGTGCAAGTATGCCAAAAATGTTTCCTGCAGTGCTTTAATGAAAGAACAAGTTTTGTGAAATCTGTTTTGAAAAAGAAACTAGATCATCCTCATAATGAGTTATGCGACAAGCGTGGATTAGGTGCAGGAAAAAATAAGCTGACGGATGATATAATTCAACTTATTACGGACCACATAAACAGCTTCCCAAGTTACGAAAGTCACTACACAAGGAGAGATACAAATTGTAAATATTTTCATGCCGAATTGTCGTTATCTCAAATGTATAAGTTATATTGTGATAAATATAAATCCAAAGCGATAAGCATCTCGTCATACGCTAATGTTTTCAAAGGTAAGCTTAACATTAATCATCTCTTGAAATTATTTAGTTTTTACTTGAAAATGTTTTGCAGGCATGAACATAAAATTCAAGAAACCTCAACAAATTGCATCGTGCTTGTTCAAGTTTTTAATCAATCTTGAACAAGTTAATCACACTATTTTTTATAGCGATTCCTGTGTGGGACAAAATAAGAACTCATTCGTATGCGCAATGTTCATATTGGCTCTTCAAATCAATCAAAATTTAGAAACAATAGATCATAAATTTTTAGAACCTGGACACACACATATGGAATGCGATGTAGATCATTCTGTAATAGAAAGGAAAAAGAAAAGGACAGACACTCAAATACACCATCCTCACGACTGGTACAATTTTGTTAGATGTGTAGGTACTAAACATAAATTTAAAGTCATTGAAATGAATTCAGAAGATTTTTATAATTTTTCGCTATTATTAAAAACAAAGTTAATGTGGAGAAACACTAATCAAGATGGTGAGAGATTTGTTTGGAAAAATATTAGATGGCTACGATATAGAAAAACTAATTTTGGAAGAATTGAATATAAAACCACATTAGATATAAATGCTCCCTTCCAAATTTTAAATTTGGTAAAACGCGGTATTATTTCAATGAAGAGAGACGACTTATATTTACTACACGAGTGTGTCAAAATCAGCGAGAAAAAAGATCTGCTTGCTTTACTTCCATTTATAAACACATGTTTTCATCCTTTTTATAAAAGTTTACAAACACAGGACTGTATTGATGTACATCCAGACTTAGTCGAAGATGAGCCAGACATAGAATGAATATATTATTTTAACCTTCCAACGGTTTTAGTTGTAAGTATGTACATATGTAATTAGGTTAAGTTTTCTTAAAATAAAATTTATGGAAAAATAATGCACTTGTTATGTATGAGTAGTTCATTTTATTATTTTCAACACGAACTATAAATAATCAAAAGGCCTAAGTTCAGTACAAGGAAATTTTCAATATGCAGTACCCGCCTAATTCGATATATGTCAGGCAACAAATGCAATATTAGTTTACAATAAAGACATAAGTCGAGATACTCTTTGCAAATTCCCATTTTCCATTTGCAACAACCATATATGTTTTTGTTTTTTAAATATCTTCTAAGTACATGAGATTTCCACTACCGTTTTTATTCTTAGCATTGCCTGTTTAATAATCTTTGATTTAGCATAAAATTTTTCCTCATGCTCTTTCTTAAGTTTTTCAGAAACTCCTTTGTATATAAAAAGAGATTTTTCTCCAAAGTATGATTTTCGACTTAGGCTGTTATTGCTTGTGACCACAGATATATTCGCTAGAATGCTTACATCTCAAAAATAGCTGGATCGATTTTGACAAATCTTGTCAATTCAGAATGCCCCCTATACAAAAACGAATGAAAAGATCCAAATAAAGATGAGAATATTGATTTGGTGATATTTTCTTATATTTTTCCATTTTGTCACATTTTTGTCGCATGAGATATTTTCATTTTGACTTAAAATATTGAATTTTACATTTTGTAATATTTTTATTCCTTATGGCCCAATCCTCACGAAATGTTGGATGGAGATGGGATTAGTGTTAGGATAGGAGCCTGATGCTTTTGGAGATGTTCGCAAAATATTTACAGGTTCAAATGGACCAAAAACTGAAAGTTTTCTGACACGTCATAATTTTCGTCCGATCCTTAGGAAATTTTAAGTGGCGGTTTGGTATGGGCACTGCCAAGCATTTTGGATGTCCAATTTACAAATATTGTTCTGAATAGCCATTAGCATGACTCTCTTTTCTTAAGATTTAATATAGTGCAAATTTTATAAGAATATGCATTACTTCGGTCCAAAGCATGACATTTTTTAGAGATGACAGGTTTTTGAAAAAAAAATTGATTCCAGATCCATGAAGGTTATTTGGAAGGAGGACAATAAGGTCCAGCATCTGTTTATAAATTTTATATGGTTTTATTAAAATGTATTAAGTCCTGCTACGTGAAAATTAGAGACCGAATGATGATTAGAATGAGATCGTTTGTAATCTTAAAACTTTCGCAAACTTATTTAATCTTTTCAATCCGCTTTTAATTTAAAGAAGTGAATTCATGGTGTATAAGATCATTCTATTTCTAATTTCTGATTTTATAAGGTTGATGCCACTGAAAACTCTTCCAACTTCTGTGTTACTAAACTAAAACTAGATAAAATCTTGAACGGTTTTTTATTTAAAGCATTTTTAAATTCTTATACGCATATCCAAAAATAAATCGTTGAGTTTATGTTTGCCCATTCATATGTACTTAGCTTTTGCCATTGCTTTTCTAAAATAGAAATATCGTTCCAAATGTTCATGTAATTTAATTGTTTAGATTTAAGAAAAATTGGATTTATAAGAAAGTACTAAAATATAAGAATATTTTTGGACAAAAAAATGCTAAACTAATAATTTGAAAAAGCTAAGAAAAATGCTAAATGAATATTTTTATGCTAAATGCAATAAATAAATGCTAAATTTAGCTGCAAAAATGCTAAAATGGCCACAATGGTGATAAGCAAGTATGAGTCGGCATAAACAAATGAAGATATAGACAACGAAAAGTTAGTTTTGTCTTTTTATCCAGGTGTCTCTCATCATGTTTTGACTTTTAAGTCTATTTTCTTTCCGTTGCGGTGTAAGTTCTTCCACTTTTCAAAATTTCAATGGCTTTACCCCGAGCTAATTTTTCAATATTTGCCGAATGGAATATTGCGATATGTTTAGCTCACGAACCATTTTTCGGCCATTACGATGCGGGTTTCGATCAAGTCGCTTCTTTACTTTTCGAACCATTTCAGCTGATGTTGTTGTTTTCTTCCGTCCACCTCCTTGACGTCGCTGGGCTACGCTACCAGTATCACGGTAACGAGCGATGGTACGAGACACAAAAGATTTATTCACATTTAAATGCTGGAGTGCTCTAACGATAGCCACTTGTGGTTTTCCAGCCAAATATAAAGAAATCACACTATCACGCTTGAATTCCATCACTAATAACTTTTTTTCTGGAAAATTCTCACCAAAATGCTTTTGTACGCTTGTAAACAATACAATGAGCTGTCACTGGAATAATTTTAACGTCTGTCGGACGAGTGGCTTAGAAATGACAGCAGTCTGTGTTTGGTTGCAGTTTTTTCATCTCACCCTGTATACTCTCAGAATATGATTAATTGTTATGCCCTCAGCCATATGGCTAGAGAGGGTAAAAATCATTTGATAAGGCCAAAACATGCTTCACCAAAATAACGGTTTTAGACCCTAGGTCCCTTTAGTCCAAATCTGTTTCAGGACATTTGGAGTCGATATAGCGATGTCCGTCTGTCTGACTGGTGCGCAAGATAACTGTCGAAGGGAGTATCCGATTTGGTCCAAACTTTTGTTCTTATATAATAGTATTATCAAACTTAGATCGAGTTTGGAGATGGGCAATATTGGTTCACTCCTTCTTTTACCTTCCCCACAAAATGTCGATATATTTAAAGAAAATATTTTACTACACAGAAAATGAAAGGATAATCCGATTTTGCATCTCTGCAAATCCTAATATTTGCATCAGTGCTAGGTCAGGTGCGAAAATGGACAATATCGGTCCACTCCGTCAAGTACCTCCCCCACAACGATTTGAATAATTACAACTCTCATAAAATGTGATCTAAAAGTCCGATTGTCTTCAAATTTCACATATCCCAATATTTATATTAACCCAAGGTGTGGTGTTAAGATGGACAATATCGGTCAACTCCTTTTGGTACCTCCCCCACAAAATGTCGAAATTTTCAAAAAATATATACTTTGCATGTCCTAATATTTGGCTTCAAGTTTCACGCATCCCAATATTTATATAAACCCAAGGTCTGGTGTTAAGATTAGCAAACTCTGTCCACTCTTTCTGGTACCTCCCCCACAAATGGTCGAAATTTGAAAAAAAATGCTATATATCTATATATCCCTTCTGGTACCTCACTCACAAAGGGACAACATTTTCAATATATTTATCTGTGATAAATTGCGAAACAACTGGCTATATCTAAATATATGCCTCTCATCCAGAATCCTGAGATGAATGTGAAATTTATGATTCCCATGAATTTTTAAAAATATTTTTAAAGGTCTCCCCGTGAAAAATGTGGATTAAAAAAAAAAACAAGTGAAAATCAGCTCAGTTCGGCCGGGCTGAACTTTTAATACTCTTCACCATTTTGAAGAAAATTGAACAATTCCAAAAAATTCCATCGACAAATAATGCTCAAAGGAAATCCGTTATAGGGGGGCAGGGGATAATGTACTAGAAAGGAACTACTTTGTGTGGATTTTCACATAATAATATTAACAAGTAAAAAATCATCGGTCGGTTTTGCCGACAGATGTATACCCTCAACCGATGTTCGATTTTTTTTTTTAAATATTTTGATTTCTGTTATGAATTTTCAAACTCTTGACCCTCTATGGAGTGGGTTTGGAAAGAAAGAATTTTCTTCAACATACACGATTTCCTTAAAGACATTTTTTTTGTCCACAATTCTTTATTATGGACTTTTTACACCGGATCTATATGTGAAGAGTAAAAAAGGACTACTTCCACTATTGGTTTGCGTTTTATAGATTTATTTTAAACTAAACAAATTTATATTGATTATCATTAAATACATAACATTATTATCCATTTAAGGTAAATAATTTTTGGGAAATTTGAAAGTGTTTCCATATCAAAGTTCAACCGACAAGTTTATACAATTCTGTGAGAAGTTCTTTGGCCAGCAATCCCACTGTTCCCAATAATTTAAAGACAATTTCGGCAAGACCAACGTAGCCAAGTTCCTTCTCGTAGAATAAGATCTGAGAAAAAAATGAAAAAATAAAATATTATAAACAAAATTACTTAATAAGAAATACTGAAAAAAAAAACAAGTAAAAAAGCTGTAAGTTCAGCCGGAAACTTTGAATACCCTCTGCCATTTGGTACAAATTTAACAATTTTCCAAAAAAAAAAAATAAAACCATTTAAAATTTTGTTAAAATCTTAAAAATACCGAATGTAGCCGTATATTAGGGTCTATATGACGACGTGGACCTGCATAGGCAACTTTTGTCACAAGCTATTACAATATTCAAACTTGAAACTTGAAAAAAAATCTGTTTATAATGTAGCTAAAATCATTAAAATACCGAATATAGGGAGGTACCATGGGGGTATAAAACGTGGACCTGGACAATTTTCTGTCATAGGCTGTAGTATCCATTACGAACTTCAAATTCAAAATTTGAAATAATTCCGGTAAATAATGTCGCTAAAATCATCAAAATACCGAATATCGGGGGTTCCGTTATATGGGGGCTATACGAAGACGTGGACCTGCACAGACAATTTTCTGTCGTAGGCTGTAGTATCCATTACAAACTTCAAATACAGAATTTGAGATAGTTCCGGTAAATAATGTGTCTAAATTCATCCGAATACCCAATATCGGGAGGTACCGTTATATGGGGGCTATACGATGGCTCATTTCAGTCTCAGGATGTAGTATCCATTACGAACTTCAGATACCAAATTTGAAACAATTCCGGTAAATAATGTCGCTAAAATCATCAAAATACCGAATATCGAGGGGTACCGTTATATGGGGGCTATACGAAGACGTGGACCTACATTGCCCATTTTCAATACCAAAAGTCCTGCAGACATAATATACATTTGAGTAAAATTTTATCAATCTACTTCATTTTGTTCGGAAGCTGGAATGAGTTCCAAACAGACGGACGGACATCGCTAAATCGGCATAGAATTTTATGATCATCAAGAATATGTACACTTTGTGGGCCTATACTTCTAGATGTTACAAACGGAATGGCAAAGTTAATATATCCTCCATACTATAGTGCGGGGTATAAAAACCCTATGACATCCTTGATAAAAACCGTCAAATGAAAAATAATCATTTAAAATCAATCTAAATTATTATTTTAACAAGGTTCTTCTTCTGAAATAAGTAGTTATACCATGGCAGAATTAAGAAGGTAACCCTTTGCAATCATATGTTTACAATTTTTTCAAAATTATGCCTTTGAGAACATCTCATTATCAAAATGTGTAAACACACCTATAAAATTTGGCAATGCAAATGACAGAAATATGCAGAGCAAGATATTATTTTTTCCCGGAGTAATTTGTATGTAAAAATGGATGTACACAATCATGGTACAAAAGGGAGGTAAAACAGCTTCGTAAAACTACAAAAATACAGCCCTGATGTTATGCCCGCTTCCTGTCAGACTCTTTCAAAATTATTGTTTTCATTTTTTCCTCTTTTTAAAATGAGTTAAATACCGCCAAAAATGAATAAAATGTCTGGATTTTTCTCTTTAAAAAATATGATCCTAACTGTTCACTCTTTCAATTTCATGGCTATACTTAATAGCTTTAATGCGCGAGCCGCAATTCATGTGTCTTCCAATTATTAGTTTTGAAAATATTGTTTTTTTTTTTCATTTTTCAAAACAATTAATATACACAAAATTGGCAGAAGCCGGGCACACTTAGAAAAAAATTGTAATCAGCTGTTAGCTCTACCTTACCTTTTTATTGTACCATGTACACAATACTTGCTAATTTGTTTCTTTCATTCACTTACCACATGATTTTTGCCATCGAGCTTCTTGGCCGTCACCACTTTGTTTATGGTATTTGTCTTTTCCTTGGCGGTAAATTCTACCAGTGAAGTATCGTATTTCTTGCCCTTCAGCAGCTGCTTGTAGAGGTTATTGATGGTTACTGTATCCGTAGTTTCGACGGCAGCCTTAAGCTGACCTTCTACAATAACAACAAGAACGGAGTCTTTCACATTTTGAAGGGCAAGTACGGCGTCTAAATTTGGTAATAAAATAATTATTAAAATATTACATAAGCATTATTTTTAACTAATGAAAATCGTCAAAATTAAAAAGAAAATTGTGTACCAACCTGGATTATCAGAACCGCCATAGGATGAGGCAACAAAGGCTAGTACAACGCCCAAAACGATGATTGATTTCATTTTCGCTACAGAAGGTAACTTGACCTGCTGTTAATCGAATATTGTTCGGCGTTTATATAGTGGTGCAAGCAGTGTTTGAAGTCAGTAAAGTTTATGATGCCATCACGATTTCAATCACTGGGTATATTCTAGATCTAAAGAAACACGATTCATATTTATTTCAAATTTAAAACGTTGTCAATATGTATAAATGAGTGTAATATGCGTATGTATATAAACTGTAACTGTATAACATTAAAGATCTTCAATTCATTATCTCCATGGGTAAATCTGTAATTTCACCAATTAATTAGACCATATTCTACCCTCATTGTATTTAGAAGATCATTCTAATCTAAAAATTATCAATAAAATATAATAAAACAAAATTATAATATATATCGAAATATTTGTGTTGTAATTATACTCTCCACCATAGTATGGAGGTTATATTAAGTTTGTCATTCCGTTTGTAACACCTCGAAATAAACATTTTAGACCCCGTCCGTCGGTGGAAATCACTCTAGCTTCCGAACGTATTGAAGTAGATTGATAAAATTTTACGCAAATTTATGTTATGTCTGCAGGACTTTTGGTATTGGAAATGGACTATGTAGGTCCACGTTTTGGTGTAGCCCCCATATAATGGTACCTCCCGATATTCGGTATTTTGATGATTTTAGCGACATTATTCACCGAAATTGTTCCAAATTTGGCATTTGAAGTTCGTAATAAATACTACAGCCTAAGACAGAAAATTGTCTGTTCAGGTCCACGTCTTCGTATAGCCCCCATATAACGGTACCTCCCGATATTCGGTATTTTAATGATTTTAGCGACATTCTTCACCGGAATTGTCTCAAATTTGGCATTTGAAGTTCGTAATGGATACTACAGCCTAAGACAGAAAATTGTCTGTGCAGTTCCACGTCTTCGTATATCCCCTATATAACAGTACCTCCCGATATTCGCTATTTTTATGATTTTATCTAAATTATTACCCATTTTTCTTAAGTTTCGCATTTGAATATTGTAATGGATTATGACAAATGTTACTTATGTAGGCCCATTTTATCATATAGACCCTAATATAACAGCTACATTCGGTATTTTTAAAATTTTAACAGAATTTTTAACGGATCTAATTGTTTTTGAGAATTACCAAATACGTTCCAAATGGTGGAGGGTATTAAAAGTTCGGCCTAGCCGAACTTACAGCGTTTTTACTTGTTTTTTTTTTTTATACCCTCCACCAAAAAAGTATGGAGGGTATATTAAGTTCGTCATTCCGTTTGTAATTCATCGAAATAATCATTTTAGACCCAACAAAGTATATATATTTTGGATCAGCGTAATTAATAATTCTAAGGCGATCTAGCTATACCCGTCCCTCTGTCTGTCAGTCTGTGTGTTGTAATCACGCTATTTTTCTTTAACGGTACCTCCCGATATTCGGTATTTTCATGATTTTAGCGACATTATTTAAAAATTTCATATTTGAAGTTCGTAATGGGTACTACAACCTATGGCAAAAAATTTCGTATGCAGGTCCACGTCTTCGTATAGTCCCCATAGAATGGTTTTCATTTAAGTCGTAGTTTCCGATTTTTTTTAAGTTCCTTTCAAATGGCGGAGGGTATTAAAAGTTCGGTCGGGCGAACTTAGCTGTTTTTTTATACCCTCAACCATATGGCTACAGAGGGTATATATCATTTGATACGGCCAAAACGTGCCTAGTCGAAATAACGGTTTTAGACCCTAGGCCTCTTTGGACCAAATCCATTTCAGAACATTTGGAGTTGATCTAGCGATGTCCGTCCGTCTGTCTGACTGTCTCCTTCTTGTACCTCCCCTACAAAAGGTTGAAATTTGCAAATAATATTTTTTTTTTGCACAGAAAGAGAAAGGATAATCCGATTTTGCTCCAACTTTGCAAACATTTGCGTCAGTACTAGGTCATATGTGAAAATAGACAATATCGGTCCACTCCATCAAGTACCTACCCCACAAATGGTCAACATTTTGAATAATAAGAACTCTCATTAAATATGATGTAAGAGTCCGATTGTCTTCAAATTTCGAACATCCCAATATTTATATTATCCCAAGGTCTGGTGTTAAGTTGGTCGACTTCTTCTGGTACCTCCCCCACAAATGGTCGAAATTTTCAAAAAAAAATATTTTTTTTTTGCACAGAAAAAGAAACGATAATCCAATTTTGCTCCGACTTTGCAAATCCTAATATTTCCGTAAGTGCTAGGTCTGGTGCGGAAATAGACAATATCGGTCCACTCTATCAAGTGCCTCTCCCACAAAGGATCAACGTTTTGAATAATCATAAGTCTTAAAAAATATGATGTAAGAGCCCGATTGTTTTCAATTTTCAAACATCCTATCTAAATCTAATATCTTACCAGTTTCAATATGATTCGTCTTTGCGAGGTGTATTTTGTTCAGAAAAATGCATGGACGGACGGACTGACATGCATAAATCGACTCAGAAAGTGATTCTATGAAGATTCGCAAATTAACTATGGGTCTATCTGGCTTCCTTCTCCATGTTACACACAAATGCAGAAAGATATAATACCCTTACCACTACGAGGGTAGTTCGGAAACTTCTTAGCTACCTGGAAACATTCATCTCTGTGGGAACACAACCTGATTTAGCTCCCAGTGACTTTTACTTGTTCTCAAATCTAAAAAAAATCCTTCCTGGCAAGTGTTTTAGCTCAAATGAAGATGCAATTACAGTTGTAAACCACTATCGTGAGGACCTTGAGGAAAACTATTTTTTAATCAAGGGATAGAATTACTAGAAAAGCGTTGGACTAAGTGTATTGAAGTTTCATGCGATTATATTGAAAAATAAAAAAAATGAAACTAGCTATTTTCTTTCATTGATAGCCTAAGAAGTTTCCGAACCGGCCTCGTATGTGGTGTATGAAAATATGTAACTGATTTTTACAAAAATCATCATTATGGTGTTCCTCCCTCAAATCTCTCTCATTGTTTTAAATTGGATCATCAGTCAAATTTAAAGGTGAGGCAAGTAACTTCACCTATCATACGACCTATCTCGCTTTGGTCGTATCAAATGATGACACGTTTTGCATTGTAACATTCTGTTCATGGCACTGCCATCTATATTTTCAGCTTTGTTGAACGGTTGAATACGACCGCTGCACTTATCTAAGTTGCAAACCATTGAAGACAATTTAGTTAAATTGCAAAATATTTTGTATTTAGTGTTTCACAAAAGAGGTCGCTGAGTAAAAATAAGTAATATGTGAAACAAAAAATGTGGCCGAGGCCTTGTATTATTTTCTAAATCATTTAATCTACAAATATTTATAATTTTAGAAGTAATTAACGGATTTTCTTTTGTGGCAAGTTAGAGACTAAATTAAAACTGTCGCATAACAACAGTGCTGTCAAATTAAATATACACTTTTCATTCATAATTCCGTGTTTTCATTCTACCGATATTCAATGGTAAATCATAAAATGAGTTATATTTTATATATTTTTGTATAATTTAGCATTTCATTCTCATTTATTTATAAGTGCTACAAGAATACAATTTAAATTTAGTACAAAATCGCAGAATATATTTAAAAACAGCCGAATGAATGCTACATTGCTAAGTTTCGTTTTCAATTTTGATTGGCTTTAAAAGCGTATATACGAATTTCATATAAAGCGATTTGGCTGATACTTCGAATCCACTCCACTCCTTATTATACCTCTACCACAAAGTGTTAACATTTTGAATAATTACAACACTCATAAAGTGTGAAATTATTCTATAAATTTCTTCCAATGTTAGATCTGGCTTGCCCATTTGGTACATCAGCCTAAAGTCACAGTTTTGAGTAATCTTAACAAATACCTTTTGCTATCTCTACTCAAAGCATCATTTTTATACTTTCCACCATAGTATGGAGGGTATATTACATTTGTCATTCGGTTTGTAAAACCTCGAAATATACATTTTAGACCCCACAATATATATACTTATATTCTTGATCAGCATAAAATTCTAGTCGATTTCCATCTGCCGTCTATCCATCTGTGTAAATCACTCTAGCTTCCGAACGAAATGAAGTAGTTTGATAAAATTTTACGCAAATGTATATTATGTCTGCAGGATTTTTGGTATTGAAAATGGACCATGTACTAGGTCCACGTTTTGGTATAGCCCCCATATAATGGTACCTTCCTTCGGTATTTTTAGTGATTTAAATGACATTATTCACTGGAAATGTTTCAAATTTGGTATTTGAAGTTCGTAGTGGATACTACAGCCTATGACAGAAAATTGTGTGTGCAGATCTACGTCTTCGTATAGCCCCCATATAACGGTACCTCCCGATATTCGGTATTTTGATGATTAAAGCCACATTATTTACCGGAATTGTTTAAAATTTGGTATTTGAAGTTTGTACAGCATAAGACAAAAAATGGGCCATGTAGTTCCTCGTCTTCGTATAGCCTCCATATAATGGTACCTCCCGATATGCTGGTATTTTTATGATTTGAGCGACATTTTTTATCGGAATTGTTTCAAATTTGGTATTTGAAGTTCGTAATGGATACTACAGCTTATGACAGAAAGTTGTCTGTGCAGGTTCACGTCTTCGTATGGCCCCCATATAAAGGTACCCCCGATATTCGGAATTTTGATGATTTTAGCGACATTATTAATCGGAATTATTTCAAATGTGGTATTTGAAGTTCGTAATGGATACTACAGCCTATGACAGAAAATTGTCTGTGCAGGTCCACGTCTTCGTATAGCCCCCATACAACGGTACCTCCCGATATTCGGAATTTTGATGATTTTAGCGACATTATTAATCGGAATTATTTCAAATTTGGCATTTGAAGTTCGTAATGAATACTATAACCTATGACAGAAAAATGTCTGTGCAGGTCCACGTCTTCGTATAGCCCCCATATAACGGTATCTCCCGATATTCGGTATTTTGATGAGTTTAGCGACATTATTTACCGGAATTGTTTCAAATTTGGTATTTGAAGTTCGTAAAAGATACTACAGCCTATGACAGAAAAATGTCTGTGCAGGTCCACGTCTTCGTAGGGCCCCTATATAACGGTACCTCCCTATATTCGGTATTTTGATGATTTTAGCGACACTATTCAGCAGATTTTTTTTTTAAATTTGGTATTTGAAGTTCGTAATGGAATTGTCTGTGCAGGTCCACGTCTTCGTATAGCACCCATAAAACGGTACCTCCAGATATTCGGTATTTTGATGATTTTAGCGGCATTATTTAGCAAATTTTTTTCAAATTTGCTATTTG
Source organism: Musca domestica (assembly GCF_030504385.1). Taxonomy (NCBI): domain Eukaryota; kingdom Metazoa; phylum Arthropoda; class Insecta; order Diptera; family Muscidae; genus Musca; species Musca domestica. The sequence continues at coordinate 10,086,210 of NW_026712219.1, read as the reverse complement.
AAGTTCGTAGTGGATACTACAGCCTATGCCAGAAAATTGTCTGTGCAGGTGCAAGTTTTACAACCCCATGGTACCTCCCTATATTTGGTATTTTGATGATTTTAGCTATATTATAAACAGATTATTTTTCAAGTTTCGCATTTGAATATTGTAATAGCTTATGACAAAAGTTGCCTATGCAGGTCCACGTGCTAATATAATGGCTACATTCGACATTTTTAAAATTTTACCAGAATTGTTTTCGAATTTTATTTTTTTTTGAAAATTGTCAAATTAGTTCCAAATGGTGGAGGGTAAGTTCGGCCGGGCTTAGTGTTTTTTTTAACTTGAATTTAATTTAATGCATAATATTTTTCTAAATCTTTTACCAGATGTGTAGGTTTTTTTTAAAGTATTTTTCATAGATTTCTTGGCCAAACATTTTGTATTTTATTTCCGCCTATTTTAGTTGAGGATTTCCTAAAATGTTTCAAAGACATTTTCATCAAAATTCATGGATTTAATTTTTATTTGCTAGGAAATTCTACTTTTTTTAAGAAAAATATAGGTCCACTCCTTTCGGCACCTCCCACGCAAAGGGTCGATTTGGAATATCCACGAAACTCATAAAATCCGAAAATAACATCCGATTCCATTCAGACGTGGCACACCTTAATATTTCCATCAACACAAGATCTGTTATAAATATGGTAGATCTATGACCATTTCTTCTATGTTTCCCCACTTCCCACATGAGGTGTGAAAGCGAAATGAAAATCCAACTCTCTTCAAATTGCACACATACAAACATTTTTGCTAACAGAATATCTGTTTTGAAGATATGTATATCATCTTGTACCTCACCTACAAAGGGTCACAATTTTCAATGTTTTTGTCTGTCATAACTTGCGAAACACTACAGCGATTCTTTACAACTTGCTTTATCTAAATATTTCTCTCAACCGGAAACCTGAGATGAATATGGAACTTATGATTTCGCATAAAATTGGATTGGATATAAATATTCGATTTTTTTGTAATTTTATTTTTATCTGTATTAGATGAAGTATGAAAATGGAATACTTCAGCCTACTATACGTTCGTGAGTTAGCACATTTTAACATTTTATAAAAGTTATCACATATCTCATATAAGGTGAAGGAAGTAACCAATATAGTCCAAACCTGGCACTTCGCAATATTTGTATCATATTTATTTAGAATATATACGAAATGGACAATATTGAGCCATTCCTTCGGAACCTACTCCAAAGAGAGTCAACAATTCGAATAATTGGTTTAGGGTATACATCTGTCAGCAAAACCGACTGATACTTTTTATTATAATTTTATTTCAAGAATTCTCCTGATCAAAAATCTCTGACATGGTAGAATCATGAAGGTAAAGTATTGCAAACATATGTTCAATTATACCCTACACCACAAGGTGGTCAGGGTATTATGTCTTTGTGCATTTGTTTGTAACAGGCAAAAGGAAACGAGATAGACCCATAGTTACTTTTGAGGATCTCCATAGAATCACTTTCTGAGTTGATTTAAGCATGTCAGTCAGTCCGTCTGTCCATGTATTCTTGTGAACAAAATGTAGGTCGCATTTTTTATCCGATTGAGATGAAATTTTGCACAAATTTTTTGTTTCGCCCAAGGACGTATCCTATTGAAGTTGGAGATAATCGGTAAACATTTAGATATAGCTCCCATATATATCTCGTCCGATTTGCCTTTTATTGTGCACCAAACGTGTAATATCAGCCCGAATAGTAAGGAATTTTGCACATAGGCCTGAAAATAATTATGTCAACTTTGATTGAAATCGGTTCAGATATAGCTATAGCTCCAATATATATTGTTCATCCGATTTGTTATTTTAGACCTCCGCAGCCGTAACAACAATATCTGGGGAAATATATCAAATACAGCTCAGAAATACAGGTTCGGATTTGGATATATCTCCCATATATAACTTCGTCCGATTTACATTTTATTGTGCACCAAACGTCTAATATTAGCCCAAATAGGATGAAATTTGGCACTTAAGACCGAATTGAGTCTAGAAGCTAGTATGCCAAATTTGGTAAAGACCGGTTCAGATATAGCTATAGCTTCCATATATATTATTCATCCGATTACCCATCCGATACCCACAGCCGTAATATGCACTTCATAACAACGATATTCAGGGAAATATATCAAATACAGCTCAGAAATATCTTTGCCAAATTTTATCAAGATCGGTTCAGATTTGGATATAGCTCCCATATATATCAAATGGGTAATACAAGTCCGAATTTAAAAGATACAAATGCTTCGGCATATTTAGTACTTTGAACTTTAAATTATAATTATAATCATAGCGTGTATGATTGAATTCTCCCATAAAAACTTTCAATTGTTATTTGGAGCTCTACTAAATTAGCAAAGTGGTGTAGGGTATCATAAGGTCGGCCCCGCCCGACTTTAAGACTTTCTTTACTGTTTTTTTTTTTTTTTCAAAGTTATTCGTTTGACAACGTCACATTTCCAAAATATATTTTTATAAATCCATTGTTAATACACAAATCAGAGATGGAAACCTATTTTTTATGCTGTGAAATTTGACCAGGTAAATTACAGAAAATCCAAAGATGGATGTGCTTATTTGAAATTACTGTACCCTATTAATATAACCATGATCTCTGCTTTTTTCATAAAAAAAAAGTCAAGCTCCTTCGGATTAAATTCTGGATATTCCAGACTGTGGATATTTTTTTTTTATAACTTTCCTGACAAAAAACCGAGGACCTTTTAGAATTTTTTTTTTCAAATAATATTTCAAAATATTGTTTCGAGTTTGAAAGGAACTCAGACCTCCCTCAGGAATGGTATTTGTGATTTTCATATTCAACATTTGTTATTTTGGTATCTTTTAACTTGTTTGCATCTTCTTACTTATATCAGGAAAATATGTTTCAAATTTCGTCATAAATTCCCCAATACAGTCCATCAATACCAAATAACCACTTCCAAATGACACACCATCGCAACGGCAATTATCATCTTCCCATACTACGCACTCGATGCAATTTTTATGGTACTGCGTCTTTCGATTTTTTTTAGCTACAGAAGAATTTGTTATGCAAGTAATTCATTTAATTTGTTTTGTTGTAATAGTGATGGTTGTTGTTGTTTATTATTATTGTTAATCTTAACACCTGCATCTGCAAATTAAGGTGTGTTGAGGTAGTGTGTAGTGCAGTCATTCATTCAAGCCCCTCGACTCACTCAATCAGTCAGTCCGCCAGCTAGGCAGTTAGTCAGTCAGCCGTCAGGGCAGTCAAGTCATGCTGCCTGCCATTGCAATTCTCATCCCAGGTCGCACCACACAATTTGTGACATTAAATAGTCGCGTAATTTGTATGCATTTGGATGATCTTCCTCCCGCACACACACACACACACGCTCATACATAGTGTCGGCTAAGGAGTGAGAGAATTGGATTTGAATTGGATTTTGTTATGGGTAGCAAACTAATTGCCCACCGCGAAGTGAGTGATGCAAACTATTTCTGTACCTCCGCGCAGTGGCTAAATTCAGTCGAACAATTCACCGATCAAATATGCAAAAGGTGTAAAGGCTGCACTGCCGTAGAATATTTATTGGCAGTAAATATAATTTATTTTTACAATGACATTGTCAATTTGTCTGAATTGCTTGAAGCGAGCTGATATGTAAGTCTGGATTGCGACAGCGACTTAGATTATTGAGCTAGTTGTTGGGTTAGGCGTATTTGCAGAGGACAGTGACTGAGAACTCGAATTTCTGGGCAAATCACGATTTTTGTCATCACCGATGCCTGAAATATTTTTAGGATTTGATGGTAAATAAGAATACTAAGATATGAGATCTCAGTATTCTTATTTACAAGCTGTGGGCCTGGCTATTATTTCTGTTGTGATTTTTGAAAAAAAACATTAATTTTTTAAATTTTTGGAAAGGTTACAGTCATTTTCCAAAAATCTAAACGACATAGGTTTAGTTTTGTAGATAGGTAAGATGATGGTGTAATAAATCAAGGTAGGATAAGTTTGAGAAAGTTGTGAGAAAAGAATGATACCTGTATCGATTCTTCTGTCAAAATGACAGTAAATACACAAGTAACAAGCGTTATTGCTTATACGACTAAAATGTGCCTCGTCGAAATAATGGTCTTAGACCCTAGGTCTCTTTGGACAAAATCCATTCCAGGACATTTGGAGTTAATCTATTGATATTCGTCCGTCCGCCTGTCTGTCTGGCTGATACGCACGATAACTGTCGAAGGGAGTATCCGATTTTGTCCAGGTACATAGCAATATTATTATCAAACTTAGATCGAATTCAGAGATGGGCAATATCGGTTCACTCGTTCTGGTGCCTTCCCCCTAAAAAGGTAGAAAATTTCCAAAAAAATTTACTGCACAGGATAAGAGAAAGGATAACCGGATTATCCTTCCACTTTCTGTACAGTCTAACTTTGCAAATCGTAATATTTGCATTAGTGCTAGGTGAGGTGCGAAAATGGACAATATCGGTCCAATCCATCAAGTACCTCCCCTACAAAGGGCAAAATTTTGAATACAATATAACTCTTATAAAATGTGATGAAAGAGTCCGATTGTCTTCAAATTACACACATCAGAATATTTTTATTTACCCAAGGTCTGGTATGAAGATGGAAAATAAAGGGTGAAGTAAAAAACGGCAACAAAGTCAAACGCCGTAATTTTTACTTTTTTTTTAAATTTTATTGAATGAAAGCAAAAAATATCGGAAATAGCATACAATTTTAGAATAAGTTTAGATCTGTTCGAATTGGTCGCCTTTGGCATGAATTATGGCTTCAAACGACCAATGAAACCGTCACACGCTGCCTGAATGTTGCTCTGATATATTTTGGCCCATTCCCGGCGAAGCGCTTGCTTGATGTGATCGGCACTTTGGCATTTTTCAGTGCCAACCATGCTTTCCAAAATACTTCAGACACAATAGTCCAACAGATTGGTATCCGGAGATTTTGGTGGATTTTATTCTGTGGCCAAGGTCGATTAATTCGAGCGGAGAGCGACCATTGGCTGTTTTGGCGGCCCACACCATTACCATGGCCGGCGCCTGAGTTCTGGTGGCCAACCGAAGGTGCACATTTTTAGCTGACTTCTTTGGCAACTACGAATGTTTTCTCATCGGAGAAAACCAAATTCGGCTGTTCACCACTTTCGGCCAAGCGAAGCAACTCTAGCTCTTTTGAGTCTATTTTCTTTCTGTTGCGGTGAAAGTTCTTGCCCTTTTTGGAATTTCAATGGCTTTACCCCGAGCTCATTTTTCAAATATTTACCGATTGGAATATTGCGATATGTTTAGCTACCGAGCAATTTTCGCTCATTACGGTGCGGGTTGCGATCAAGTGGCTTCTTTAATTTTCGAACCGTTTCTGCGTTACCTGCGAACCCCTTCTGATACTTCAGCCACAAAGGGTCACAATTTTCTATAATTTTTCCTGTCATAACGTACGAAACAGGTCAGCGATTCTTTACAACTAAATATTTCTCTCAACCAGAAATCTGGGATGAATATGGAATTTATGATTTCGCATTTAATTGGATATAAATGTTCGGCTTTCTTGTAATTTTGCCCAGCCCAATATTTTTATCTCTTTTAGATGAAGTATAAAAATAGAATACTTCGGTCGACTTTAGTCCAAACCTGGCACGTCGCAACATTTATGTCATATTTATTTAGCTCCAATACGAAATGGACAATATTGGCCTATTCCTTCAGAACCTAATCCACAGAGAGTCCACAATTTGAATAACCATAACAGAAGTCACAATGTATTTAAATAATCGAATATTGGCGGAGTGTATAAATCTGTCGGCAAAATCGTCTGATACTTTTTAACTTGTTTTATTTTATTTCGCCAAATTTAGGTATTTTGAGTTTTTATTATAAAGAAATCCTACCTTGAAATTATTAATATAGGTCCACGTTTTGATTGGCTTTAATTTTGTTTCTCGGAGAGTAGAACACTTCTTTGCAAGAAATTTTAATGTAGCTTGATGTTCGGAGAGGCGCCCTGACTCCGCCGATCGGGAGCATTTGACTATAATTTTGTCCACCTACTTCATTCCGTTCGAAAGCTAGAATGATTTTCACAGACGAAGACGAATAATTTCCAATCACTGTGCGACTTTAGTTTAAGAATGATTTCAATTCTGACAAGTGACATGTGTTAGGTAGCTATTCTAGGCGGTTGCATGGCATTCTTAAACACATCTAGCACTATTTTGATGGGGTAAACATAATTTATTCAAGTGTGTGTATATTGTTCTACCGAATAAATACAAATAATTTGCTTGAATCACATTCAATATTTGAACAATAGTTAATTCGGAAATTAGTTAATTGCGGAAATTAAATCGAAATATGACAAAATTTTTGTCCCTAAAACGATGACGATGATGACGACTCACAGTTCTGGTATTTCGCAATGATCGCCACCCAAATAATAATCAAATAAATCAATATTAACCACATTCAGCAATCAGCAACAACTCGAAACAAAAAATTAACGACATTCATTGTGCGATCTTACCATAAATTAGCAACTTAAAATTAACGAAGCGCACAGCATATTAACAGCCAACCAGCGAGCCAACCAGCTATCGCCGAGATCAGCAAAAACGACAGGCAGTCAGACAATCAGCCAAAAATGTGACAAAAATTCTCAAAAATACCCAACAACATCAATACCCCGCACACAGCAGCTACTGTTTTGTTTAGCTTCTTCTTCAATTACCGATTCACAAAGCAATACATTTTTTATGATTCTGTCACAAGAATCTGCCACGAAAAAAAAAAATTAAGAGATAATTGTGAAATATTTCAAGATTTTATAAGCGTCAGAGAAAATAAATTCGAATTTATGATTTGATTGCCAGAATTTTAAATCTTAAATTTGATTGGTTAGATAAGAAGACCGGTGAATGCAATTTAATATAAAATTTTTACCCTTTGTGGGTAGGTACACGATGGAGTGGACCGATATATTCAATCTTCACACCAGATCTCGGGTTAACATGAAAATATTGTGATGTGTGTAATTTGAAGACAATCGAACTTTTACATTACATTTTATAAGAGTTTTAATTATTTAAAAATTTTTACCCTTTGTAGGGAAGGTACTTGATGGAGTCCATCATTGTCCATTTTCGCTTAACTTAGCACTTAGCACGCTAATATTAAGATTTGCAAAATAGGATTATCCTTTCTATATATATATATATATATATATATATATATATATATATATATATATATATATATATATATATATATATATATATATATATATATATATATATATATATATATATATATATATATATATATATATTTATTATTATTTATTTTTTTTTTTTTTGAAAAATTTCGACTTTTTGTGGGGAACGTGAAGCAGTGAGCCGATATTGCCCATTCGAACTCGATCTAAGTTTGAAAATGATATTAAGATCTACCAAGTTTGGATCATGTCTGATACTCCCTTTGAGAGTTATCGCCAGCCAGAGAGACAGACGGATATCGCTAGATCGACTCCAAATGTCCTGAAACGGATTTGGTTCAAAGATGAGGCACATTTGGCCGCATCAAATGATATATATCCTCTGTAGCCATATGGCTGGAGGTATAAACAAGTAAAAAACATTAAGTTCGGTCGGGCCAAACTATTAATACCCTCCACCTTAGGGTAAAGGAAACATTAAAAGAAATGTGGCAAAAACCATTAAAATGCCGAATATCGGGAGGTACCCTTATATGGGGCCTATATCTAATCACGGACCCATGCATGCAATGTTTCGCCACTGGAGCTGGAGCCCATTATGACCAACAAATACCAATTTTCAGACAAATCCGTGAAAAAATGTGGCAAAAATCATCAAATTACGGAATATCGGGAGGTACCGTTATATGGGGGCTATACCAAAACGTAGACCTATAATTAGAATGTTTCGCCACACAAACTAGGACCCATTATGACCCACAAATACCAGTTTTTAGATAAATTAGTGAAAAAGTGTGACAAAAACCTTCAAAATACCGAATATCGGGAGGTACCCTTATATGGGGGCTATATCTAATCACGGACCCATGCATGCAATGTTTCGCCACTGGAGCTGGAGCCCATTATGACCAACAAATACCAATTTTCAGACAAATCCGTGAAAAAATGTGGCAAAAATCATCAAATTACCGAATATCGGGAGGTACCGTTGTATGGGGGCCATACCAAAACGTAGACCTATAATTACAATGTTTCGCCACACGAACTAGAACCCATTATGACCCAAAAATACCAATTTTCAGACAAATCCGTGAAAAAATGTGGCAAAAATTATCAAATTACCGAATATCGGGAGGTACCGTTATATGGGGGCTATACCAAAACCTAGACCTATAATTAGAATGTTTCGCCACACAAACTAGGACCCATTATGACCCACAAATACCAGTTTTTAGACAAATTAGTGAAAAAGTGTGACAAAAACCTTCAAAATACCGAATATCGGGAGGTACCCTTATATGGGGGCTATATCTAATCACGGACCCATGCATGCAATGTTTCGCCACTGGAGCTGGAGCCCATTATGACCAACAAATACCAATTTTTAGACAAATCCGTGAAAAAATGTGGCAAAAAAAATTAAAATACCGAATATCTGGAGGTACCTTTATATGGGGGCTATACCAAAACGTGGACCGATATATCTCATTTTCAATACAAAACAAATTGTTCTGCTAAATTTTGGCGCTCTACGTCAAATAATGTCGGCTGTATCGTGATTTCAACAGACAGACGGACATCATTAAATCGACTTAGAATTTTATGCTGATTATGAATATATATACTTTATGGGGTCTACGACGAATATTTAAGGATGTTACAAACGGAAAGACAAAGTTAATATACCCTTCTTTCCAAGGTGGAGGGTATAAAAATAGCTTCCTATGAGCTTTGAATATCCATTTTTACGACAGTCTTAGTAATTGAAAGGATTTTGTAGCCCAACCTCTCCAAGGTCCTTTAAAGTGAATTTGTGAAGACATAAATTAAGCCTCAAAGGGTGGATTTTAAAGTCTAACGTCCAAAACCTATGTGGATTTTTGGAAAAACAATCCCCTGGTCCAAAAAAAAAAAAAAAAAAATGTGTCGTAAAAGACCTCCCTAAAGTTTACAATAACGGCTTTTTATAAAACCTCCCCAAGATTTTTAATGGTGGATTGTAAATAATGTCCAATTAAATTTGAATTGAAAAGTCTATACCCAAAGACAAATGAGAAGACCATATGGTCTTAATGTCTGGATTTTTGGAGAGCGCTGTAAGGACTAGGGCAACTAGGGACAATCAATATGTATCGGTAAAGATTTCTCATAAGACTTGTTAAAATCTTGCAAAGTTTTTAAATATGGAACTTTAAAGTGTAACCTAAGACCTTCTGCGGGGTATTTTAAAGTTCCAACATCCAATGTATTTAAACAACAAATGTATTCAAAGAATAAATACGGATTTCTTAGACCACCCTCGGAACATTTAAACGTGTTTAAGGGAATTTTATGTCCTTTAAGGGTCCTAAAGGTCTTTGAATGCCGATTTAGCATTCATTCCCAAGGCTAAAGTTTTAAAACACGGTTTTTCAAAGTCCTCACTTAAATTGGGCCTTAAAACGTGGAATTGTAACAAACTTCCCAAGGCCTTAAAATATCAATTTCTATTAATTTGTATTCAAAAAGAGTTTTAGAGACCTCCCCATGTTATTTGAATCAAGTTTTCAAGGGCCTCTTCAAAATCCGCTTTCTTGGCGAAATCTGACTTTAATGTATGGAATTTCTTTTATCGGCTTTTCCAGATCTACTACTCCTACTGGTATTCTATGAATAAAGACCCTTTTATTGGCCTAATGTGGGCTGAAGGTCTAATATCCGACTCGAAAATTCGGATACAAAATATTATCCGGTTTTAGAAAACGGGTATCATTTGTATTTTTGTACCCGTACTTTTTCAAAACCCGCTAAAAAAATGAAAATGGTCCCATTAAGGGATATTAAGATCTACATACTAAATTATGGCCTACACTCTTTTCTTTTCAAATGGGTGCCAAATTTGCTGATATCACTTGTAGTTCCGAAGATATTGACTTTAAAATCGAAGGCCGGCTATTTACAAAAGTTATAACATTTAGAAAAATTGTATAGGTCTTACTGTTAAATTTTAAAAATACCGAATATTGCCGTTATATTGGGGTCTATACGACGTGGACCTACATAGACATTGTTTGTCATCAACCATTACCATATTCAAATTTGAAACATGAAATAAACGGTGAATAATGTAGCTAAAATCATCAAAATATCGTATATAGGGAGGTACCGTTATATCGGAGCTGTGCGAAGACCTGGACCAGCATAGACAATTTTCTGTCACAGGCTATAGCATCCATTACTAACCTCAAATACGATATCTCAAACAATTTCGGTGGGTATTGTAACTAAACTCGTCAAAAATACCGAATATAGGGAGGTACTGATATATGGGGCCTATACGAAGACCTGGACCTGCATAGACATATTTCTGTCACAGACTGTAGTTCCCATTACGAACTCTAAATACGTAATTTGAAACAATTCCGGTGAATAATGGCGCTAAAATCATCAAAATACCGAATTTTGGGAGGTACCGTTATATGGGGACTATACGAAGACGTGGACCTGCCCAGATAATTTCCTGTCATAGGCTGTAGTATCCATTTTAAGCTTCAAATACCAAAGTTGAAACAATTCCGGTGAATAATGTCGCTAAAATCGTCAAAATACCGAATATCGGGAGGTACCGTTATATGGGGGCTATATGAAAACGTGGACCAACATGGCCCATTTACGAACTTAACCTGTCTACTGGAAAAATAAACACGTGTGCAAAATTTTAGCCTTCTATCTCAATTCGTTCGAAAGATAGCGTGATTAAAACAGACAGACAGACGGACATGGCTAAATCGACTTAGAATTTTACGCTGATCAAGAATATATATACTTTGTTGGGTCTGACATGAGTATTTTGAGGAGTTACAAACGGAATGACAAAGTTAATATAACCTCCATACAATGGTAGAGGGTATAAAAATAGCAATTTCGCTGAAGCCATTCCGGGGCATCCCACGTAAGTCCATGTTGCACCCATCAATATTTACAAACATTTGTAATTTTTAAAATTTGTGCGTCACTGTTATTACCTGTCTCCACGTGTAATTTTAAACATCCAATGGCTGAATTTTTCAATTTTAAGGCATTCCAAGGCATGTAATTAAAAAAACTGAAGTACAAATCGATTTGATACAGTATCTAATAGATAAATCCATTCAAATTTTTCAATTAACATTTGGTCACAATTTCTAATTCCCTGCTTGCTCGCAGGTATGTAACAAATATCAATGCACGTGGTTGGATGCGGGGTGATGTCGGCAAATCGTCTTACATGCATTTCAAATTATGTAATATCTTCGAATGGAGTAATAATTGTGATAATTTAATAACAATTAAAGGTAATTTGCCTTTTTAATTGTTTGGCAACCTACCGCAACACCTCCAACCCAAACACCAACACCAAACCCCAGCCTAATACCAAACCCAAAACAACAGCAAAAACCCAAAATCTCAAAACATAGAAAATGCATTTACATCACCATGAGCGAGATTGAATAAATGAATGAGTGAGCCAGCCAACCAACCATCCGACCGACCGAACATCTGTGTAATTCATGATGGAAGTTGCTTCATAATTTCATAGTTTCCCCTTCCAGCTACCAAACCCCCCTCCACTTCCAACACCAAATAGCATCTGTCATAACATCACTTTTCGAATTGAATGGCATCGCACAAACCCAAAAAAAAAAAAAAGGAAAAAAAAAATAACAACAACATCTGACAAAACTCTATTTAAAAATAGAAAATAATGAAATTGTTTTAATTTCTTTTGTGCGTTTTACTCTTGGGCTTTTAACATTTTGAACCCAAAATTACAAAAACACCAACAAACGAAAACTTCACATCCCAAATTAATCACATGTGAATGAGTCGGGTGGCATGCATTTCTTAACGTGTCTTGGCTTTAACTATTTTCGGCTTTTTGCCACTTAAGATTCCATTTAGCAAAAAAACATCCAAACTCCAAAACGCTGGCTCAACAGCCAATTAATTTCATATTTTTTGGTTAAGTCGATATTGGCAGGCATATCAAACAAATGTTTGTCGAAACAAAACGAACTGAAACAAGTAAAAAAACATTAAGTTCGGCCGGGCCAAACTTTTAATACCCTCCACCTTAGGGTAAAAGAAACATTAGAAGAAATGTGGCAAAAACCATTAAAATGCCGATTATGGGGAGGTACCGTTATATGGGGGCTATACCAAAACGTGGACCTATAATTACAATGTTTCGCCACCGGAGCTGGAACCCATTATGACCCACAAATACCAATTTTTAGACAAATCAGTAAAAAAAATGTGGCAAAAACCATCAAAATACCGAATATCGGGAGGTACCGTTATATGGGGGCTATATCAAATCACGGACCCATGCATGCAATGTTTCGCCACCGAAGCTGGAACCAATTATGACCAACAAATACCAATTTTCGAACAAATCCCTGAAAAAATGTGGCAAAAATCATCAAATTACCGAATATCGGGAGGTACCGTTATATGGGGGCTATACCAAAACGTGGACCTATAATTACAATGTTTCGCCACCGGAGCTGGAACCCATTATGACCAACAAATACCGATTTTCAGACAAATCCGTGAAAAAATGTGGTAAAAAAAACTAAAATACTAAATATCGGGAGGTACCTTTATATGGGGGCTATACCACAACGTGGACCTATACATGCAATGTTTTGCCACACGCTCAGGGACCCGCTATGACCTACAAATACCAATTTTAAGACAAATCCGTGAAAAAATGTGGCATAAATCATCAAAATACCGAATATCGGGAGGTACCGTTATATGGGGACTATACCAAATTATGGACCCATACATGCAATGTTCCGCCACCGGAGCTGGAAACCATTATGACCCACAAATACCAATTTTTAGACAAATCGGTGAAAAAATGTGGTAAAAAAAACTAAAATACTAAATATCGGGAGGTACCTTTATATGGGGGCTATACCACAACATGGACCTATACATGCAATGTTTTGCCACACGCTCAGGGAGACAAATACCAATTTTAAGACAAATCCGTGAAAGAATGTGGCATAAATCATCAAAATACCGAATATCGGGAGGTACCGTTATATGGGGACTATACCAGAACGTGGACCGATATATCTCATTTTCAATACTAACCATCCTAGACACAATGCAAATTGCTCTGGTAAATTTTGGCGCTCCACGTCAAATAATGTAGGCTGTATCGTGATTTCAACAGACAGACGGACAGACAGACAGACAGACGGACAGACGGACAGACAGACAGACGGACATCGTTAAATCGACTTAGAATTTTATGCTGATTATGAATATATATACTTTATGGGGTCTAAAACGAATATTTAGGGATGTTACAAACGGAATGACAAAGTTAATATACCCTCCTTTCCAAGGTGGAGGGTATAAAAATAATCTTCAAAGTGAATAAAACAATTGCCGGAGAGTCTCACAAAAGTTGCGTTGTAGAAGGGGGGTGAATGACTTCCCTCCCAAAATTGTTTTCACGAAATTACTGACCAATTGTTTGAATACTTTTTTTTTTTGGATGAGGGGAGGCTTTAATACTCCACACGGATGATTAATATGTCCATTATCGTGAAACATTTTCAACGAGGCTTGATTAAAGGGTTATAAATTTGTTCAAATGTTATGATGTCTGTGACATTGATTGATGTACAAAATTATAAAAAAGCATCGAAGAGTACTTTACAAAAATTGTTTTATAACAATGTCAGCGATTTTTTATTATACCAAAATTTATTACAAAATAAAAATTCCCGTTGAAAGTGATAACCATCGGTGGGTGGTTTGCTCTGAAAAAGGCTCTTCTCTGCTTCAGTTAATGCTCAGAGAGAAGAGCATCCCTGCTAACTCTGGAGATAACTTGGCGCTATGGCAATCATGGTGATCAACATTTGGACCTGTGGTAATGGGAAGTTGAGTTATAACGTGACTTGAGACCCTATTTATACCCTCAGCTATATGGCTACAGAGGGTATATGCAGGGTGATATGAAAAAACTGCAACCAACTTCAGACTGCTGTCATTTCTATGCCACTCGTCCGACAGCTGTTAAAATTATTCCGGTGACAGCTCATTATATTGTTTACAAGCGTACAAAAGCATTCTGGTGAGAATTTTTCAGAAAAAAAAGTTATTCGTGATGAATTTTCAAGCGTGATTTCTTTATATTTGGCTGGAAAACCACAAGTGGCTATCGTTAGACAACTCCAGCATTTAGATGTGAATAAATCTTTTGTGTCTTGTACCATCGCTCGTTACCGTGATACTGGCAGCGTAGCCCGACATCAAGAAAGTGGACGAAAGAAAAAAGTAACATCAGCAGAAATGGTTTGAAAAGCAAAGAAGAGACTTGATCGAAACCCGCGTCGCACTGGCCGAAAAATGACTCGTGAGCTGAACATATCGCAATATTCCATTCGGCAAATATTGAAAAATGAGCTCGGGGTAAAGCTGTTGAAATTCTAAAAAGTGCAAGAACTTATACCGCAACAGGAAGAAAATAGACTCAAAAGAATTAAAAGAGTTGCTTCGCTTGGCCGAAAGTGGAGAACTGCCGAATTTGGTTTTATCCGATGAGAAAATATTCGTTGTCCAGCAATTTGTAAACAAAGAAAATGATATTGCAAAAGAGGTCAGCTGAAAATGTGCACCTTCGGTTAGCCACCAGAACTCAAGCGCAGGCCATGGTGATGGTGTGGGCCGCCATAACAGCCGATGGTCGCTCTCCGCACGTATTAATCGATCGTGGCATCAGAATAAATGCCGAATATTATCGCGAAAATATTCTGAAGGGTGTATCAAAGCCTTGGGCACGCAAAAATTTTGGCCGCACAACTTGGACATTTCAACAGGACTCAGCACCATCTCACTCAGCACGCGCCAGCCAAGAATTGTTACAATATGAGGTTTCTCGCTTCATTTCCAGCGCACAAAGGCCACCAAAATCTCCGGATACCACTACGTTGTACTATTGTGTCTGGAATATTTTGGAAAGCAAGGTTGGCACTACTAAATACCAAAGTTTCGATCAACTCAAACAAGCGCTTTGCCGGGAATGGGCCAAAACACCGAAGAGCAACATTCGGGCAGCGTGTGACGTTTTCATTGGCCTTTTGAAGGCCATCATTCGTGCCAAAGGTGACCAATTCGAACAAATCTAAACTTATTCTAAAATGTTATGCTATTTCCGACATTTTTTGCCTTCATTCAATAAAATTAAAAAAAAAATGTAGAGATTAGGGCTGTTGACTTTGTTGCAGTTTTTTTTTATTTCATGCTGTATATCATTTGATACGGCCAAAACGTGCCTAGTCGAAATAACGATTTTAGACGCTAGGACTCTGTTGACCAAAGCCGTTTCAGAAAATTTGGATTCGATCTAGCGAAGTCCGTCCGTCTGTCTCGAAGGGAGTATCCAATTCGCTTCAAACGGGGTACATAGTAGTTTTACTCTCTTACTTAGCTCGTGTTCGGAGATCCTTCTGGTATCTTGCCCACAAAAGGTCGAAATGTTCAAAAAAAAAAAAAAATACTTTGCTGCACAGAAAGAGAAAGAATAATCCGATTTTGCTCCAACTTTGCAAATGCTAATATTTGCATCGGTCAGGCACGATTATGGACGATATCGGTTCACTTCATCAAGTACCTCCTCCAAAAACGGTCAAAATTTTGAATGTGATGTAAGAGTCCCAGTGTCTTCAAATTTCACAAACCCCAATATTTTCACTAACCCAAGGTCTGGTATTAAGATGGAATATATCGGTCCACTCCTTCTGTTACCTCCCCCACAAAAGGTCGAAATTTTCAAAACAAAATGTTTTCTGCACAGAAAGAGAAGCAATAATCCGATTTTGCCCAACTTTGCAAATCCTAATATTTGCATCAGTGCTAGGTCAGATGCGAATAGACTTTATCAAGTACCTCCCCCACAAAGTGTCAACAATTTGAATAATTATAACTCTTATAAAATGGTCTTCAAATTACATACGTTACAATATTTTAAAAAAGGCAGATCAGGTGTGAAGATGGAATATAACGGCCTATCTACATCCCCCACAAAAGGACGAAATTTGGAATATCCATGAAGCTCGTAAAACTCGCAATTAACATCCGGTTCCATTTAGACTTGGCACATCTTATTATTTCTACCAACATAAGCTCTGTTATAAACATGATAAAGATCGGACCATTCCTTCTGCTACCTCCCCCACAAAGGGTCAAAGTTTTGAATAACTAAAACGATCATAAAATCCAAAATAATCATCCGGGTTTCTTCATATATTACACAACCCATTATTTCGACTAACACAAGATCTGCTGTCCACTCTTTCTGGTACCTCCCCCACAAAGGGTCAACATTTTTAATATCTATGAAGTTCATAAAACGCGAAATGACCATTCGATTCTATTCAGACTTGATACATCTCAATACTTCCATGAACAAAAGTTCTGCATGGGAGCAACGCCCTCTACCGCCTTTTAACTAATTTTTTTAACATATCATTTCCTGTCTTTCAAAAAATTACTGTTAATTCCTCCGGCGGTTGTGGGTTCAAATACCTTAATATTTTTCTACGAAAAGTTTACCTCGGCACGTTCAAACTATTAGAAAAACAGAGATTACAAACGCCACTGCCAGTAATTGCGTAAAGCATTGCGCTCATCATCTTCTACTTTAACGAGGAACGCAAAACATAAATTTAAACTTGAACTTGTCATCGACTTTCAACTCAGCTGACATATAATTTGTCAATTATTGTTGTGTTTATCTAAGGTGTAGAGGAGGCTAAATTATTGTCACTGAACTCTGTCAAGTACAAAAGGCAGTGTGAATGTGAATGCGAACAGGTAAATAAATACTTCACTTAGCTGGGTCGGACGACATAACAACAATATAATAATATGTACTTATATATATTTATGTATGTGTATGGGGTTTAATAAGATGTTTAGAGGGATATATAATTAAAGTTTTGAATTTATTCACTTAAGTAGGAAAATTTGTATTAACGGTTATTTCGAAGAGATGGTTGGTTAAATAAAATATAAGAACATTTGAGACATGACAAAAATGAATTAGAAATTCTACAGAAATATGTTATTCCTAAATCGCTAAAAAATGTTGGAAACCAGAGAAGAAATGCATGTGTACATTCAATTGATACAAATCAGCGAAAGCCCTATAAAAACAAAAGGGCTGTCGTCATTCCGTCTGTAATAATCAGGGTGAGGTGAAAAAACTTCAACCATCTTCAGACTGCTGTCATTTGTAAGGCACTAGTCCGACAACTGTTAAAATTATTCCAGTGACAGCTCATTAAATTGTTTATAAACGTACAAAAGCATTTTGGTGAGAATTTTTCAGAAAAAAAAATTATTCGTGATGGAATTCAAGCGTGACAGTGTGATTTCTTTATATTTGGCTGGAAAACAACAAGTGGCCATCGTTAGAGCACTCCTGTATTTAAATGTGAATAAATGTCTCGTACCATCGCTTGTTGCCGTGATACTGGTAGCGTAGCCCGACGTCAGGGAAGTGAACGGAAGAAAACAGCAACATCAACAGAAATGGTTCGAAAAGTAAAGAAGCGACTTGATCGAAACTCGATCGAAAAATGGCTAGTGATCTGAACATATCGCAATATTTAATTCGGCAAATATTGGAAAAAGAGCTCGGGGTAAAACCATTGAAATACCAAAAAGTTCAAGAACTTACACCGCAACAGAGAGAAAATAGACTCAAAAGAGCTAAAGAGTTGCTTTGCTTGGCCGAAGATGGTGAACTGCCGAATTTGGTTTTCTCCGATGAGAAAACATTCGTTGTCCAGCAGTTTGTAAACAAACACAATGATCGAGTTTACTTACCAAAGAGGTCAGCTGGAAATGTGCACCTTCGGTTGGCCACCAGAACTCAAGCGTCGTCCATGGTGATGGTGTGGGCCGTCATAACAGCCGAAGGTCGATCTCCGCTCGTATTAATCGACCGTGGCATCAGAATAAATGCCGAATATTATCGCGGAAATATTCTGGATGGTGTATTAAGGCCATGGCACGCAAACATTTTGGCCGCAGACCTTGGACGCACCACCCAAGAATGCTTACAAAATGAGGTTCCTTCCTTCATTTCCAACGCACAATGGTCACCGAAATCTCTGGATACCAATCCGTTGGACTATTGTGTCAGGAGATTTTTGAGAAGCAAGATTGACACTAAAAATTACCAAAGTGTCGATCACCACATGCAAGCGCATGAGCTGAACATATCGGCAAATATGGAAAAATGAGCTCGGGGTAAAGCCATTAAAATTCAAAAAGTGCAAGAACTTACACCGCAATAGAAAGAAAATAGACTCAAAAGAGCAAAAGATGTTTCGCTTGGCTTCGTTGGACTGTTGTCTCTGGAGTATTTTGGAAAGCAGGGTTGCCACTAAAAAATATCAAAGTGTCAATCACCTCAAGCAAGCACTTCGCCGAGTATGGGCCAAAATACCGCAGAGAAACATTCGGGTAGCGTGTGACGGTTTCGTGCCTAAGGTGGCCAAATCGAACAAATCTAAATTTATTCTAAAATTTGATGTTATTTCCGACATTTTTTGCTTTCATTGAATAGAATTGAAAAAAAAAAAAAACTGTAAAAAGTATGGCGTTTGACTTTGTTGCAGTTTTTTTTTATCTCACCCTGTAAATCTCAGAATAAGCCATTGGTCTGTTCCAGAACTGTAGGAATATAAAACTTTTTACTATTTTACCTTTATGTTATCGAAAATTTGGTAAAAATAGTACATTCTTGCAGGTTCTGGAACAGACCATATATATCTGGGTGCTATAATTTTTAAGAAAATTATATTCAAAATTTATGTACAACAAGTAAAAACAAGTAAGCAAAGGCTACAGTCGAGCGGGGCCGACTGTTGAATACCCTACAACACTATAATAAATGATACAGTTTATATAGGCCATATACTCGAAAGAATTCCACAAGATATTTTGACAAATAATAAAAGAAAACCATCAGGTTTCGTTCTCTAATTTTCGAATAATAGCAACTTAAACTAATTTGCTCATTTCCAATTTATTGGTAGATGTTGCACGTAAATGGTCTTCCTAGATCTGGAACCAATATTCCCCAAAGACCTATAATCTCTCAGAAGTGGCAAAAGATTAACATTTATTATTGGTTTTTGACAGAAACACATCTATATAAGATACAGCCATTTGACTATATTCTTCAACGAAATCAGCCTTAACGAAAAAGTCAGAAGTGCGTCTTTCCTGTATTTGTGAATTCTCCAAAACGACACTGGAATGTATATTTTCGTATTTTATCTACAAAAGTTGGCAAACTATTTCACACATTGAATATTTTTGGATGGCCATCCAAAACTATTTGGCTTTTGCAATGTCCGGTAACCTCCATTCAAATGCGATCGGGCGATAATTACGACTTGCTGAAAAGTTTGCAGTTTTTTTGTCCATTTCAACCCCTAAATATATGGCGATTATCTCCAAAAAGAGTAGGCTTCTATTCTGACCCTCATCTTATCCCCATGCAAAATTTCATAAGGATCGGTATATGATATCCTGATATCCTAACTACTTAGTTTTGTTAGCTGTAGAAATATTACCAAATGTTTAATTCAAAATGAAAATATGCCAAAAATATGACAAAATTGAAAAAATATGAGAAAATATTACAAAATCAATATTTTCATCTTTAGAGAGATATTTTTATGCGATTTTTTAGACGTTTTTTCTTTCCTGCCAAGAGGCCATTCTGAATTAATGAGAACTGTCGAAATCAGTTCAGCCGTTCTCGACATATAAGAGATCTTTCAAGCATATCTTCTTTGATAGACATATATATCGCACATATTTTGCTATATATCCGATTTGTTGGATGTTAACATCAATGTAAAGATCAGAGGTAACCTTGTCATGGCTTTTGATTTCGCCGGGATTTAAAATATTCGCGGTTTAATGAAAAATTTTGATTTTTTCAACACAAAAGATATGGTCTATTTTACCCGCTAAATATTATCCGATGACCACCCAAATTGGTAGGCTTCTTCCCCGCCCTAAACTCTAGCTACATGCGCAATGCGCGTCGATTGGTCTATAATTGCGACCTGTAGAGCAACTGCAAAATCAGTATTTTTTTCAGTTTTTGGTCCATTTCAACCCCTAAATATTATGCGATCATCTCCAAAAGATAGGGTTTTATTCTGACCTTAACCCCACCTACATTCTAAATTTCGTGCCATAATTGCGACCTGTAGAGTGATTACAAATTAACATGGACAGACGGACAACCATTTGGTACAAATTTGGCAATTTCCAAAAAAAAAATCCGTTTAAAATTCTGTTAAAATCTTAAACATACCGAATGCCTATAGGACGACGTAGACCTGCATAGGCAACTTTTGTCATAAGTTATTACAATATTTAAATGCGAAACTTGAAGAAAAATCAGGTTACAATGAAATACCGAATATAGGGGTACCGTTATATGGGGGATATACGAAGGCGTGGACCTGCACAGACAATTTTCTGGCATGGGCTGAAGTATCCATTACGAACTTCACATGCGAAATTTGAAACAATCCCGGTAAATAATGTCGCTAAAATCATCAAAATACCGAATATCGGGGGGTACGGTATATGGGGGCTATACGAAGACGTAGACCTACATGGCCCATTTTCTGTTTTATGCTGCAGTATTTATTACGAACTTCAAATGCCAAATTTGAAACCATTCCGGTAAATAATGTCGCTAAAATCATCAAAATGCCGAATATCGGGAGGTAGCGTTATATGGGGGCTATATGATAAATTGGACCTACATGGCCCATTTACGAACTTAACCTGCCTAGTGGCAAAATATACATGTGTGCAAAATTTTAGCCTTCTATCTCAATTTGTTCGAAAGATAGCGTGATTACAACAGACATACCGACAGACACACAGCAGACAGACGGACATGGCTAAATCGTCTTAGAATTTTACGCTGATCAAGAATATATATACTTTGTTGCGTCTGACATGAGTATTTCGAGGAGTTACAAACGGAATGACAAAATTAATATACCCTCCATAGTATGGTGGAGGGTATAAAAATACTTGAAATCGGATTTATCCTTACATGGGAACTACTTCAAAAAGTGGATCGATATGATCCATTTTCTTCACCAATGATTGTGGATGAAGTCCAAAGATCTCCATCGAATTTCTAAGCTCTATTCTATTGCGTTTTTTTTTTTTTAATTTTTGGTTCAAGCTTCCATACCAAAAAGTAAAAAAATCCTTAAAAATTGACCTTTGAATAAATTTCCTAAAATATTCTTTAAAAATTCCACTTTTGAAAATATATACTTAAAAAATCCGTAAAAATGGCCGTCCTTGAAAAAATATTCTTTAAGACTCTTCGACTATGATTTTAGTCATCCTTGAAAAAATTCCTTCTTTAATCAATTTTTTTAAACTACAAAAAATTATATCAAACTGACATCAAATTTTTATTAAAACCCTTTTTTGAATTTTCTAAAAATTTATATTTGAACGTCAAGTTGGAATTCTGAATGAAAATTGTATCTAAATCCGGAATGATAGAATAAAGCTGATATAAGACCAAGAACAGTGCAGAAGGGTACTCACCGTATGCCATCGCAGTAAGTGAAGATGTTTTTACAAAACTTTTGATTTTCAAAATAAATTCCAAATATTATTAGTTTGATTTTGTTATCTTTGAAATCACAAAAAAAAAAAAGAATTGACAGAGAAAAATTATGAATTTTTAATTACAACACAACATCTGAGTGATAAAGCATTTCCAAGTCCTTTCCCTCCTCCTTCAACCGACACGGAAACGAACATTTTCCAGGCCGTGCACCTGGCGCTTCAAATGTCCTCCATCTGCCCAGTTGGAATTCAAATAATGATCATCTTCGTCCAATTCTAATTTCTTCAACTCCTCCTGTCTTCGATAGGCATCGGCCATCATACGTTTACGTATTTCATCCGTGATGACAGGTTCCCGAGAGGGAGGTCCCTCACCATGGCTATTTAATTTAACCACCACTTTGGTTTTATCATGACGTCCAAGAAAATCGCTCAATTGTTTGTCATTTAATATCAAACGTCCAGCAAACCATAATTGGGCCTTTGACGGCTCAATAACTTCCTTAGAGGCCTGGGTACCCGACAAGTCTTCTGTGTTGCTGAATTCCATGCGTATGGTGTCGTGTGGTGGCAGCTGCATGGGATAAACAATTGTCACGGCACCTTTTAAGATATTTAAGGCTTCCGCTATGGTCTTCAGGGTCAAGGGTGTTTTAGCCAATACCAATTTTTTGTTAATCATGGCACGAGCATCGCCGATTGATTTCCTTAGCACCTCTTGCATTTTCTCCTTCGGCTGTTGACCATTCCGGCGTCCAATGGGGTCCTTGTTGAAAACGAATCCCCCAGATGGTATACACTTCTCTGCCCAAACATCTTTGAGTTTCAGTTCCTCCACCTGCTCATCGGTAAGGCCCATCATTTCCGGGGGCAGTAGAGTACCATGCGAGGCCAGTTCCTCCATTTCCATACAGATACGTTCGATTTTAAGACGTCCATTATAAATAGCTGTTATGTCGCGAATAACGGAATTGGTGTCTTCATTGACACTGGTCTCGTAGAGAAACAGGTCCTCGTCGCCACGTTTCACATGTAGAAGCACCATAGTCGGTGGAAAATTGATTGTAATATTTTCGAGGTTGTTGTTTCGGCAAGCAAATAGAAATTGACACAAATTCCGAAGAATTTCAATACTGATGGTATTGACATGTAAACAAATACTTTGGTTACCATGTTACCCAAAACGTTGCCAAGGAAATAGTTGGGCAAAGTTGTTGTTAGGAGGAATCTGGAAATTTTTTAAACATTTGTTTTGGATCTTTTTTCAAGGATGACCAGAGCTATAATCGTGAAGTGTTAAAGGTTGTACTTGTAGGATGGTAGGGCTTTAAGTTAATATTCAAGAACAAAACAAAGAATAACTCAGATTTCGATCCCTTTTCAAATGAAATGCTCTCTGATAACCCCTAAAGGCTTTTTTCAAAGACACTGGGCAACACAGAAATTACGGGAAGAATACAGCAGATTATAAAAGCAGAGTTAAAACTAGAAGAGACGTGTATCGAAGTTTGATCAAAATTTTGACCATTTGTGGGAGAGTCACTTGATGGAGAGGACCGATATTTCCCGTTTTTGCACCTGACCCAAAACTGACGCAAATACTAGGATTTGCAAAGTTGGATTATCCTTTCTCTTTCTGTGCAAAAAATATATTTTTTGAAAATTTCGACCTTTTGTGGGGGAGGTACCAGAAGGAGTGTACCGATTTTGCCCATCTTAACACCAGACCTCGGGTTTATAAACATATTGGGATGTGTTAAATTAGGAGGCAATCGGACTCTTACATCACATTTTATGAGAGTTGTAATTATTCAAAATTTTGACCATTTGTGGGGGAGGTACTTGATGGAGTGGACCAATATTGTCCATTTTCGCACCTGACCTAGCATTAACGCAAATATTAGGATTTGCAAAGTTGGAGCAAACTCGGATTATCCTTTCTCTTTCTGTGCAAAAAATATATTTTTTGAAAATATGGAGTTTTTGTGGGGGAGGTACAGAAGGAGTGAACCGATATTACCCTTCTCCGAACTCGAACCAAGTTTGGACCAAATTGACGACTCCAAATGTTCTGAAACGAATTTGGTCCAAAGAGACCTAGAGTCTAAAACTGTTATTTCGACTAGACACGTTTTGACCGTATCAAATGATATATACCCTAGGGTATAAAAATCTATGCTTAATTCTAGACACCAACAGTGATCCGAAATTGGTACCATGTAGTACCTATAACTCCACAACTCCACCACCTCTCTCTTTCTCTCTCTTAACACCAGATACCATCAGAGACCTCAATATCAATTTTCGGGATTTCAGCTCTATTCATTCATTCAGTACTATTTAGGACTTTACGTACAATTATAGTATTCATTTTCAAACCCCGTTCCATATTTCAATCCTAGGCGCCAACAGACATCGCAATATACAATTTCACGGTTTCAGCTCTACCTTTGACCGAATACCAAATTTAGTACCAACTATAGTTCGCATTTCCACCTTAAAATCTTTACCTCAGATACCAACAGCTATCTATTTATCAAGTTTCAGAATTTTAGCTTTTAATAATAACATATAACAATAACATCCATATCGATTTTCAGGATTTCAGATCTTTTCTTCCACTCAATACCCAATTTAGTACTTTTCGAACAATTATAGTACACATTTCCGAAACAACCAACCACATATCAATCCCAGTTACCAACAGAGACCTCAATATCGAATTTCGGGATTCCAGCTCTATACATTCACTCAATACCAAATTTAGTACAATACCTCGATCATATAATCCCATAGGAATCTTATTTACAAATTTTAGAATTCCAGCTGCATTGGTTCACTGTATTTCTAAGTTGTTCCAAATTTAGTACAACTTAGAATTTCCAAACAACCTGCACAATACATAGTCAACAGACATTTTATTTCACAATTTTAGGATT
Organism: Musca domestica; assembly: GCF_030504385.1. Classification (NCBI taxonomy): domain Eukaryota; kingdom Metazoa; phylum Arthropoda; class Insecta; order Diptera; family Muscidae; genus Musca; species Musca domestica. The sequence goes on along the minus strand of NW_026712219.1, from coordinate 10,061,293 downwards.
CGAGTCCTATCGGTTCACTTAAATTTAAATTGCAACAAATTTAGTACACAACATAAATTGTACTAAATTTATTAACATTTAGTACACATACTCTTATTAACCCATAGAAATCTATATTCCCAACTTCAGTATTCCAGCCTCATCGACTTACCCAAATCCAAATGGTAAATTTAAGTAAATATGAGTATAAATTTTCAAAAATACCTCCATATCCCAATCCCACACGCCGACATGAATCTTATTTACAAATTTTGGGATATCAGCTCTATTGGTTCACCCAAATTTAAATTGTACCAAATTTTGTGTCACTTAGTACACGTACAAGTTTCCATAACAACCTACTATCTATCATCCGCATCATCCAATAGAATATTATTTTCAAATTTCAGGATTCCAATTAAACCGGTTCTCCTAAAATTAAATTGTACTAAATTTAGTACCATTTGGTACACATAAGTACGAATTTCCAACCTGGATCATATAATCCAATATAAATTTTATTTTTAAATTTCAGGATACCAGTCTTATCGGTTTAACCAAAATCCAAAATGTACCAAATTTAGTACATTTTGGTTCCTATAAGAAAAAATTTCCAAAACTACCTTCATATCCCAATCCTACAATCCGACATTGATCTTATTTCTAAATTTCAGGATGTTAGCTCTATTGGCTCACCCAAACTCAAATTTGTACCAAATTCAGTACCACTTAGTACATATGAGTACAAATTTCCATAATTACCTACATCACAACATCCAATAGAAATCCTATTTCCCGATTTCAGAATTCCAACTCTATCGAATCTCCGAAAATTTAAATTGCACCAAATTTAGTTCCATTTAGTACACATAAGTACGAATTTCTAAAACTACTCACATATCTCAGTACTACAATGCAAACGTAATATAATTTCATAGATTCAGCATTTCAGCTTTATTGGTTAACCCAATTGAAAATTGTGCCAAATTTAGTACCATTTAGTACATTTCGTATTCATACTCACAAATTTCGAAATCCTACAACCCAGCAGAAAAGTTAATTTTAAATTTTAGGACTCCGTTTCACCAAATCCAAATTCTACCAAATGTAGTACCTTTTAGTACTTTTCGTATACATGAGTGCGCACTTCCACAACTACCATCTTACATCGACCCTACTCCTCAAACGTGATTCCCATTCTAAGTTTTTAGCTCTAACCGTTCAAATATTGTACATTTTAGTTCTCTTCGTACAGTTATAGTGCGAATCATACATTTCAAATTTCCAAAGGGTACTATTTTTAATACCTTTTAGTATTTTCGTACCTTTCTAGTAGGAATTTCCAAAAACCCAGCCTTATCTGACACCTTCGGACCAAGAGTAACCCTTACCCAATATTTAATGTTTTTATAGAAGGCCTCGTTATTTTTCAGGAATATTTTCTCTAGTCAGATCTAAAATGGACTTTTTTAGTTTCACCAAAAGAACCACCGAATATTTGTACAATTGTTATTCTAATGATTATTACTTTTCACATTCCGAACGGGTGGTCGCGGTTGTGGTGGTGGTTCCATTCAATTTACAACAAGTTTTATTTCACTTCATGGTTATTACGTAAAATAAAAAAAACAAATAAATATTTCTTGTCATGTGCCAGCTAAGAAATAGAAAACAACAACAACACCATAACCAACAACAATAGCATAGAAACATCCCACTACAATGGGGCATGAAACATGACCTTGGGACTTCAAATAATTAAAAGCGGCTTCATTAGTTTAAGAACCCCTTCAGCCAGTGGTACGTCAGAAAACACCATCGGTGAATCAAGACTTCTCTGCGATAAGTTTGAGTCTAGATTTCAATGAGTTTTTGGCTTAGCCGTCGAGCCATTCAAAATTCTTCTATCTACGATCAATTACAAGCCAAGCTTAAATCCTCCACAATTTGTTTGGTGGTTTATTTGTTTTTAAGACGGCAGCAGATGTTCAAAGTGTTAGAACTATATTTGTTTCGCCACAAAAAATAAATTCTGGAAATTGAGAAAAAAAAAAGACAACAACAACACCAACGACAACAAAAGTTTCACTTAATGATTTCATGCTTAACAATTTGTTCGTTATCAAATGTTGAAAGAAATGAATATAAAAAAATTAAAATGATATTTGTTATAACACACATACACTCATTCAGAATCCAACCTAGAACAATGAAACATTTATGTATCTACGTAAATATTTCTAAATTTATTTTGCATGATATAGACGACGAAGAAGAAGATAATTTGTATGGCCAACGTTGAAAAAAGGTTGCCAATTTTTTGCGACACAATGTTTTGTAAGATAATGCTTGGGACTTGCTATTATCACTGAGCGGATCAAACAAGCGTATCGTCAATACAGACACTCATTCCTTTTCATTTAGTTTTTATGTGGGGTAATTAGTGATCATCAGCAGGGTATGTCCGAAGGTATGACTTCATCTTGATCATTTATTTAGATTTATTGGAGTAAACAGAGTTCGGGGAAGTTTCCGCAATTTGGCGCTAATGAGAAGGTAATTAGAGAACGAAATTGGTTTGAATTTGAAATGAATTTATTTCTTGATTTTTATTTTTTTATTCGTTAGAAAAAGTGGATTTTTATAAAGCCTCTAATTAGAATAATTGGAAACGAAGCCAGCCAGTAAAGAAACTCTGTATGAAATCTCCAAGGCTTTGAATGCCTGTAGAAGGTCTTATTTGACAATCCTGAAAAATTTTACCTAGCAAAGGGTTCCTATTGTGGCACAATTACAAAAGGTAGAACAAATCTAACCCCTACATACAATTTTTTCCTTAGGTGCCACAATTCTGTCAAAACATATACACAGTTTGTATATGTGTGTGTATTTTTGGAATAAAAACAAAAAAAAAAAAAAAAAAAACAAGAAAGAGAGTCTTAAAGTCGGGCGGGGCGACATTATGATATCCTACACCACTTTGCCAATTTAGTAGAGCTCCGCATAACAATCAAAAGTTTTTGCGGGAGAATTCAATGATACGCGCTATAATTATAATTATAATTTAAAGTTCAAAGGACTAAATATGCCGAAGCCCATTTGGTGCAAAATTAATTTGAAATCAGATAAGGATATAAAGCTATATATAAATCGGAACCGATCTTGATAAAATAGATAGATATTTCTTAGCTGTATTTCATATATTTCCCGGAATATCGTTGTTACGGAGTGCATATTACGGCTGTGGGTAACAAATATAACAAATCGGATGAACAGTATATATGGGAGCTATAGCTCCGATTTTCAACAAATTTGGCATACTAGCTTCTAGACTCAATTCGGTCGTAAGTGCCAAATTCCATCCCATTTGGACAAATATTATACGTTTGGTGCACAATAAAAGGTAAATCGAACGAAGTTATATATGGGAGCTATATCCAGATCTGAACGGACCTCAATAAAATTTATCAAATGTCTTTCTGAGCTGTATTTGATATATTTCCCCAAATATTGTTGTTACAGAGCGCATATTACGGCTGCGGAGGACAAAAATAACAAATCGGATGAACAATATATATGGGAGCTATAGCTATATCTTAACCGATCGATCAAATTTGACATACTTATTTTCAGGCCTAATTTGGTTGTATGTGCAAAATTCCATACTATTCGGGTATGATATTACACGTTTGGTGCACAATAAAAGGCAAATCGGACGAAGATATATATGGGAGCTTTATCTAAATTTTGACCGATTACCTCCAGTTTCAATAGGGTTCGTCCTTGGGCCAAAAAAATGATTTGTACAAAATTTCATCTGGATAGGGCGAAAAATGCGAACAGTACTTTGTTTACAAAAACATATAAATCGACTCCGAATGTGATTATATGGAGATCATAAAAAGGAACTATGGGTCTATCTCGTTTCCATTTGCCTGATACAAACAAATGCACAAAGACATAGTACCCTGACCACCCAGTAGGACATAATTAAATTTTGAATTTAGAGACACAGATATGCATATTTTCCACGTTCTAAATGTATAATTTTTGGATAAAACAATCTTGTCCTAATATTTTGGATTCAATTTTGTGGAAAAACCCTAATATTCAACTCAAGTTTTGTGTGTTTTTCGCAACATTTTTTGTCAAAAAAAAAAAAAAAAAAAAAATCTTAAATAAACAAAACCAATTGTTGCATGTTTAAAAACTCTATTTGACATAATAAAATTCCAGCCTAGTTTCCTTGAAGTTGATCAACCTTTCTTATTGAGCCATGGGTCCTATCGACGGGGTGTCTTCATGAATCCTATTTAAAGAATTGATCTTCCTATTAGAAAGGTCGTTCCATAACAGTTTTTCTTGAAAGTATAAATAAAATAAAGTTTATCTAGTATGATATTAGTAAAACCATAGCACAATGGACCAACATTCGATTTTTGTGTTTAAAAATATTTCAATATCAAATTACAAAATTTCAGCTCTATCCTTTCACCCAATATCAATTTAGTACTATTCAGTACTTTTCATACAATTATAGTACACATTTTTAAACCCACCCCTATATCTCAATTCCAGATACTAACATAAGCCTCAATATCGAATATCGGGATTTCAGTTCTATCCCTTCACCTACCCAATACCATAAATAATACTATTTAGTACTTTTTTAGAATTAGAGTACTCATTTCCAAAACCATCTCGATATCTCAATTGCAGATACCAGTAGTGACCTCAGTTCCAGATATATCCCATCACCCAATTTATAATTTAGTACCACTTAGTATTTTCCAAAAATTATAGTACACATTTCCAAAACCATCTTACATCTTAACCACAGATACCAACAAAGGCCTCAATATTAAATTTCAAAATTTTATCCCTTCAACCAATACGGAATTTAGTACCATTTAGTACTTTTCGTATAAATATAGGAACCACCTCAAAATCTCAATTCCAGATACCAATAACAACCTCGATATTAAATTTCAGGATTTCAGCTCTATCCCTTCACCCAATACCAAATTTAGTACTATTTTGTATTTTTCGTACAATTGTAGTTCACATTTCCGAAACCCATCTCCATATCTCAATTCCAGATACTAACAGAGACCTCCACCATTAGTACTAATATAGGGCGCATTTCTAAACCACCACCAATTCCAGTATACCCGCTCTATTGGTTCACCCAAATCCAAATTGTACCAATTTTAGTGCCATTGAGTACATATAAATACAAAATTCTTACAATCCAATAGAAATATTTTTTTCTAAATTTCAGGTTTTCAAATGTATCGGTTCTTCCAAAACTTAAACTGTAGCAAATTTTGTACCATTTTGTATTTTTGGCGCACATAATTACACATTTCGGAAACTACCTCCATTTCCAATTTTAGGATTTCAGTTTATCTATTCCTCTAAATTCAAATTTAGTACCATTTAGTACACAAGTTTATATTTTAGGTCCACCAAATCGAAATTTAAAAATTTCATCATTCCAGCGCTATTGGTCCATGCAAATTGAAATTGTACCAAATTCAGTACTGTTTAGTACTTTTCGCCCACATTAGTACAAAATTTCGAAAACTAACCTCATATCCCAATCCTACTCTCTTCACTATTCCAGCTCCATCCGTTCCTCCAAATTCGAATTGTACCAAATTTAGTACCGTTTAGTATTTTCGTATACATGAGTGCACACTTTTTAAACTAATTCCTTAAATCGACTCTAATCCTCAACCTTTATTCCCATTCCAAATTACATTCCATTCCATTCATATTTTTCGTACACTTAATGTACTCTTTGGTACATTTATCATACACTCTATCAGTGACCCTCATTTAAAATGTAGGAGTTCTACCCCTACCGGTTCGTCAAATACAATGGGTACCATATTTAGTACCTTTTAGTACTTTTCGTACGAATTTACAAAACCCCAGGCGGACACCTTCGAACCGTCAAACTAAAATTTCAAGATTCTAGCTTGAGCAGTATCATTTTTAACCATATTTCGAAAAAATGGATCAAAAAGACCCACTTGAGTATTACAATTTTCGATTGAAATAATGCTTGTGTGTTTACCTGCAATATTGTCGAATACACTACATTTCTAAAAGAGAGTTTTTAACCATTTTTTTTTCAAAAAGGACCAAAAAGACATAAGTTTATTTTTAACTCACTTGAGGGTTAAAATTTTAGACCCAAATAAAATTCGTGTCTTTTACTGCAGTATTCCGGAATCGCAATATACTACCTAAAATCAGTGGATTCCAAGGAGTCCTAATCCGAAAATTTTGAAAAATGTGAAAAAATGGGAGCTTGTCCCTCTATTTAGGTTATCTTGGGATGTTAAAGTTCTCCCATTTATTGAAAAAAATTTTTGTTTAATCCGTAATTATTGAAAAAATTTTTTGTTTAATCTATGGTTATAGATTAAATAATGGAAAAAAATAAAAACGCCCTCTTACAATGCTAGGATAATTTTTTTTAAAAAAATATGGTTATTAACAATGTTCAGGAATTATGTAAAACCACATTTATAAATTTGACTTTCGTTCAAATATTTTTAAAAATTCGCCATCATAGCATCGAGACCCCGTGAAAAGCTATCACAAACAATATAAAAGAGCTATAAGTACGGCCGGGCCGATTTTTAAATATCCTCCACCATTCGGAATGATTTTGGCAAATTTCAAAAAAAAAAAATAAAAACAATAAATAAATAAATAAAATAAATAAATACATAAAATAAAAATAAATAAATAAAATAAAATAAAATCTGTTAAAAATTCTGTTAAAATCTTAAAAAGTCCGAATGTAGACGTTATATTAGGGTCTATACGACGACGTGGACCTGCATAGGCAAAAAAAAAACAATAAAATCCGTTAAAAATTCTGTTAAAATCTTAAAAACGCCGAATGTAGCCGCTATATTAGGGTCTATACGACGACATGGACCTGCAAAGGCAACTTTTGTCACAAACCATTACTATATTCAAATGCGAAACTTGAAAAAAAAAAAATTCGGTGAATAATGTAGCTAAGATCATCAAAATACCGAATATAGGGAGGTACCGTTATATGGGGGCTATACAAAGACGTGGACCTGCACAGACAATCTCTTGTCATAGACTATAGTATTCACTACGAACTTCAAATACCAAATTTGAAACATTTCCGGTGAATAATGTCGCTTAAATCACCAAAATACCGAAAAAAGGAAGGTACCATTATATGGGGGCTATACCAAAACGTGGACCTACATGACCAACACCAAATTTTTAATCCTGCAGATATAATACTCATTTGAGTAAAATTTTATCAATCTACTTTATTTTGTTCGGAAGCTAGAGTGATTTCAATAGACGGACGGACATCGCTAAATCGACGTAGAATTTTATGCTGATCAAGAATATATTTACTTTGTGGGGTCTAAAATGTATATTTCGAGGTGTTACAAACGGAATGACAAATTTAATATGCCCTCCATACTATGGTGGAGGATATAAAAATCACAATTGTACCCAATAGACCTCAACAATGTATAGAAACCTTGAATACCTCTAAATTGTTTCCATTTCCCTAAAATGTCTTTAAAAAGAAACTATGGTAAGTCTTGGTTCCATATTCAATAATACCTTCTTTGTTTACAATTTTAAACAAATTTACTACCCATCATCTGTTGAGGTCACAATTGATTTTTTTTTGTATTTTTGGAGTACAAATAATTATTACTCGTGGTTTTACATATTTGAAAACATAAAATCCAAGCTGATCTTTTTAATATTGAAATGCGCTATGTTTACCGCACAGCTAGTAATCCCAACATTGTATTGTAATAATGTATGTACGTCTGTCTGTCTGACTATCGCAGTACGGGTACTTCATTATCGCCATTTATTTTATGCATTTATAATTATTTAACGTTTATCTTTATTATAGGCATTAATATTTTACAACGCTTGACTTCGAACACCAAACATGTGGTTGTTGTTGTGTTTTATTCCTTTTTTAATTACTGGGTAATGCAAATTTGGAACACAAAGGTCATTTAACGCCAACAACCAACGAAGCAACCAACAGCAAGTTGCTTGTTGTTGAAGTTGTGCGACTACGGCGAACGTCTTCAAAGCCATTTCAAGAGAGCATCTTTATGTTTTGATTTTTTTTCTTTTTGTACTTGAGACAATAATGAGAATTTTTTCTCTGCAAAGTATTGTTGGACTGGCGGGTTAGGCTTAAGGTGTTCCACGATGGCAAGTTGAAAAAAGAAAATATTGAAATTTATATTGGATTTACTATTTATTGGGGTGGAACGGAGAGAGATCAATGATGGACGAATTCAAAAGAAATTAATTTTTAAAATAATTTTTCTCAATAAATATTCATTTCTAAAGGTTCATAATAGGAGTTAACCTCCAAATACCAATTTTCTACAAAGTTGTTATATGAAATAAAAATCCCTTTTATACCTTCCACCATAGTGTGGTATAGGGTATATTAAGTTGATCATTCCATTCGTAACACCTCGAAATACACACTTTAGACCCCACAAAGTGTGTATATTCTTGATCAGCATAAAATTCTATGTCGATTTAGCGATGTCCGTCCGTCCATCCGTCTGTGGAAATCAATCTAGCTTCCGAACGAATTGAAGTAGATTGATAAAATTTTACTCAAATGTATGTTATGTCTGCATGACTTCTGGTATTGAAATGGGCCATGTAGGTCCACGTCTTCGCATAGCCCCCATAAAACGGTACCTCCCGATATTCGGTATTTTGATGATTTTAGCTACATTATTCACCGGAATTATTTCAAATTTGGTATTTGAAGTCCGCAATGGATACTACGGCCTATGACAGAAAATTGTCTGTTCAGGTCCACGTCTTCATATATCCGATATTTGGTATTTTGATGATTTTAGCGACATTATTCACCGGAATTGTTTCAAATTTGGTATTTGAAGTGCGTAATGAATACTACAGCCTAAGACAGAAAATTGTCTGTGCCGGTCCACGTCTTCCTACAGCCCCATATAATTGTACCCCACGATATTCGGTATTTTGATGATTTTAGCGAAATTATTCACCGGAATTCTTTCAAATTTTGCATTTGAAGTGCGAAATGGATACTACAGCCTAAGATAGAAATTTGTCTGTACCGGTCCACGTCTTCGTATAGCCCCCATATAACGGTACCTCTCAATATTCGGTATTTTGATGATTTTAGCGACATTATTCACCGGACTTATTTCAAATTTGATAATTGTAGTTCGTTATGGATACTACAGCATATGACAGAAAATTGTCTGTGCAGGTCCATGTCTTTGTATAGCCCCCATATAACGGTACCTCCCGATATTCGGTATTTTGATGATTTTTAGCGACATTATTCACCGGAATTGTTTTAAATTACGTATTTAGAATTCGTAATGTGATCTACAGTCTGTGACAGAAAATCGTCTCTGCAGGTCCCGATTTCCGTATAGGCCCTATACATCAGCACCTCCCAATATTCGGTATTTTGAAGAGTTTAGGTACAATACCCACCGAAATTGTTTGAGGTGTCGTATTTGAACTTCGTAATGGATGCTGCAGCCTGTGACAGAAAATTGTCTATGCTGGTCCATTTCTTCGAACAGCTCCGATATATCGGTACCTCCCTATAAACGATATTTTTATGATTTTAGCTACATTATTCACAGCTTATTTCAAGTTTTCGAATTTGAATATGATAATGGCTTATGACACACAATGCCTATGTAGGTCCACGTCGTATATACCCCAATAAAACGGCCATATTCGGTATTTTTAGAATTTTAACAGCATTTTTAACGGATTTTATTGTTTTTGAGAATTGCCAAATTCGTTCCAAATGGTGGAGGGTCTTCAAAGTTGGTCCCGGCCGAACTTACCGCTTTTTAACATGTTTATATCTTTTTTAAAATATTTTGAACCACTGTCCAGTGATATTGTTTAAAAAGTTTCAATTAGAGAAAATTCAATGAGACATTGTGACCCAAACAGATGTGCAAACAATGGGACATAGCAACCGATCAACCAACCAGGCGGCCAACCAACATCAACAACTTGACTATTGTTGTTGCCACAACACCACAACAACTTCTTTAAGATGAGTTGGTTGACACAAGGGCGTCACTGGTGGTACAGCTTGGTGGAGGTCTTCTTGGACGACTTCATCATTGTCTTTGTATTTTTCTCTTTAAAAAAATTCCTACCCAGTAACAAAAGAAAATTTGTTCAAAAACTTTATGTATGAGTGAATTTGTTATTGTTATTATCGTAGATATATTGTCGGTACATTGTTGTTGCTGTTGTTGGCATTATTTTATGTTAATATCTTCTAATTTGTCGTGAGAATTCTTCAGTCAACCTTGAAGGTTAGGGTCAGTTGTGGCCGTTGCAAGGCAACGTAACTGACGGCCACAACAAATGTCATGTTTGAAGAGGAAACAAATGTGGATGTATGTACACCAATATGAATGTGTGTGTGAGCAGACGAGAAAAAGGAAGTCAAGCTGAACGTTTAAAGTATTTGGCGGAATACGAGGGTTGTTTTGTAGGTGTGACAACAAACATGGAAGTGGTCAGGGTTCTCCAATATTTTATTTATCGCATTTATTTGTTCGGACAAAACAAAAGACTTAGGCAACAAGCGTCTTTTCATACATTATTCTCCCTGAAAAGAAAAAAGTTCTTCGAATGAAGGTACGGTTATATGGAAGTGCCTTGTATTGATTAACACTAGTCCAAGACAAAGAATTCGATTCGACTTTATAAACATTTGTTCGTTTTTCAACACATTTTCATAAAAAAATTCGATCACCAAATAGAGTCTCTGAAAGGTGCAACAAGCCCGAGGACTTTTCACAAAAGACTAGAACAGGTCTAGGCTAGAACATCTTCCTATAAAAGTCCAGAAAAGATATTTTCACAAAAGACCAGAAAAGGTCTTCTCTTGCAAGACCAGAATGTCTTTCTATAGAAGTAAAGACCATTGAGAAGACCAGAAAAGGTCTTCTCATATAAGGAGAAGAGCAGAAGGTCTTCTCATATAAGGAGAAGAGCAGAAGGTCTTCTCGGAGAAAAGCAGGAGGTCTTCTCGGAGAAGATCAGAAGGTCTTCTCGGAGAAGAGCAGAAGGTCTTCACGGAGAAAAGCAGAAGGTCTTCTCGGAGAAAAGCAGAAGGTCTTCTCGGAGAAGGGCAGAAGGTCTTCTCGGAGAAGAGCAGAAGGTCTTCTCGGAGAAGAGCAGAAGGTCTTCTCGGAGAAGAGCAGAAGGTCTTCTCGGAGAAGAGCAGAAGGTCTTCTCGGAGAAGAGCAGAAGGTCTTCTCGGAGAAGAGCAGAAGGTCTTCTCGGAGAAGAGCAGAAGGTCTTCTCGGAGAAGAGCAGAAGGTCTTCTAGGGGAAGAGCAGAAGGTCTTCTCGGAGAAGAGCAGAAGGTCTTCTCGGGGAAGAGCAGAAGGTCTTCTTCTTTAAGAGCTTAAGGTATTCTCCTTTAAGAGCTGAATGTATTCTCCTTAAAGAGCAGAAGGTCTTCTCCTTTAAGAGCTGAAGGTATTCTCCTTTAAGAGCTGAATGTATTCTCCTTAAAGAGTTGAAGGTCTTCTCCTAGAAGAGCTGAAGGTTTTCTCCTAGAAAAGCTGAAGGTTTTCTCCTAGAAGAGATGAAGGTCACCTCCTAGAAGAGATGAAGGTCTCCTCCTAGAAGAGATGAAGGTCACCTCCTAGAAGAGCTGAAGGTCTCCTCCTAGAAGAAGACATTCTTTTAAGAGAACACCGGAAGGTCTTCTTCTAATAGAAAACCAGAAGGTCTATGTTACCGCAAAGCTAGAAGAAAGCCCTTTTCTTACAGAAGACGAGAATAAGGCCTTCTTCTCATAAAAGGCCAGAAGACGGTCTTCTTAAAATATACACCAAAGTCTTCTGTATTATAAGAAAATCAAAAGGTCTTCTAATAGAAGAGACCCCAAAGTCTTCTTATAGACGACTCCAAGATCTTCGTATTGCAGACCCTCTGCATTTTCTTATGGAAGACGTGGAAATTTTCTCATTGAAGACTTGCGGACAATATCATAAGTCTAGGTGGACTTCTAGTAGAAAATAAGTTGAACTTATCATAGAAACCCCCAAGGAATTCTTATAGAAATTGTGGTGGCTTTCGCATGGAACACCTAGAAATCCTCTTAAGGAAAATACCCTTTGGTCTTCTCATACAATAGTCGTTTTATGGAATACCCTTAGTAGGGACAGGTAGCTGCCATTCTCTTGTATTTTCACTTTCTATAAAAAATTTTCAATTTTTCTTTTCTTTTCAAAATTTCGAAATTAATAACCGCAACGAATTTGAGAAAAATTATTCTCTAAATATACCTCGTATGTTCGTTTTTTTCCACTTTTTAAGAACATTTTCCACACTCAATTACTCGTTCTTCCCATCGACCCCGCAGTTGAGGAAAACAAAATTTTCGCTTTCTTTGCTGTTGAGTTTTTACGGCATTTCATTTGTTATTCATTTTCGGTCTTTTCCTCAGAGTAATTAATGGGATTTAGTCTAAGAAGCCAACTATTCGCCTCTTGGGGAAGAGAAGACTTTGGTAATGGTGGTGGTGGTGGTGGGTTACCCAGGCTATGCCAAGTCAAGTTTGTTAACCTTTCACATTGTGTGTGAGCGTGTCGTTAAAGAATGTCTGGCTGGAATAGTTTACTCGATGTTGTCTTTGTTGTTGTTGCCATTTCAATATTATATAATGTGATGAAGGTGATTTATTTTCCTAACAATTTCCACACTTGTTGGGAAGAACATAGATAGACATACATATACATCAAGTTTCTTGCATGCCATTTAATGCCTGCTTTCCATTCTTACGTTTTTCCGTTCCTTGCCAGTTTCATTTTCCGAAATTCATTTTCTTCAACAACAACGTTTGTTTGCCTTGATCGTGCTAAAGATGCGTGTTGATGGAGCAGAATGGAATTTCATTTAAATTAATTCTCCCACAATTACTTTCTTCAAAGAAACCAAGCCAAGCCCGAAGTAAGGAACAGAGAATTGCCATCACAAAAACAAAACGAAAAGAACGAAGAAACGAAAGAACTTTGAGGTACTTTAACCTTTTTTGACAGTTAAAATTTTTTACATTTTCTACAAATGAAGAAAATGAATTGCCTCATAAATTTGTTTTTCTAAAAAGGTTGTCTAGATGTTATTACTTGCCTCTCTTTCAAATATTTGTAAGTGTGTGTGTGGGGGGTTTTCTTAATTATAAAATAACGGTCATACGAATGAATTGGTAATAAAATTCTTCAGAAAAAAATGATTCCTTTACAAAAATTATTCTGGGTTTAAGAGAAACAGGGTATCAAAAGATTGCTGTCAACACATGGGAGTTTCCAGGAAGCAATGATCCTTTAATGGCTAATAATTGATAAGAGCACCAGGGTGAAAATGTCGCAGTAAATTTTTGAAATATTATCGAACGTGATCGAAATTTTAAATACGGAACGTGTTTGCTTTCTGAAAATTTGACAGTTTTTTTTGAATTTAAATTTGAAGGAAGAACCTAAAACAGTAGCTGATAGTAAGGGTATGTGCGTGAAATTTTTGTTAAAATGCCTAAAGAAATCATGGCAGTAATCATGCGGTTCAAAGTTCCATAGCATAACATTCCAAAAATGTATCTTCATTAGAATTATACACACTTTCGTCTTATGAGAGCTGACCCTATTTTAATCATACAGGGTGAGATGAAAAAACTGCAACCAAATTCAGCCTGCTGTTATTTTCAAGCCACTCGTCCGACAGCTGTTAAAATTATTCCAGTGACAGCAGATTACATTGTTTACAAGCGTACAAAAGCATTTTGGTGAGATTTTTCCAGAAAAAAAGTTATTCGTGATGGAAGCGTGATAGTGTGCTTTCTTTATATTTGGCTGGAAAACCAAAAGTGGCTATCGTTAGAGCACTCCAGCATTTCAATGTGAATAAATCTTTTGTGCCTCGTACCATCGCTCGTTACCGTGATACTGGGTAACGTAGCCCGACGTCAAGAAAGTGGACGGAAAAAAAACAGAAACACCAGCAGAAATGACTCGAAAAGTAAAGAAGCGATTTGATCGAAACCCGCGTCGCAGTGGCCGAAAAATGGCTCGAGAGCTGAAAATATCGCAATATTCCATTCGGCAAATATTGAAAAATGAGCTCGAGGTAAAACCATTGAAATTCCAAAAAGTGGAAGAACTTACACCGCAACAAAAAGAAAATAGACTCAAAAGAGCTTAAGAGTTGCTTCGATTGGCCGAAAGTGGTAAACTGCCGAATTTTGTTTTCTCAGATGAGAAAAAATTCGTCGTCCAGCAGTTTGTAAACAAACAAAATTATCGTATTTACTTGCCAAAGAGGTCAGCTAAAAATGTGCACCTACGGTTGGCCACCAGAACTCAAGTGCCGGCCATGGTGATGGTGTGGGTCATAACAGCCCATGGTCGCTCTCCGCTCGTATTAATCGACCGTGCCGAATGCCGACTATTATCGCGAAAATATTCTGGAGGGTGTATTAAAGCCTTGGGCACGCAAACATTTTGGCCGTAGACCTAGGACATTTCAACAGGACTCAGCACCATCGCACTCAAGACGCGCCACCCAAGAACGGTTACAAAGTGAGGTACCTCGCTTCATTTCCAGCGCACAATGACCACCAAAATCTCCGGATGCCAATCTTTTGGACTATTGTGTCTGCAGTATTTTGGAAATCATAGTTGGCACTAAAAAATACCAAAGTGTGGATCACCTGAAGCAAGCGCTTCGCCGGGAATGGACCAACATACAGCAGAGCAACATTCGGGCAGCGTGTGACGGTTTCATTGGCCATTTGAAGGCCATAATTCGTGCCAAAGGTGACCAATTCGAACAAATCTAAACTTATTCTAAAAGTTGATGCTATTTCCGACATATTTTGTTTTTGGAATAACAAATTTTGACTTAACGGTAATATTGTGTGTATCAAGTCTGAAGGGAATCCGGCGTTATTTTCGCGTTTTATGAGCTTCATGAATACACGAAATGTTTAACCTTTGTGGGGGAGGTACCAGAAGGAGTGGACCGATATATCCCATTTCCACATCAGACGTTGGGTTAATAAAATATTGTGTTGTGTGTAATTTGAAGATAATTTAATCCATATTTTTTATTTTATGATCATTTTGGTTATTCCAAACTATTGAGATAATGATGAGTCTGAACGGAATTGGACGTAAGCTTCGAGTTTTATGAGCTTTAGGGATATTCAAAGTGTTGACCTCTTGTGGTGGAAGTACTTGATGGAGTGGACCGATATTGGCAATTTTCACACCTGACCTAGCACTGACGCAAATATTAGGATAAGCAAAGTTGGAGCAAAATCAGATTATCCTTTATCTTTCTGTGCAAAAAATATATTTTTCGAAAATTTTGACCTTTTGTGGGGGAAGTACCAAAAGGAGTTGACCGATATTGTCCATCTCCGAACTCGATCTAAGTTTGACAAAAATATTACGATGTACCAAGTTTGGACCAAATCGGATACTCTCTTCGAGAGTTATCGTGCGCACCAGCCAGACAGACGGACATCGCTAGATAGACTCCAAATGTTCTGAAACGGAAATGGTCCACACTAGGCACGTTTTGGTCGTATCAAATGACAAAACAAAACAACCGAATCTATACTCGATGTTTTCGCTCTTTTTTATACCTTTTACCATACAATGGAGGCCCAAAGCTTTATATTATATGACGGCGAGTTGGTATTGAAAATGGGCTATATCGGTTCACGATTAGGTATAGCCCTCCCGATACGGTACCGTGGTATCTCCCGATTTTCGGTATTTTGAAGGTTTTTTTTTTGCCGCAATTTCCAACCCAATCAGCTGAAACCAGACATTTGGAGATTTTTGTACGCCTGTTCTCGTCTTGACAAAAATTTTCACTAATTGGCATAGCCCTCATATAACTGTACCTCACGATTATGGCTATTTCCAACATTTCCAAACCAAGACAGCTTAAACATAACATTTGGGTTTCTCGATAGGTCTTGTCTCTCCTTGCAAAAAATAATCGATTCAGGTCCCCTAAATTGGTATATCTCCCATGTAATGGTACCTTAGGATTTGCGGTATTTTTAAGTTTTTTTTTACCACAATTTCCAGCCAAATTAGATGAAAATATGGGTTTCGCTATTTGGGTAAATATACGCTCCACCATTCTATGGAGGGTGTTAACTTTGCCATTCCGTTTTTAAATCCTCGAAATACTCATGTTAGAACCTACAAAGTATATATATTCTGGATTAGCGTAAAATTCAAAGTAGTTGTTTGTCTGTAACGCTATTTTTTAAACGAATTGATATAGAAGGCAATAATTTTGCACACATGTGACATTAGGCAGGTTATGTTCGTAAATGGGTCACGCTTTCGTATAGCCTCCATTTAACGGTAGCTACATACATGGTAATATTTTAAAATATATATTTCATTAATTGGCTTAGATTAAAAAAAATAGAAAGTTATCCCCCATAATCAAACCAGTAAAGAAAGTCCTAAAGTAGGGCGGGGCCGATTTTATGGTACCCTACACCACTTTGCTAATTTAGTTGAGCTCCACATAACAATTAAAAGTTTTTTATGAGAGAATTCAATCATACACCCTATGATTTAAAGTTTAATTTTTAAAGTTCAAAGGACTAAAGATGTGGAAGCATTTGTATATTTTTAATTCGGACCCATTTGGTGCACAATTAATTTGAAATCGGATAAAGGTATATATGGGAGCTATATCCAAATCTGAACCGATCTCGATAAAATTTACCAAAGATATTTCTGAGCTGTATTTGATATATTTCCCTGAATATCGTTGTTACGGAGTGCATATTACGGCTGTGGGTAACAAATACAACAAATCGGAAGAACAATATATATCGGAGCTATAGCTATATCTGAACCGATCTTCACAAAATTTGGCATACTACCTTCTAGACTTAATTCGGTCGTATATGGCAAATTCCATCCCATTTTGGCAAACATTATACGTTTCGTGCACAATAAAAGGTAAATCGGACGAAGTTATATATGGGAGCTATATCCAAATCTGAACCGATCTCGATACAATTTAGCAAATGTATTTCTGAGCTGCATTTGATATATTTCCCCAAATATTGTTGTTATAGAGTGCATATAACGGCTGCGGAGGACAAAAATAACAAATCGGATGAACAATATATATGGGAGCTATAGCTATATCTGAACCGATTTCGATCAAATTTGGCATACTTATTTGCCGGCCTAATATGGTTGTATGTGCAAAATTCCATACTATTCGGGCTGATATTACACGTTTGGTGCACAATAAAAGGGAAATCGGACGAAGATATATATGGGAGCTATATCTAAATTTTTACCGATTATCTCCAATTTCAATAGAGTTCGTCCTTGGGCCAAACAAATGTTGTTTGGAAAATTTCAACTCAATCGGATAATAAATGCGACCTGCATTTTGTTCACAAGGATACATGGACAGACGGACGGACGGACAGACGGACTGACATGCATAAATCAACTCAGAAAGTGATTCTATGCAAATCATCAAAAGGAACTATGGGTCTATCTCGTTTCCTTTTGGCTGTTACAAACAAATGCCAAAGACATAATACCCTGACCACCTTGTGGTGTAGGGTATAAAAAGGACCTCTCATTCGGGAAAATTTTTAAATTTTTCTCAAAGCTGGGTGTAAATCCTGGGTGTAAGCCAAAGTACAGCCCGGTTGAACTTAACATGCTCGCTTTTAATGATGTCATAGACGTAGTTCTTCAATATTGTCACTTTGATTTTAGATGTCCCATAAAAACTCTCATTACCAACTATTTCCTGGAATTTCAAACAATAACATTAGCTTACGTTTTTTTTTTATTGGCTATTTAAAGAAAATAATTGTTTTGGAATTAAATTTAAAAAACCTATAAATGTTTAATCGTTCGAAATGACATACCTGTTTTACGAATTGTTTTAACAACCTCCCCACACACACACACAACACCTTTTGCCACAAACATAAATACTTGCTGCAGGGTGCACACTTAAAAGCCAAAATGCAATCAAAGTCGAGTCTATCTCTTCTCCTCTAGAATTTCAATCATTTTTATTAAAGAATTCATTCATTCATTCTTTCATTGCTTCAGAACATTCCTTTGCAACAGCCGCACAATGGAGAGCAAGTTGTGTGTGGGCTTTAAGCCGACATAAAACTCAACTTTGTTAGATGCCAAACATCAGATATTACAAAGAACAACAACAACAAAGTTTAGACATTCAACAAACCCACAACAAGAAAATATCCAATCATGAACATCATCTCGAAAAAAACACACACCTAAGCTTGTGTCAGAAAGAATGTTGGGTTGTAGTCTTTGTTGGATTTAGATTCTATTTTTTCAGTTCTTAATTCAAAAAAAAAAAAAAAAAAAAAAAATTGGATGTAAATTTGAAATTAGTTTAATGATAAGCACTTTTGTTTAATGTTCCTCTCCCGATGCCACCTCAAAGGCAACGCAATCGAAAAATAGAAAATAAAACAAAAACAACCCAACAACATCCAAAATGAAATGTTAAATCAAGTTGAGAACATTCGAAAGGTGGGTTTCGACATTTCGACAAAATGAGAAAGAAAAAAGAACAGAATCCGTGTAAAACAAGTTGGGCATTAATTCGCCCAATGTTTAATGCGTTCCTGGAAAGCTATCGCCCATCATCAAGAACACATAATTTTTTTGTTTTTTTTTTTTTTAACATCATCTTAACCCAGAAAATGACTTCATACGCATTTTAGTTGACCTAAACCTCCTCCTTCCCCCCTGACCCCTTTTTTGGGGATACTGTTTCAGTTTGTAATCAATATTTGAAATTCGGCTTTTTTCTAATTTGAATGTTTTAATCGTTTTCGTTTAATGATCCAATTATGTCGGCATAGTTAAAGCCAATGCAACGGACTAAATGTCCAATTTCGGGGGAGATTCTAAAAAAGCTTTAATTTAATGGATTTTTATTTTATAAATGTCTTTTGCGTGGTGGGACATTTGAGGAGAATGATCAAAATTAAATTGTTAAAATATTTTTGGATGAGATTTTTCATTGGTATTTGGGACTTGATTAATTTTGTAGGGTAATATTTTAAATGACAAAATTTGATATCTTATATCTGACGCAAGTGCAGACATGGCGATCAAAACGACAGTAAATTACTTAATTTTACATGGAACAGAAACTTGGAGGAAAATTTGACTTTAGTCTCATGTTTGATTTATGTCCACCATAAATCCGTGTGGGACTCAATTGGTGAGTTGCAACGCAGCTCAATTCAACTATAGTCTAGTCCAGTCTAAATATACATTTAAAAATAGCACAATTATCACCATCAATTTCATTTGTGCGACAAAGAGATACCCGGGTTCATAAGTCAACATTTCTAATATTTTTTATACCCTCAGCCATATGGCAAAAAGGGAAATAACGGTTTCAGACCCTAGGTCTCTTTGGGCCAAATCCGTTACAGAAAATTTGGAGTCAATCAAGCGATGTCCACCCTTCCGTCCGTCAGTCTGGCTGGTGCGCACTATAACTCTCGAAGGGAGTATCCGATTTGATCCAAACTTGGTATATCGTAATATTTTTGTCAAACTTAGATGGAGTTCGGAGATGGGCAAAATCAGTCCACTCCTTCTGGTACCTCTCCCACAAAA